>NC_056736.1:81407747-81647747 GCF_019279795.1 Protopterus annectens | reverse complement strand
TGAATTTCTTTGTTATAGCATTGTTCATTTTTTTTATAAGACATTGATGAAGTTTGGTGTAGATGGGGACAGCGTAAAGCACTGACGATAGGAGATATACACAGATTATTGTGTTCTTTTACATTGCTAGATGAAAAGTTTTCACTACAGTATAGGAGTCTATTTTTTTCTGTGGGTTTTCTTGATAGCTTGTTGTACTTGACTATTAGACTATAAGTGGTTATTTATAATGACACCAAGTAACTTTGTGTGGGACACAAGTTTGATAGGAGTGTTTCTTCGATAAGGTGATGGAGAAGGTATTTTTTGTATAGGATGTAGATTTTAGTATGAAAAGCAATAACTTGGGTTTTCTTAACATTCATCAAAATGTGAGAATTGTTGATCCAGGTTTCTAAAAAAGAAAAAATATAACAAAATAATTATACAATTAGTTTAAAAAATATTCAGCTTTGACATGTACCATACTCTGCTGATGAAGCAATTAACTATTAGAATGCAGGTAATCTGAATGTATTTAGTATCTAACAATGTAATAGTAAGCATTGTGGATAATTATATAATTATGGGTCTATATTAGATAATCGAACATTTAAAAGTTCGACTGTTATATGGTCGACACCATATGATTGAACTTTTAAAAGTTCGATTATCTAATAAAAAAAAATAAACTATACAAATAACCTACCTGAATGTTTTAAGCAGGCCCCATGTTGGGGGCTGCGCCCCTCACACCCCCCTTTTTAAATATACCAACTCTGAGATTGCATTACAGTGCAGGAAAGGGAAATCTTCCCATTCTACACTGTACAGAGATCTCCATTAAAATGCTCAAACTTTCAAAAATTTTATCATATGGTGTCGATCATATGATAGTCAAACTTTTGAAAGTTCAATCATCAAATATAGACCCTATAATTATCTAACTAGAAATGGGGCCTTCTGGATGCTTTAGGAAATAAAACATTTTAAGTATTTTTTTTATTGAGATAGGGGCTAAAGATTCTTAATATGTTATTACATCATTACATGACAGCAAACTGCAATTGCAGGAAAAAGATGATAGTATGAAAATGCATTTATGAAAGATTTATTACCATAAAAGGGAAGTGGTGCCCACGTCAACAGAAATACATAGTGACTAACTGACTAAAAGAAAACTAACACTTGCAGTGCCTAAGTATTTACAAGTTTAGATATTTCAGATGAGATAGTTAAAACAGATGGATTTGTTTTCTGAGAAATCTGCTCTGCAGTACAATTACTAAAAAAAATGTCTTTGTACGTAAGCATATCACATCAAACAACTATGTCTCAATTAATGATCTTGCATACTGCCATGTTGGGTTTTGTAAGTTGTTCAACAATCTAAGTTCCAGTAAAAGCAGTCAGAGTATGAAGGTCAGTTTTACTGCTTTCTATTTACAGTTTAAAATATGTTAAGTTGACCAATTTTTATGATTGCATGACTGATATACAAGCAGACAAGGAACGTAGTCAATTTAATAATTTTCCCTGCACATAAACTGATGTTTGAAACATGAGATAATTTACAAAAAGTGGAGAGATCAACCAACACACACAAGCATTGCAAATTTCAGACTAGTTTGAGGAAGTGATATGTTTTTTTTTGCTTCTACACATGGAAGTTTAAAATGTCAGTTTCTTATGAAACTGTATAGTTCTGTTAAAATGTAAAGGCTGACTGGGAATATCGCCAGATTTCCCTGTACTTCAGGAGTCTCATGTCTAGCTCTGCAATACTTGGCTCATCTCTTTACTCATTACAGATTCTCTTCCTCCATCACTCTGTCTCATTCCTTCTTCTCTTATCTCCACTTTACTTTTCTTTATTACACCCACTTTGTCCATTCTTCGTTCTTTTGGTATGAATTCCACATGGCTACTGTAGATCATTGAGTGTATTGTTCCTCTTCAGCCACTGTAGCTAGATGACATGTGCATATAAGTACTGAACACATGCGAGAACAGTGCCATTTTGTACAGTCAGCCAGAGTGAATGCAGTCATAAATGGAGATGCACATGCAAGTGTGTTTGAAGTAATGTGTGAATCAGTTAGCTTAAATACTGTTTTAATTACAGTTCCTGACTTGTTTGTGTACAATATCTTGAACCCATACACCGGTTCATCATCTCTTTTGAATGCACGAGACAAGCAACAGTTACTTAGTACAATGCAGAGTTAAACTGAGATACAGCCATACTGTGTTAACTCCACACTTTGGCTGCAGTATTTTTACCATGTGAACTTTGATGAAGGAATCCATTATGTTACATTTATATTAAAATCAGCCTAGCAGTGCTTCTGTGTAGGTTCATCAGGATGTTGGAAGTGCTTATTCCTTGTGAACCTTCCTGATTCAACGTGTCATTGCCATTCAGACTACAATCTGATTGGTAACAGTTCAGTACTAGAATATCAGTTACTGGATTTGTATTGTATTTGTTTTGTGCATCTGTACTAAATGTTTGGTTTTAATAGGATAACTGTGAACGCATATAAGATGGCTGTATCATTAATGTAAAACTATTTCTGTGCCTTGGCATGCATGATGGTATAACTGCCCTCAGTTCTATGATTTATATGAATTTATTTTACAATTGCAGTGTTGAGAGTGGGTCAGAGTTAAAAAAGGATCACCAGGTCCCTGTGATTAAAATAAAAATGATACATTATGGAGTGGAGCTGAAGGTAGACTTAGAATTTGTATTGATGTTAGGGTTAAGAGGAACATAAAATGGTATATTTTATGACTCTTGTTAAACAGGAAAGCAGGAGGAAGGGGTTATAATATTGTAACCTTGTTATATTCCACACATACATGGCAAAAGAAAATACATTAAAGAAACATTCACAGATTCACAGAATGGCAATTCTGCAAATGGTTTATGTCGCACAACTAAGTACAACATACAGCTATGTGTGTATACAGACTAAAATTACATAGGACACAAACACATTATTAAATATTTCAAAGATATAGAAATACACAGTGGTAGTATATAATGTGAACTAGCATAAGAAAATAAAGACTACACAGAAAAAAGGCAGAAGTATTAAACAGATGTATTGCCACAATAGCTGCACAATGTAGCAGAGATGTAGAAAGGTACACAGAGCAAAATTTGGAAAGAATACACATAATACCATGCCATAAATATGCATGTTTCATACTGTGCAAAAGCAGCAATCACATATTCAGGCTGCCTGCGTGTACATCTCTCACTTGATGCAGACTATTGTGCAATCTAATCAGTTGTGTAAATAATATAATATACTGGCAGTGACGTATGCCATGTTATAGATCCACAGTGAATTGTCTTATTCAAGCTGTAACCTCTATGACCTTGTGAGAAGACACAGTGCTCTATGTACACAGATGCACACCAGTCCAACTAGCTTATGCTACATACAGGTACAGTCAGTGCACAATGGTTTACACGGATTTGGTCGTACTGCCAATTGTCAAACAGGGTGTTCTCTGAACTTAAATGTCGAAACTTCAGATGTCAAACAGTCGAAATGTCATATAAAATTCGACATTCGACATTTCTGACCACTCTACCACCTAAACAAGTGCTACCATCAGTCAAAGGGGGGGGGTGTTTGGCATTTCGACATAATTGCGTTCACAATTATGCTGTACTGGCATTCTGCAGTTCAAGATGGTGCATTTGACAATTGGCCTTACGACCAAATCCATGCATACCATGCACAATAGTTAAGTAATGAGAATATGTGAAACAAAGCTTCTCCTTCACATGCTTTGGGATAAGTAGGACAACACCAATACACTGTAAAACAGTTGTAGGATAGCTGTAGGCAAGACCGAACTTTACTAGGTGAATGGACATAAACTGAAGAAGTTGTTAAGGCCAGCAGTGGGCATATGTAAGAGTTATTGGGACAGGAGAAACACTGCATATCTGCTGGGCTGGGGGACCAAACTATTTGGTGCCTGCCTGTACTACAGGCTACAGACCTCACAGAATAACCTGAAAGGAAGTAGTAATTAGCATATTACAAGGACATCTATCTCATCTGTAGTGCAAGTGCATTGACATTACCCTGCAGAGGACATGCCATAACAAACTGTAAATGATAAGGAATATGAGTCATTAGGATCTGTTAAAGGCTGCATAAATTTGGTTATGATAAATAGCTCCCTAATGCTCATATTAGGCTAAACATGCAAGCCATACAAAGAGAACAGCTGAGGTACACAGCTATGTGTGCTAGTTAGCAAACCAAAATTCACAAAAGATCTTAATGTCCACAGTGGAAAAGTAGGGTAGCATAAAAGCAGTGTTTGCAGCTACACTGGATTTGAAAAACAGTCCAAAATAGAGTATGCATCTATATAAACAAGAGTAACACATAGGAAGTCCCAAAAGAGGCATTATATAAGAATCTGCACAATATTGACATGCCATGCTGCTATGAAACATGAAGGAACATATTTCTTTGAAATGTGGCACTAATACATTTATTCCTGGTACGATAGGTATGCTGTGTAACAAAATGTCATGTGTATACCATCTGCTTGGATACAACATAACATAACATAACATATCACATCTAATATGCATTGACTTCTGAAGGCTGTGATGGCTTAGTGGTTAACTACTCTAACTATAATGTACAGGGTCCTGGGTTCAAGACCACGTAACACTCCACACACAAAGTTGTAGCTTCTGAGAATCATAATACCAGGTGCCGATACAGATGCATTACAACTGGTGTGTACACATAGCCAGTAAGCTGAACAAATAGAAAAGAATGCAGATAGACACATCAGCAATGGAAGGAAAAAAAGAGATAGAATATTAGGAGGTCATTACATACCAGCCCCAAGATCCAAGCCATGCACAGATAGCAGCAATGCAGTATGCCTATAGTCAAACATGTGGGCATATACAGTGACAGTTGTGGAGCCATTCAAAAGTGCCAGTCCAAAATATAGAAAGAAGTACTTTACACTTCGGAAAGCATTTGAGTAGTTATTGTAATACAACATGCACAAATTCCTAACTTCAGAAGTCAATGCAGACATTGACTGATCATGTACTCTATGTGTATGAAAAACATGGAAACACTGAAACACAAAAAAGAGCTATCACTTTGGGAAATGCTTAGGTGTTGCCAGGGAATGAAGTATAGCTAAATCATGTTCATACAGAAGTCATACATAGATAAATGTCTTCAAGCAGTGAACAAAGAGATGTGTAAATAGTGGAAAAGATCTATAAATGAAGGCTAATTTCCATACAATGTTCACTGAGCAACATATGCATCAGATGTCATCGGTAGATGTTAAAGGAGTTATCTTGTATGGTCTGATATGCAGAAAAAATGCATAAGAGGACTGCGATAATCACTGATGCAGCCATTCAGACGAATCAAAGCCACAAAGTAATTAATCACCTATTCTACTTTTTACACCTAGCAGTCCACAGTGTGTGATATACACATTCTCTGTAAGGTATGCAATAATAACCACTTCATATCATTAAAATTAGTATGATTTCTGATATTATCAGGATATGTAGTTCATACCAAAAACACGGAGTATCTAGCAACACAGATTTTTACATTTGTCCACAGATCCAGTGTTGCAACTTAGCCTTCCTTCCTGATCTGGGAATTTTCACACCTAGAAGGGCTATAAATGCTACATTAAGAAGAATACCATTATTATGGAAAACACTCAAGAAGTTTACTAAATTTCAGACAGAAATTAACTAACCTTTAAGATAGCTGTAATGTTTTCCTTGAGGGAACTTGTGGGTACTATTGATCATTGACAGACAAGGACTTCCATGGGCTATGGGACACTAAGCCTGTACTCCCCTAGAAGCACACTCTGCCCTTCCCATCAGGACTCTACACATAGTCACTTATACTGAGTAGTTACTTAGAACATTTGTGGGGTCGTTATATCAAGGAGCACCCAAAGGCATGGATGTCTTAGCCCCTAGCTGTTCACTCGATCCAACCTACACAGCTCAGCCTAAGCATATTGCACCTATATGAGTCTCTTTGCCAATCCTCCAAACCTGTCTACAAAGTATTAGGAGTTCCTGTTTGTTTCTGCTACATTTGGAATATATGTTGCTTAAAATCCCACTACCTAAAATTAACAACAAAATACTGATATAACTTCATCAATGAATTATAATCCGTATTTCTTGCCTCTGCAACTATATAATAAAATGCTGTCAACTACAAACATGCCCTATCTGCCCACTCTATCTTACAATCTATCAAAAAGGCATGACAAGAAAGTTCACTAAAACCAGAAATTTATTGTTTGTAGTTAAGCTCTTTCGGCAAGGATAATCCAAGCCTTCCTCAGAATAATTCAAACAGTCATATGACCATTCTTTAAATACCCAAACATCAGTAATTAATTTAAAGACCCATGCAATGTCTAAAACATAAATAAAAATATATTTTATATCAAATTAATCTATCAAATCTTCTCAATTTCAATACACTAGAGATGGAAACTACCTCATTTAGTCCTGGAAATGAAGTTGCATTTAAAAACAAAATCCACCACAACTCCCTTTACTCTAAAATTAATTTCCATGGTCCAGCCCTAGGGTTAACTCGTACATATTCCAGGACTAAGAATTTAAATTTATGCTCAGGATATTCGTTTATAGGCTTAGCCACAGCACTAGTATCTTTCCTTATCTGGATGTCATTACAGTGCTCTTATATACATTGTTTGAGCCTTCGCTCCGTTTTTCCCACATAATATGCCATGCAAAGGCAACACTTTGCTGCATATACCACCCCTTTTGTCTGACATGAATACCTTCCAGAAACAAAATTTTTTTTAACCTATATTCACATATTCACACTCCAAAATATATGGGCATTGGAGGCACATATTACATTTCTGCATCTTTTGCATAGTAGGTACGTATTGATGAGCTACACCATCACACCAATCCTTAAAATTGCCACCATGTCTAAAAACAAACTTAGGATTTTCACGTAACTTATTAACTAATACACTATCTTGTCTTATCATAGTCCAATTCTTACACACAATATTTTTAATACATGCACTATTCACACTATGTGTAAAAATAAAAAAAATTTGTATACTATTTGCTGCCACTGAAACTCTGGGGACCAAGTTCTGTTGTCCATTTGATAACAGTACACTCTCCTCTAGATGATTTAAAGTACCATTACAACTATTACCCACTACTCCACACATATTTGTGGCTGAAAATAATGGGCTATATTCTCCAGAAAGCCTCTTCCTAAATACATCATATTTTATGTCATCAATTAAATATTTTGTATACCCCCTATTTAAAAACATAATACCTATAAAATGGCATTCTTCCAGAAATTCACATAATTCAGTAACCATTTTTGCCACTTTAACCATTTGCCCTTTGATGACACCTTTCTTAACATGATATGGATGATTGCTTGAATAATGCAAATATTTGTTAGTATATGTTTTCTTATGAAAAATACCAGATTTTAACCCAGTTGCACTTTTTGTTAACATAACATCCAAATAAGATATAGACGTAGTACCAATATGACATGTAAAATGTAAAAAAGAAGTACTATTATTCATAAAATCTAATAATGCATGAACTTCTGCAATAGACCTTGCCCATGCAAAAAATAAGTCATCTAAAAAACGGGCATATAATTTTACATTTTTAAAAAATTCACAAGGAAATAAATGACAAAGTTCCCACATAAGCATTACCACATTAGCATATAAAGGACCACGGGGGGAGCCCATAGCTACCCCTGTCAGTTGTTTAAAATACTGGCCTTCATAATAAATAAAATGATTACATAATACCATTTCCATCATATGAGATAGAGTGTTAATACAACCTTGTTGTACATGAACATGGTCAGTAAAATATTCAGTAAACAACTGCAGTCCTATGTCATGTGGAATACATGTAAATAAATCCTTTACATCAACCGTCACTAAAATACCATCATCAAAAGTTCCTAACTGGTTGCATTGATGCAAGAATTCTCAAGAATCCCTACATATATGTTTGACATTTTCCAAATATCCCTTTAATTGTTTATCAATAAATTTAGCAATAAAATATGTCTCAGAATAAGTCCCATCAACGATGGGTCGAAAAGGGGGTTGGTAAATGTCCTTGTGCAACTTAGCTACACCAAATATAGTAGGTAACTTGGTTCACTATTAGTTATAAAATTAAATTCCTGAAGAGACAATTGACCTTGGGATAACATATCATTCAAAAAGTAATCTATATTACTATAAGAAATATTAACCTCATTAACTGATGCTTCTGTATAGGAATCATCATATAATAACTCCAGCATTTTCTGATTATAATCAACTTGATCCATAACAATTAATCTACCACCTTTATTAGGGTGTAAAAGTCTTAACGATCCAGTTCATTTTATATCTTCCATCAATTTTCATTCATCCTTTGATAGATTAGATGAATGACATACACTGGAAGACGATAAATGTCATTCATCTAATTTATCAAAGGGTGACTACAAACAATAAAATTCTGGTTTTAGTGAACGTTCTTGTCGTGCCTTTTTGGTGGATTTAGTTGGTGCTTATTTCTGGAGTTATCTTGCAATCTATGCCACAAACAATATCAATCATCTCTTATTTGTCAGACATGGAGCCATACCTCTCAACTATCCAGATTTTTGCAGAATGTCCAGATTTTTGCTTCATATTTTTGGTCTGTTCCTGATAAAATTTGCAGTATTCTGGGAAATCATTCAGGACTGAAGTCACTAAATAATACAAAGTAATGACAGACATTTGAGTTTCAGACTTCATATCCTTCAGAAAATATATAATATTGCAAAACCTGTCATTCTAGCAACTTTGTAAGTTTATAGGATCAATATTTAAAATCTTTCCATAATTTTGGGTCTTTGTCCTGCATTATTTCTGGCTTTGTCTTCTTGCTCTGAGAGGTTGAGATGTATACATTGAGCTTTGTCTTATTATTCACTCATGTTAGTTTCAATTACTGCACTCTGGTAATGTTCACCGAAGCCTATCTCTACTGTACCACATACATGGAAACAAGCAAATCATTAAATATCGAAAATAAATTTTGCAAAGCATCAAGGCAAACCTCATATATAATCTGCATTTACTTAGCTCTGTATCAGCCCAACCTTGGTGCCATTTCAGAAACTTGGCTAAAGTCATCAGATAAATATGTCACCTCACATTGCTATGGAATTCTTGTGTGTGAGCGGAGACAGAAAGATGCAGAAGATGTTGCAGTACACACTGAAGAAAATCTAGCATGTTTTACCTTCAGTGATTGAATCCCAGCTTATTCTCATGATGATTCTGTTGTAGCCCAAGTTAATGTGAATGAATCTTAAGTATTTACGATCATATGTATCAACATTTCACTTAGGAAAGAAGACTCTATGACAAAGGAAGCCTGAGCCTCAACTCAACTCAGAGGTCATAATTCTTGGAAATCTCAACATTAGCTGGTTACTTGCCAATGGAGCCCTAACAGAGCCCACTTTTTATCTCTGTGGTCTCTTCCACCTTCTCATAGGACCTTCTAAAACAAATTAAACATTGGCAGGGAAAGTCTCATTGATGGATTTTAAGTCTTCTCACTTAATGCTGTCTTCTATAAAGGTGATTTGGTTGACTTTATTAACAAATATATTCCCCATGTCAAATCCACAAAAAAGCCCCTCACAGTTCTGCTCTCAAGACATTGCTAAATGGCTCATTACTTTTCTAAACCAAGCCCTTCCAAATATTATTTGGTCTCTTTCACACTTTCTTCTAGTAGTTGAAGCTGCAGCCTGCTAAAATAAAATCTTCCTAACCATCAGCAATAAATTTGTACCCATTCAGAAAAAAAATATACTCGTGCATCATCATAAAGAAAAATATACATGCTTAGTTGAGACCATCTGGGTCTATATTATATAACCAAAAGCTCATTAGGGCGAATACATGTTGCGCGACACATAAAGAACGAAATTGCTTAATAGCGAAAAACGTATATATAGTTGAGGGGTGTGCAGCCCCCCACAAGCCTGAAATGGATGAATTGCGTTGTTATGTAAGTATCGTTTTGGTAGTATTTTAAGTAGGTGAAGTGTAGTATGTTTTTTATTTATGTAGGTATTTTGGTAATTGGTATTGTGTGTGTAATGAATGCGGTGACTTTAGCTGGTATAGTTTATGAGAGTTGGCCAACCATGAGAATTCGATGTGGCAGTTTTTGGTGTTTAGGTGTTTCAATGTTTTTGAGTGTCACTATTTATATGTCAGTGTAGTCATATTTACTCTCTTGAGATTTTGGTTATATAATATAGACCCAGACCATCTATAGCAGAAATCCCATCATTTCATTGACAAAATAATGTAAATAATGCCATATTTGTGAGAAAAAGTCTTATTTCACTGAACAACAAAATCAGAATTTTTACAACGCTACAAATACTGGAAGTTGCATTGTGGTACAAAAGGATTAAGCCCTGTGTACAACTCAGACAACCCAAATTTGATTAGTCGCTCTAACACTGGAAGGACCAGGGGGTTAAGCCAGATCACCAACATAAGGGAGAGAGGTGGTATGACCTGATTCAATGCTGCATCATATGGGAATGTAGAAGAATGTTAGAAGCAGTTATTAGGATGGTGGGGCTAAGTGTTGTATGTAATCCAGATCGACATGCTCATTTGTGCAGAAGGATGCATGGGACCTGTTTAGAGTAACAGCTTCGGGCCTTTGAGGGTAGTTTTAGGGATAAAACAAGTGTGGAATGGTTAACTTTTGAAATCTTAAATCTTATCTCCTTCGGAAAAAAAAAAGTTACTAAGTCTTTTCTTCAGTCAGGGAATAAATTAGATGCCATGGTTGGGGAATGAATGATCCTGGTTCTTGTCCCTATAGGAGGACACAACAAACTGGAGGGGGCAGGAAGGGGCACTTGATGGTGGTCATGTGGAGGCAAAAAAATTCTTCAACTTGGTTAGTTGTCTCATTCACAATGGTTGCTCACACTCTCCTCCCCCATCACCTAGCCCATTGTTAAATTACAGCATACGAATAAGCTTATTTCCAAATTCATTTCAATCCACATTTGGCAGCCACTTTTTACTAGCCTAAAAATATGTGCATTCTTTGTAAACTTTTCATGAAAGCTAAACCTGGGTCTCCATCCACAGATCATTTCCTGTCAGATTCTTTTAAAGAATATTGCTCCCACAATTGCCTACTCAATCATAGTACTCATTAGCAGATCCTTCATGGATCATATTGTATCCCATTGCTGGATCAGCCCCTTGTGCCTCTGCCCCACTTCCATGAACAACTGCAACCTCATTACCTTACTTTCTCCAGTTTCAAAAATAATAGAAATCAAAAGGGACTACCTCCAAAACGATCTGCTATCTCTCTGTCTCACACAGGCAGACTCACACACATCATATGGCTAAAGACCAAATCCCATCACCAGCACATAGGTTCATAGGTTCATAGGTTCATAGGTTGGTACTAGGCTATCAGCCCTAGGGCCTATACAAGCCTAGCCATAAAAATTCCCTGGCTATTTCTTCCCACATTATTTACTTTCCTGGACCCTTGTCTAGCAGGGCGACTGACGTGATCCCTGGGGTGAATTTCCTTTATCCCATCCAATTGTCAAGGTTCCTCTTGAAGAGGTCCAAAGAGGCACTCTGCTTGACATGTATGGGCAATCTATTCCGGAGTCTGGGGAGTCTCTGGGTCAAGAACCTATCCCTCCAGCATGTTTTGTTTATTGTGATGACAAGGTTTAGATCCCTGGAGCGTGTAGCTCTGAGGGATTGGGATTTCTTTAAGTGTAGCATGTCCAACAGCTCTGGGTTTGACATGGCCTTGTATGTTAAGCAGAGATTGCCTCTGAGTAGACGATATGCGACAGAGTATAGCTGGAGTTTTTTAAGGCGATCAGCGTAGGGCATCTGCTTTAGGCCTGTGATTCTTTTAGTGAGGTATTTCTGAGGCCTTTCCAGTTGTTGTAGATGTCTTGAGAGGTACATAGCAAATGGGGCATTGTATTCTATAATGGGTCTAATGAGGGATGAGTACAGTGGGACAATGACCTCCTTCTTTCTGGATGAAAAGCCCTTCGTGATGAGGTGTTCCACATAGAAGGATTTCCTGACTGTTGTGGCGATGTGGTTATCGAAGGTGAGACCACTGTCCACCTGTGTCCCTATGTCTCTTATCACACTTTCTGTGTTTAGTGTACTGCCACCTATATGGTAATTCATGGATACATGTTTTTTCCCAAAGGGGATAACAATACATTTCTTGGCATTGAGCTTGAGCCCATGGCTCTGGCACCAAGCATCTGTTTCTGTAAGGCCCTTTTGTAGAGTATCCACATCATTTGGGGATTCAATAATGGCTCCCAGTTTGCAGTCATCTGCAAACTTTGTTAGCCAGAGTCCCTTAGTGTTGACCTGTACTTCAGAGAAGTAGATGCCAAGCAAGAGCGGCCCCAGGACTGAACCCTGAGGTACTCCACTTGTCACTTGTCTGGAGCTGGATTTGGAGTCGGCTACTTTTACAGTGTGGGTTCTATCAGTAAGCCATTTAGCAACCCATTGGGTGACATAGGGATAAATGCCCAGGGTGTAATGACCTAGTAAATATTTTTTATGGTTGATGTCACACTGGCAAATCTATTGGTGTATTATTTTTTGATTTATTGAAAGTGTTTGATACTGTCTCACACAACAAATGTATTCTAACTCTTGGAAACAGATGTCTCTCATTAAGCATTATAAGATGGTTCTTCAGAACATGTCACAAGCAATAAAATGGAACCCTGCTACTTCAGTACAATGTCCTGCTGATGCTCAGTGAGTGGCCTACCTCTCTTTTCCAGCTTTGTGAAAAATATGGCACTCAACACATGGAATGCTAGACTCCTCTGATATATAACTAACTCCACAGCTGATGTCTCTGGTTCTTCTCCATTTACACCTTGCCTTCTTCTGCAGTCTTCTTTTTAAATACCTGAGATATAACTAAACTTCATGGGTATTCCCTGAAATGTCTCAAAACAAAATTAATGATTTTGTCCTCTAAACTAACCCCTTTAAATGCTCGGTACCAAGTTGATTTTAATCCTATGTATTCTGTAACAAAATCCCACTTCATAACACCTCAATCAATAGCACCCCAGTTGAGGAAGTAGAAACAACTAAAATTTATGATGTTACCACCGATAATCAATTTAAATTCAATTCCTATGTACACAATGCTATTAGCAAAAATAACTTTGCACTGTGCAGACTGTACATGGTCATTCACAACAGTCAAAGCTATATTCAACACACCTAGATCCTACTTCCTACCCTGCCACATGCTCCTCTCCCCTCCTTACTAACTTTACCACACCACTTCAAAAGAAACCAGAGTAAATGGCTAAAAGGATCATCTATTATGCTTTTAGGCATAACAGGCATACCTGGCAATCTCTCACTCTCTTTCTCTCTCTCTCTCTCTATGCATGATCCCATCTGGCTTCAATACAACCCTTACCTCAACTCTACACAATTAAGTTTGGCTCACAAACTCTTTTACTATCTAAAATGTCTATCTCTTTCTATCATTATTAATTGTAGGAACTTTAAGTGAAAGCTTAGACCATTTACTCACAAGATGGTAACAATTCTTAAGTCTTTCAAATCGTACAGCAATTCAATCATTTCCACCTAGAATGCTAACATTTTGAATAAACTCCCTCCCAAGATAAGAACTACCAAAAAGCAGGCACACATTCAAAATCCTCCTGACCTGTCATATCATCAACACATGGATATTCGACTTCATCATTGCCTGAGAGTTCCATACTTTGAAACGCCCCTTTCATATAAATCTTTGCTATTTATCTTTCCTTCTGTGTCTCTGCAGTATCTAACAACTAAAGCTACGGTGATGCGTTATTTCAGTTTCTACTGATTTGTGTCATTTACTGAATTTAACACAAAGAAGTATATACTTTATTTGCTTATGTTATCACTTCTCAGCTTCTGGCTAAAATCAAGCAGTGTGTATTGTGTTAGAATTATATCACATGTAGTATTTGAATAATTTGATGTGTACTACAAAAATGTGTGTTGCAATATTTTGCTGTTTTTATGATGCTGTTTATTTTTACTTTTGAGTTATCTCCGTTAGGCTGTACTAAAAAGTGGAATTTCTGAGCCATGGCATTCCTGGTTAAATGTAGCATATATATATATATATATATATATATATATATATATATATATATATATATATATATATACACACACACACACACACACACACACACACACACACACACACACACACACACACACACACACACACACACACACATATATATATTTGAAAAATGACAGTAAGAATAAACAATGTGACAGTGAAGAAATGAAGCTGCATGCATAGCAGTCACTTTATGAATACTGAAATCTGTTTACATATATTAAGCAGTACTATATTGCAACAACAATTTATGCACAACTGAAAGTGCCAGAAATAAAGTAGCATTGTGCAAAACACACTAATATATGAAGAAACTAGCAGGTGAAACCCATCAACATCCTGCTTGCAGCTGTATTCTGACAGTATACAGACTCGCTGACTTCAGTCATCTCTATCTGAAATGCTAATATTTTAAACAAACTCCATCTGAAGCACTGCTGTATAATACAAAGCATTTTTTTGCAAGCACGAGGCCCTCCTATGCTTATAATTAATGTATAAAATCACACCAGCGTTGCTCAAACATGGAGTAAATGGAAAAGGTGTAAAACAAAATTATGTTTATATATACTAATGCCAATGTTGCATAAACATTTTTCGAAAAACAAAAATAAAACTCACTTTTTAATCTCTTCAGACTTCTACTACCAAAAAACAAAGCCCAGCACTGACAACAGCTCAGTATCAATGTATTAGTTACATTGACAACAAAAACTTCCAACCCTCTAGCTGCAGTTTCTGTGTATTGTGAGATGATTTTTACAGGCAATAAATGCGATGGTTGATTGTTTCAGAATCACGAATGCCTACCTCCTCAAGGACAAATTTCCAAACCCACACTATAAAGTACTGTAGCATCATGATTGCCCCTGACAAATGTGCCTTAGGAAAAGCAGTGGATAGGCAGGAATGCAGCTAGTCTGGCTAGACAGCCAACACTAATGTTGACAGACCCTTACTCAGATGCTACATGCAGAGAAAAAGTAGATGGTTATATACTACACGTGTAAAGATAAATTATTTAAGACATGCACTAATCTAGAAAAAGATGCATGGCTAACCCCATACTGTTAGGTCTTCTGACAACATGACTACTCCAACCCATGCTTACTGCAGAGTTACCTATGGAAAAGCAGTACATATGTTGGGCTAGCACAGTTAGTTTTGCAGTCCATTGTTGATCAGTTGTACTCTTCATGTTAAGAGTTGTACCGGTGGAGTTTGACATTCAGGCAAACACACCTATTTAGCTCCCCTCTCTCTGTCTGTGAGAAATCATTCATTGATAGCAAGCATACCACTCAACCTCAGAAATCTGGACAAAGCCTAAAATAATGGAGGGCCAAAGGTACAAAAATAGGGGCAGATTTTAAATATTACTCTAAATTGCTAGAATAACAGGTTTTACGTTAGGATGCAATTTCTGAAGACTATAAAGTTTGAAAGTTATAAATGTGTGTCATTATATAATGACTTCAGTAGTCAGTGATTTACCAGAGAACCACAAAATTCATGAGGAACACAGCAAAAATGTGAGGCAAAAACCTAGACATTCTGTGATAATCTGGACAGTTGAGAGGTATGATAGCAAGCTGTACTACACTACTTTTTGAAGGTAGCAATCAGTTATAATGTACTGACACCTTTGAAAAAAATGAATAGTCTGACAATGTACAAACTGTTGCCCTGGAAAGTTCCCATTGTAAGTTATTACCTTGGAGAGCTGCCTCCTCCACCACTCCTTTCTTATAGCACTGTTGTATATACCTTCATAACTGTAATGTATCATTTCTTTATTGGTATTGCCTTATTCCTGCCAGCCATCAAACTACCATCAGACATAGTCTATTCATTTTTCAGCTACAGGCCTTTCACCCAGAGCCAAGGTGCGAGCTGTCGGGGGGGGGGTGTCATTTAGCAACCATGAAGATGTTTTATGCCCTCACCAGCATTATGAATGCTATTCCATAGCAGGGAATAGACTCTCTATACATGCCAAACAGAGCACCTCACTGGTCCTCTTCAAGAGAAATCGTGATGAGTGGACGGGAAATAGAAAATTCACCATGGGGATCACTCCAGTCTACACAACAGAGGCACTGGGAACTAAGGTCAGGTGGCATGATGCCAGGGTAATCCTATGGGCTAGGCTTGTAAAGGATCCAGGGCCATTAGCCTAGTACACAAATATGAACCTATGAACCTATGACAATAAGAGGATTTGAATGGCTTAGCCCCAACCCTTTGGGGGGATGCATTTTTGTTGTCACCTAAAAAGCTCATAATGTCTTCTCTACACTTCAGATAATTTATGAAGGCTACCGCCTATCATTGCCTAGGTTAGACTAATACACAACTCTAGGCCATGTGTTTGCATCTAAGTTTTCTTCTGAGGGGATGTATGCAGCACACATATGACTGCACTCCAACTTATAATTTAGGAAGGGTATGCCTCTCCTCCCCTCATAGTGTCATCAGCTGCACAAACCGCTAATTAAACTTGTGTCACCTGGGCTATAGTCAGGTCTTTATTCTTTATACCACTGATGCTGATCTAAGCTAGGATGTATCATATCAATGAGAATATGAATTATTAATTCCCACCACACCTTATAAATATGAGCCCAATACATGCTACAAGGTGTGCAGTTTGAACTAAAACACATGATTATCTAATTATCTGTCTATCTATCTATCTAGCTTCTTTCTTTCTTGCTTTCTTTTTTCATTCAGTTTGGTAATTAGGGCAAAGCACTGATCTATATGGATCTATTTCAGTCTCAGCCCAGAAAAAAATAAATAGCAGTAGGCAAATAAATTAACACGAAGTATCGTGAAGAAAAGCAAAATATTGTGTGAAGGTAACAAGGAGTTATTAATTAACAATTATAATACCATATTTCAAATTATATGAAGCAAAAGAAAGGGAGAATTAGCGTTAGGAGGGAGGATGAAGCAAGTGATATAAAATGGAGAGAGCACATACAGTAAATGATAATGAAAGTAAGAAGTAAGAAGAGGGCACACAGAAGTTCACAATATATTTTATTTACAATTTGATAAAACATGTCAACAGATTGGTGTATAGAAATAATAAGACAAGGAGAAAGAGGTGCCTAAAAGGGGGGATGTGGATTAGGTGATGTGTCCATTTGCAGTCTGATTTAGACTTGAGATGGTCTTTAAGCTGAGCATTGAATGAGGAGTAAAAAGTGAGGTCTTTAAGATTTGGAGAGAGAGATTCTCAGAAGTTGGGGTCTAGGATGAAGAATGAATGGCTGGAGCAATGAAGTCAGCTCTGGGTCACTGAAGAAGTAGACCTGAGTGGTTAGGGCTTTTTAGATTGTAACTTGGGAGTTGCTTGAATAGGATAGAGGAAAGGGAAGGTCAGGAGTTATCTTTGAGGAGCTTGTAGAGTTGGGATCCAAGTAGAAGGTTAGCACATTATTGAACAAGTAGTCAGCTGCCTTTATTACAGTTAGTAAAGCCAATTGGCTTTATTAAGTGTGATACAGTGATGCTCATTTCTAGGGGAATCTGTGAATCGAGATGGTTGTAGTATGGATTGTGGTGGAGTTTTTCTTGGGTGCTGCCTGCATTCTAGTTGGTCTAGTAGTATGCCTTTGTATAACACATTCTTGGTTAGTGTAGAAAGAGAGGGTAAAAAATTATAGGACCAGAATAAGAGAGTATTTATTTTCTTCCATGTTTGCTCTAATGAAGGTGAAAGTACAGTTAGGGTTAAGGCACATACTAAAGTATTTGAAGGAGGTGACATGCTCATTGGTATTGTCAAGATGATTATGGATGAGAAGTGATTGTGAATTATTTTGGTCTTTGGAAGGGGTAAAAAAAAAATCATAGTTTCAGTTTTGGATATGTTCAGAATTAATGTTTTATTATTTAACCATTTGATAAGAAAAAGAAAGTAAGCTTATAGTTGTTGCTGTATGCCAAAGGGGGTCAGGTGTAGGTGAAATAGCACCATGTCATCTGCATAAAGTAAGAGATGGAGGAGTGGGAGATCAACTGGGAGGTTATTAATGAAAATGGAACAAAGAAGGGGTGGAAGGACATATGGTATTTTGAAGCTGACCAGAGAAATGCCCAATTGGAAAGGTAATTTTTAAACCGGTGAGCTGGATTTAGGATGATCCCAGTTTCAGTTAGGTGATCTAAAATATGCTATGGTCAAAGAGATCAAAAGCTGTGGTGAGGTCAAAAAGATGGTTCTGGTCAGAATGCCTTAGTCCATAGCAAGGCGGGATGTTATTAGTAAGGGACTAAAAGTGTTGTAGAAGTGCCCCAGCCAAAAATCCATGCTGTTTTTGGTGATATGACATACTATTGGAGATGTATTGACTGAGTTGATTATAATCTAATTTTCAAGGATTTTCTCAAGTGTGCAGAGAAGGGAAATGTGACAGAAATCAGTAGTGTGAATGCATTTGTTTTTTGGAGAGAGTTATAACAAAGGCCATTTTCTAGATATTAGGCATGATGATTTGAGTTAGGCTAAGGTTATAAATAGGCCGTTTTCTAGATATTAGGCATGATGATTTGAGTTAGGCTAAGGTTATAAATAGGCCATTTTCTAGATATTAGGCATGATGATTTGAGTTAGGCTAAAGTTATAAATAGGCTGTTTTCTAGATATTAGGCATGATGATTTGAGTTAGGCTAAGGTTATAAATATAAAAATGCAGAGTGACTAATAAGTCCTTACATTGGAATGAGAACCATGGGATAAGGTTTTATGGGCCTGCTCATGAGTCTAAGTTTAGCTCTTCAAGAGTGGTTCTATGTGTTTTACTTTGATTGCTTAGATGTGGAAAGTGGGAATATAAGGGGAGGTGATATGCTAGAAGGTGAGGAAGGGGTGTTAATGGAATCAGTGATGAAAAGTATGCTGAAACAGAGTCTGAAATAAGTGACTGTGAGATGAGATCATGAGAAGTGGGTGTTGGAGGAAGTATTACAGCCTGTAAAGCAGTTGTTAAGAAGTTTTTTTGGGGATATGAATGGATAATTAATGTATTTTCATAATGTGAATTTTATGTAATTTAATTGCCTGTTTAGTGAGTTTTCTGAACTGTACATAATGTGACCTGGAGATGGTGGAAGTGTTGTTTTTCCAGTTGTGACAAACAATGTCCCTAAGGCTAAGGTGGCATTTTGGGTTCGTAGGTGAGCCAATTGTTTGTTTGGAGGGTTTATATGGTTGTGCGATTTTAGGAAAGAGTGGGTCCTGGAGATTAGTGAGAAATGGTGTGAGGAGCATGCTGCAATAGTTTGAATCAGTAGAAGACAGAATAGGAGACCATTTGAATGAAGCTAGTATTGTCTTTAGTTTGAGAATGTTGGATTGGGATTTGTTCCAGAAGGTTATAAGAGAAGGTGGGATTTTGTTACTGTGGTAAGAAAAGTTGAAACTTCTTGGGAAATGGTCACTGAAGGAAAAAAGGTGAATGAAAATGTGAGAAGTAATTTCAGGATTACTAGTAATAAAAAGATCAAGAAATGAGTGACGAGGTGAGACAGGGTTTGGTGTGGTGGGTTTAGTAACCAGTTGTGTAAGACTGAAGTTTTAAGTAGCTCTACAATACTGTTTTGGTTAGGGCCAAGAAGGTTGAGATTAAAGCCATTTAGTACGATGAGATTCTTGAAATTGCTTACCAAGGAGGAGGTAATGTCAAGAAGGAGGGTTTTGAAATTGGCTAAGGTGGAGGGAGGCAGGAGTTAATCAACAGCAAGATGAATGAAAAAGTTGTTGGGGAGGGGACACAGACTACTAGGTGGTTAGGAAGAGAGTCTGAGGTAGTGTTACTTTGATCTATGTGTTGGACATTCAAATATGATTTAAAGAGTAGTGAAGTCTGACCATCAGGTCTAGATCATTTGTCCCATCAAGATAATAGTTTTACCCAAGAAATAAGTTGTGGATAGAGGATCAATGGATTTGAGCCAAGATTCTGTTATAGCTATAAGGTTAGGGTGGTGTAGGGAGAAGATGCTGGTAAGTTCATATGTTTTTATTACTTTGGGCATTCATTGGGAAACATGATGAATGTGATGGGATAAGAATTAGTTCAATGTTGCTGCATAAGAGCAGGTGTATTATTATAGAAGTGAATTTACAGAAGAAATCTGGGTAGTTTTAAATAATTTCTAGAAAGAGACAGGTTAGTAGCATATACAAGTGAGAGTGGATATAAGATGCAAAAAGAAGTGTGTAATGAGAAGATGAAGAGGATGAAGATGGACAATGTGCATCCTTAGATACTTGAACAGGGGAGTAGAGCAGAAGTTACTGAGGTATATGAATGAAGGAATTTTGAGAGGTACTAGAGAGGTGTATTTTCAGCAGTAGGAGGAGAATCCTGATTGCTGTGGTTGGAAGTGAAAGAAAAGAACAGCAGAAAAGTACAAGTGTAAATGAAAGAGGGGATGACACTTCAAAGAAGAAAAAGAAGGTGGGGGAGGACACATAGATGACACTGATGGGGTTGAGTTGTGGGGAGATGGGTAGTAATGTGAATGCAAGTAAGAGTTTATAAAAAGGGGGTGAGAGGGTGTCAGTTTATGTTGTTGTATGAGGTATACCTTGAATGAAATAAAGTTCAGAGTCTGAGAGGGTGTCTGGGGAATTGGGGTGGGAGGAGAACAAAGCAGGCAAAGCCATACGCTAGTGAAAGTGCTCAGAAGACTGAGTGCAACCAGGATACCAGGAAGTTTCCAAACAAGGTAATACAACTTTAAAATTATGACATGATGCATGCAATTGGCAACAAACTTTTGTCACTAAGCAGAAAAAAGTGGAGTGATTTTATAAAGAGATAATGTAGCACAGTAACAGACACAAGTATAAAAATCGAGGAAGCTAAATTGAAATATAAAAGCCTAAGTAGCCACATATATGTTTTCCCCTGAGAACAGTTTATGTGGGACTGCAGACTGAAAAGACATCCTCAGGATTTCACTCTGTTAAAAGAATATATTATATATTCATTGAGATGACATTAACCTGCCTGAAATAAAGAAAACTTGTCCAGTGCATACTTCTCAGCTGTCCGGGTTCTCGCAGAATGTCCAGATTTTTGCCTCATATTTTTGGCCTATTCCTCATAAAATCTTTGGTTTTCTGGCAAATCACTGAGGATTGAAATAACTAAATAATGTTATACATTTGAGTTTCTGACTTCATTTTCTTCAGAAAATGCATGCTAAGACAAGTGCTGTTATTCTAGCAACTTTCTAAGTGTATGAGCAATATTTAAAATCTGTCACTATTTTGTGCCTTTGTCCCCCATTATTTTAGACTTTGTCCAGATTTGTTGTGCTAAGAGGTTGAAAGGTATGATCCAGTGGTGCCCTGAAAACAAGCAGTCAGGTGTAATAGCAGGAGCAGAATGTTTTGCCTTTTCATCCTTAAGTAAGGTGCAGGAGCCATTATTTCCATCTGACCGAATAATTAACTATAACCTAGTTAAGCAGCAGACAGTGATGGCATTATGTGTGGTTTCTATCTTTTGACACAGTCTTTGGGCAAAACAAAGAGTGGGTAATGAGTGAAACCTGTACAGGGAAATGTGAAAGAATGATACATAATGTAGAGAGAGAGAGAGAGAGAGAGACAGAGACAGAGACAGAGACAGAGACAGAGAGAGAGAGAGAGGAAGAGTGAGAGAGATGTTTACATTTAATAACTAGTTAAGGGCATCAAGCATCTAGACAAATTGCATGTATTTTTATTGTTTTTTCTCTCAAAGCTAAAGAATAAGGGTTGGAGAATTTTGCTAGTAATTTACATTCACAGGCAGCTCAGATCTTACATCATTACAGGTAAACAATTCAGATAAATAGGCAGGGGCGAGTCCAGATGTTTGTGTCCTTTATAAAGGTTAAGCAGGTTTGCCCATTTGCTAAAAAAAACTTTTCAGATAGCTACCTGTATATCTACACACATGTGCACACACGTACACACACACACACACACACACACACACACACACACACACACACACACACACACACACACACACACACCAGCCCTCTTTGGTTTGTTAATTAGCTTGATTCTCCTTAGCGGAGATAATATTATTATTATTATTATTTTTTTTTTTTTGCATGATGTCTTATTTCTTTACACATTCCAAAGTCCTGTTGTCAGGTCAACAGGGAATGCTAAATTGTCCCAAGCTGTGCATGGGGGTATGTGATTCTGTATGCTCTGTGAGGGACTGATCTTTGATATGGGGCTGTTTCTGCCTTACATCCTTCCTTGCTATGTTAAGCTCTATCTCTCCCTTCCTCCGTAACCGTGAGATGGTTACAGGGGGATTGGGAGACATATATACACTCTAACTCTGCCTGCATATTCTCCATCTCTTTCTGCTTATTTTCCTCATGTATGTTCTGACTTGTTTCTGTCTCCAAGTTGTTTATCTTCCTTCCTTCTCCTAATCTGCAACAAAACTAGCTGTATATAGATATGTAATATCTAAATAATTATTACTGTAACAAACTGACTTGAATATTTTAAAAGAACTTAGACAGAATAAGTGTAATTTCTAGTTGTAGCAAAAGATAATCAGTTAATTTATCTTTTTTTTTTGTTTCATTATGCATTTATGAATTTGGGCTATTTTACAGGAGGGCACACCACCCTTTTTCCTGCTGCCACCTACCTGTACATTTGTAGGCTATCAGCTCATCTGGATGATTTGGTTTAAAGACTTCAATTTACATATCAAGACATCACCACCAATGATATCCAAGCAATTGGTGTTCCATAGTTAGGGGGGCTGAAGTCAGTCAAGAGCGCTAGAGATGAAACAGAATTTAGTAACACAAAACATAAAAATAAGTTGAATGCTTTCATCCTTGCTGATAAGGATTTCATCAGAACTGACCACACCATACAAAAGTTCATTTAAATATAAAATAAGTTAATAATAGAACCAATAAACATTGTGCAACTGAAAACTGGTTAAAACATTTTTTTCTTTCTTAAAGGCACATGCTATAATTAAACATACATTTATTTATTATTATTTATTTAACGGTTGTTTACTGGGGTAGTCCGACTGGGCACAGGCCTATTTTCAGTGGAGGCCTGGGGGGAAAGCCCCAATAGATACAAGTAACAAAAGACATATGTTATAATCTTATTCAGTAGTAACATAAACAAAAGAACAGAATTTACACATAATACATATCCAAAGTTATACATACAAAGGCATATATAAAGGAGCATAAGTACATAAAATCGTAGAAAAAACTTTTGTTTCATGTGTTATACATATATAATCATGAATTTATATAGCTGTGACTATGTCACTATTTCTAGTATGCAAAAAACTGTACACAGTGTAGATGAGGACTTTTGGTACAATGAAGTAAATAGGGTGACAGTGAAAAAATTGGACAGAGTATCTTGACAGAGAAAGTAAGGTGATATTTGTGATGAGTGTATAGGTGAGATTATCTAGACATATATCAAGTAGACAGAAAACATCTACAGAGGAAGATAGACAAGTAAGAGAAACAACAATACAGCTGGATGTCAGCCAGATGTTAGACAAAAGGGAATGATAGTCAACTAGGAATTAGACAAGAGCAGAGCCAAGAATTAGATAGATGGGACTTTAGAAGTATTTTGTATTGTGAGTGATTGTCAGTGGTTAGGATGTGCTGGGGGGGGGGGGTTAAGGTCCAAGTCATGGAAATTCAATTAGGGGATCATAGGATCATGGGATCAAAGGAAGTTACTAAGCTATTCGTCCTGAGGCCCTTATAAGCCTAGCCATGAGTTTAGCCCATTTTTGGACAAGTCAGCACCTAAAGCCCCTGTCCAGCAGGGACACAGGTGGAATCCCAGGGGTGTATTTTTTGTTTCCCATCCAGTTATCCAGGTTGCACTTAAAAAAGGGATAATGAAGTACTCTGCTTGATGTGGAGAGAGAGTCTATTCCACAAATGGGGGAGGCTCTGGGACACAAATCTGTCTCACCAAGTCCTGTTGATATGTCACAGACCAGGCTGAGGTCATGAATGCATGTTACTCAAGTGGAGCTTGACTTGCAGATATGCAGCTGTCCCATCAAGGTGGGGTCTGAGATTGCTTTGTATGCCAGACAGAGGTCACCTCTGAGGAGTCTGTATGAAACTAAGTAGAGGGACAGGGCTTTTAGCCTATTTGTGTATGGTAGATGTTAGAGGCCCTGGATTCTCCTGGTAAGCAGCCTATGCGGTCTGTCCAGCTGCAGCATGTGCTTTGTGAGGTACATGCCGAAGGGGGCACTGTACTCAATAATTGGCCTTACAAGGTAAGAATACATTGATGTTATTACCTCCTTGTCCCTGGATGAGATACCCTTACTTATGTGGTGGACAATGTAAAAAGCTTTCTGTACAACAAAAGCAACATGGTGGTCAAAAGTCAGGTTGCTATCAACATGGGTGACCAAATCCCTCATGACTGATTGCGTGCTTAGGACATTGTTATTAATGTGATAATATGTGGGGACATCACTCTCCCCATAGGGGATGATGATGCATTTTTTGGCATTCAGCTTGAGGCCATGTTTCTGGCACCAGTCATTTGTTTGGGTGAGTCCGTCTTGGAGGACGTCCACATCACTTGGGGAATTGATGACCATGCCCAGCTTGCAGTCATCTGCAAACTTGTTCAGCCATAGCCCACTGGTTTTGGCCTGCACCTCAGAAAAAATATATTCTGAATACCAGAGGCCCCAAGATTGATCCCTGGGGTACGCTGGTTGTTACGGGTCTACTGCTTGAGGTGGATTCCTCTCTTTTGATTAGGTGGGTTCTGTCAGTGAGCCAGTTTGCTACCCATCTGGTAGCATATGGATTGATGCCTAGTTGAGAGAGTTTATCTATTGTGCCTGAGTGGGGAATAGTGTCACTGGGCTTTGGCCAGGTCAAGGTAGGCGATGTGCATTGTCTTCCCCTTGTCCATGGCTTTGGTGGCTGTCTTAAAGAAGTCAACTAGATTTAACAGTCATGATCTCCCCTTGACAAAGCCAAACTGTGTGGGGTCAAGTGTTTGGAGGTTGCCAATGTCCCTGTTAACGAGGTCCATGATAATCCATTCCATGGCCTTACAGATCAGGCTATTTAGGCTAATGGGTCTATAATTTCCCAGATTGGTGGATGCTCCACCTTTGTGTAAAGGAATGGCAGTGGCTGTCCTCCACTCGGCTGGCACAAAGCCGGTACTCAGGCTTTGATTGAATAGGGTGCCTAATGGTGCTGCAAGTTCATGCCAGAGTTCATGTAGGATGTGAAAAGTTATTTACTAATGACGAATGTGATGAATGCTACTGAATGCAGCTGCTTGTTTGCTGAAACCAAAGGCTGATTAATGAACTAACGTTTGCAGACTATAACTTTTTCAGCACTGTATCATGTGCAGTACTAATAAAATAACTTGTCTATGTAACAAATGACATGTATGATAATGTCACAGTTTACAGTTTTTAATGTACCAGGTTTAACTTTTCAATGATATTTTTAGTTACCTCAGAACAAATGTGCTCCTACATATACCAGATCTAACAAAACATCAGATCTCACATCATACACTTTTAATGCCCTTTATATACACTTTTTATGAAAGCAGTCTTTTGATATCGATGTAATGCAGTTTACTGGGAACTTCTAAAGTCAGTATTTGGTATTTGTCTGATGTCTTACAGTCTGTTAATTGTATTCTGTTTCAAGGTGAGTTATATGACAATCTTAGGAAGTCTTTTCTGCTGGGAAATTGTTTCTGTTTTTCGATTTTCCTGCACCTGGTTTCTTATCTGTAATTTTCCTTGAAGCTTGTACCAAGCACGGAATACATGCAGTTGGATGCCAAGCCTGCATATTTCTAACTAAGGAAACTTTAACCCTTTTGTGCACATATGCTAGCAGATAGAAATATACATGCATTTAAGTGACAATATTTTTTACATATATTCTAGCAAACAGAAGTGTACATGCACTGTTATATTTTACTACATATATATTCTAATAAAGAGAAGTGTGTATGCACTGTTATAAATGTCTAAATATATATCTAACAGGATGCAGCCTGGGATTTTGTCGGGTTCCATGGAGGCTGTAAGTTTTGCCTCTAAGAGGGCAGTGATGGCTGTTCCCTAGAGATAAGGGGAAGGAGGCAGGTACCGGGGATGACCCAATTTACAGATGGGGGGACAGAACAGATCTGGGTGCTTCCTTTGAGATTGCGGACATATCTGAAGAAGGCCTTATGATTGTCTCTAGTAGATGTGGCCAATTTGGACTCGAAGTTGGCTTTAGAGGATTTCAATAGTGCTCTTATTTGCTTGTTCAGGCTAAGGAGAGATTGCTTCCAATTGGGTGCCTGCTCATTCCTGGTCCTGGACAGCAATATTTTCCTTTTGTTATATAGTTTATTTATTACAGATGTCCATCAGACAGGTTTACTCTTCCTTGCGGAAGATGATTTTGTCCTGTCAGGTATTCCTGATTCCATGCATCTATATAAATGCTCATATAGTACTTTGGTGTAGATTTGGACATTGCTGCCAGTTCCTACAGAGGGGGAGGGGGGCTGTGAAGCTGTTTATACAGAAGCAGGACTATTCAACTCTGGACGATTCAATCTCCAACAGTTCGACCCTGGACAATTTGACCTCAATGCAATTGTATACACTTTCATGTTTAAATTTACATTTATTGTCTGTGGGAGTATCTAGTGGACAGTTTAACCCCAGATGACTTGACCCTGGACTATTTGACCCCAACTATATAAAAAAAGTTTTTAAAGATTTAGAAAGGCATTTTATTGCTTAACATATCAATCATGATTTTTTTCCACTGGAATTTAATATATTATTTAACTTTTTTATATGTAAATGTTAATTTATTTAACATTTCATTTAATTTGCAAATATAATTAATTTAATTAATAGTTTTTTAACTTAACTTTAAAATCAATATTATTTAACATTGCAAACAATATTATTTTAAATTAACAATGAATAATATTATTATTTCAAATGCAAATGTTTTAAACAGTTATATATCCTCGTGACTTATTTTTTTCTTGTTTTTTTCTTTGAGGTAATCTTTGACATTTTCTCAGTAACTGTCAGTAACTATATGGATGCATGAGCAGTATATAACATTTTTTCTTATTTATATCAAAATATCTGTGTCTTATTTTTTTCTTGTTTTGACATTTCAGTGGGGTCAAACCATCCAGGGTTGAACTGTCCGGGGTCAAAATGTCCCATACCCCTTTATACCATCCCTCAGAAGATTTTAATCAGCTTTGGAGAAGTTATTTTATTTGACACTAGCTAGAGGGAGATCAGGGGAGATGGTGACTTTGAAAGTGACCACTTTATGGTCAGATCTTACCAGGAAGGATGATAGTGTAGGTGTGCTGCAGTGGTTACTCATGTTGGTTAATATCAAGTCCAGGATATTATCACCTCTTGTGAGGGTATCGACTAGCTGTTCTAAGGTATTTGCATTGATAAAATCGAGGAGAGAGCATCTGTAAAGTGATTGTTAGCTTTTGTGAACTGTAATAGAGGTCTATTAAAAGATTTCAAGGGTCTTCTGTTAGAGTGTTCCTGAAGTAGATTATGGAGTGCTGGACACTTGTCAGGCTGGTATATTGTGCCATGGGCCATTATAATTTGGGTGAAAGTTAGGTAATTAGGTAACTGAAGCCAATTTAGTAGGCATAAGGCAATGCAGTGATGATACCTATATGGTGAGTCGGTAGCAAATCTGGCAATCTTATTGTAACAAGTGTCTAGTTTTATTAAATCTGTTTTTTCTTCAGATTGTTGAAGATAGGAGATGCATACAGAACAGCACAGTCAGTAAGGCAAATTTAATTCTATAAAGTGAATTTAGTTTAATATGGACTTTTCCATGGTAAGAGACAAGTGTTTGTCAAATCTCATGTCATTATTGATAGAAATGTAAGTAACATATAGATTAATCTAAATTCTTTCTAAAACAACATCACTAAATATTAAATACTAAAACTGTATAAGTACTATATTAGAACTAAAACCAATATTCAATAACCTAGCAGGGTAACCACTCAACACTGGATTACAGTTTAGCTGCCCTTAATTTTAATAAAAATGAAAAGAATACAGGGTATAAGAAATATGTTCTATGCAGACCACCTCAAGGCTCTATCCCTGTATTCAGGCTTTTGAGGGGACATCTATGCCTGGCATACAAGGCATTGTTAGAACCCACTCTGATGGACCTCCTGCATATCCACAAAACAAACAGTACCATAATTACCCATTCTAATGACTTATACATTGCCTGTGATATAAAAAGGACCTGCTGGAGAGAGAGGTATGTATCCCAGAGACTACCCCATCTATGGAACAGACTTCCCATCCATGTGAAGCAGAGTTCCTCTGTAAACCAATTCAAGTGCAACTTGGACAATTGGATGGGAAAACGGAAATTCATCCCTGGTTTGGCACCTATGTCTCTAATGGAAACAGGTAACCTGTAAATGGTTCATCTCCCAGGCTCATGCTTACACTTATCAAGGGTATCAGAACTTGTCAGAGATTTGAGCTGCATGGCTAGACTTAAAAAGGCTCTTGTGGTCGTTAGCCTAGTAAACACCTATGAACCTATGGACCTTTCAACCTATGGAAAGAGGTCAACCATCTTACAGAACAAAAAAGCCTTCCCCTTCATGAATTCTGCATCCTCTAACTTTTCTGCCATCGATTTCCTTTCTCATTTCAGCAACCTTCCCATTCCTTTCTCTAGCCATTTCCAAACTGCATCTGTCACTCCTATCACCCCTCCATACATACATTCATTCTACTATCACATCCCAAAATATTCACCCAATGCTTGAACAGATTAAACTTGACAGCCCCTCCCTACAGACAACATTCTTCCATGGTTTATTTATCTCTGTACAGACAACATCATAGCCCCAATGAAACATATCTACAGCATATGTATTACACTTAATGTTATGCCTAATAGCTGGAAAAATATTGCACAGCAAAATGTCTTTATGAACATTATGTAACAAAAATTCCAAATGTGCAGCTCAGTCTGGTTAATTTCTCTTTCATTGTATACCTGCCTATGGTCATCTAAGTTATTCACATTATCATTTGAAAGTGCTCACTGAGTCTGACTTGTTTGCCTTAATAAACATTAGACTAGTCAGTCTGCGTAGAAATCCTGACTTTGATCATTGGTGCAGAAGACTTGCTTACTTGCTTACATTTTAAAACCTGTGAAATGAATAGTGATTATAGTACTGACAGGTGATGCATTTCTTTGGACAAGTACACATATGAGAAAGGCATCAAAAAGAAATGAAATACTCTCCAGAAATGTATTCTTGTACAAAGAATTGTACTTTTATTATTTTATATAAAATTTGATCAACAAATATTTGTAAGGTAATAATTTTAATCTTATCCAAAGGAATTAATAAATACACCACTCTTATTTATATTGTTTGATGATAGTGTCCGGATTAGTCCATGGATATGGACGACAAAGAAATTCTATTACTAATTCTCAAGCTATATAGTATGATATTAAATAGATTCAAAATGTATCTTGCTGTTTATATATATAATCATATATATAATCACCATATTGCTATATATCCAATATTTGCAGATAGTTTTGTTTTTTCTATGTCTGCTCAACTTACTAATTCTTATATTTTTCCAACAAAGCTTTTGAAAGCAGCTTTGATTGTTGTATTAACATTGTCAACAGTCAGATTATACTCTTGAAGGGTTACAGCTGAGGTTTTTGTTTCTGAACAAAGCTTCTTTTCCCTCTGAAAAAGCATATACATTCCATTTTATATGAGTGCAGGACATTCTATGCCTTCTTTCTGTGGTCATGCAGGAACATTACTTTGTACATTTAAGATCATGCTAAACGCAAAAGCTTAAAGTGTCTTCAGTTAATAACATCCACTTTTAAATTAAACCAAATATTAATAGTCATAATAGTAAGGAAGAATGAAAGAAACAAAGAAAACACAGCAAATACTTTAAAACTGCCAAATGACCATACAGTCACATCACTGAAACTTCTTGTACCCACTTCTCTCAGCACTGTTCATGCTCATAATCACAAACAGCTATGAGTAATTTGCAATTCTACGTTTATGATTTGCAGGTTCTTATTACCTGTGTTTTCTTGAGCCTGCAAAACATAAATGCAGGCTCAAGAAAACTCATTTAATATGAGCAGTTATTATATCCTCTTACATTATAAGCCCCAGTATTTGCACCAACATTAAATCATAATACCAGACTGTATTATAATGCTTCATATACCATTTAAAGGACTGTTCCAGAGTTTTATGACACCGGAACATTACATAGCTCTGGTGGGAAACCAGAAGAGTTCACTGCTACCATGAACGAATACTAAATACAGTTTAAAATACAATCATACATTCCCAGCTTCTGCATCATTCTGGAGGATATAGGTAGCTTATTATTTGAATGTCATGTCCACCCTCCATCCCTCTCTTAAATAGATGCACTGCCATTAGCTTTGGAAAGCTGAGAGAGAAATATGTATTTGTAGTCCATCACACTTGTCATCTACTTACCATAAATGAACAAAGGCATTTGGGGGCTATTGAAACTATACCATGATCTAAATAAATGGATGCATGGTGTAGTATTTTGTTTGGTGAGATACTGTACTTGTTGTCATATCTTGGCATATATCACATATTTTTCCTCTACATTTCAACATGCCAGTGTCACTGTCACACATTATAAGCACTTATTCTATACTTCTGAAGTTATGCCTCTAAAATGTGATTTGAACGTCACTGTGCAAAACAGTTATGAAGACAGTTATGGCATTATTCCATCTCTTATAATTCATTAATGTAAAAGTCAAACAAGTGTTGGAAACACTCCTACCATTGTCCATAATATTTCATACTCTATTAGTATTTTCATCTTTATGATATTATGACCACACACACACACACACACACACACACACACACACACACACACACACACACACACACTTAAGGTCATGGAGACTTACCATTGCCAATAATCTCCATTAATTTCCTCTATCTCTTGAAACAGTTGCTACAACCCTATGAAGTCTGCTGATACAGGATTTCTGTCATTTTGGATTTCCTAGTAGTTTCCCTTTCTTCCCAGTGTGTAACTTGCAGTGTCATTAAACAAAAAGTACATGTGATTTCCTACCTGACTGCCCCTTCATAGACACTCTGCTGTTTCTGTACCCTTTTGTAGACAATGGCACATTTACTCTATGAGAAAACTGCAGAATGATCCTTGATGCCATAGTATGTAAACATGTCTTTTTTTCAGTCATGTCACTTCTGTCCTTGTATTTCATGGACTATTAACTGAGGCCATGTAGCCTGTAATCATATAAAAATACTCTAGAAGAATAATCTTAAAGGACAAAGCAAGTTGAATGATTGTTTTCTAGGATAGCCAGGAGAATTTGTGCTGACATTGTCAGAGGGGCTAAGGTTAGTTAATTTCATATTCTACAATTTTACATTTAAATGATGCCAAGAAAGTCTATGCATAACATCTAAAGACATTTCAGAATGCCAGTTATTATAGGATATATGGTAATTTCCCACATTTATGACAATTTTAACTTATAATACCACTACTGCAAAGCAAAACCTTTTTAGTGCAGTTATTGTCAGAGCCAAATATAATCTACCATGTAAACATATTTTGCCCTCATGAGAATATTAGCTTGGCATAGCTGAAAATGGAATGGCCAGCTTATTGAGCATATGGTATGATGTCATACTAGACATGGAATGGCCTGCTTATTGAGCATATGGCATGATATCATACTAGATTTTGGTTTACTATTTCTTAAAAGGAAACCAAAAAGGTTACAGACAAACTGCTGGCAAAAAAAGACAATAGCCATAAAATATACATAGACATTTTACAATCTCACAATGCACAGCACAGCATTGTACAACACATGGAGATTTCCCACTTTTATGATTCATTTACAGTCATTCAGTCCAGTAGAGCAATATTCCACACTAGCAAGCATTTCAGTGCAGTTATAGACAGGGCCCAAACCAGCTGAAATGTGTATGTCATCTTCCCTTATTGAGTACATGATTATCTACAAATATTTACAGATATCAAAAGTCACGTTTCATTTTGTCTCATTATCCTGTCAAGCATTTTGTCATATTTAACTAGTTAAAAGTAAATATTCTTATCCTGAGCAGTGTCATTTATTCAAACCTATGATGAATGCCTATAAGAAGAAGAAGTAAACTCACCCCTCTCAACCTCTTAGTGCAAGAAATCTGGAGAAAGCCATGAATAAAAGTGGGACAAAGGCCCAAAAATAGGGAGAATTTTTAAATATTGCTCTTACAGATGTAAAAATTTGATAGAATAAAAGGCTTTGCATTAGCATGAATTTTCTGAAGGATATGAAGTGTGAAACTCAAATATCTGTCATTATTTTCTAACTTCAGTGTTTAATGATTTGCCAATAATTTGCCAGAAAAAAACATAATTTTATGAAAAATGGACCAAAAATGAGGCAAAAATCTAGACATTCTGCAAACATCTGTACAGCTGAGAGGCATGACTGCATCTCAAAAGTGTAAAGGTGAATGCAGGTTCCTCATCCCAAACATCATAACTATCTGATAGTGTATAAAAAATGTAAAAGCCCCATAAATGTCTACAAAGCCATTCTGTCATTGTCTCCATTTTGCATGACATCAGCAGCTGCTACTCAGGATATCAAGTTTTTGCTTTCTGTAAACCTTAACTCAGTACAGAGCAAGCAGTTGAAAGTCAGAAACAAAAAAATCCTGTCTGTTTTATATACCTATGCCTTGCAATTTGATGCTGTCTTTTAATTGCTCAAAACTTTCTTGCATTATTTTTCATTTATTGGTAGTGGTCCCTGAACATCTGGCTAAAATATGGATACAATTAATTTCATATAAGACCCTTAAGCAAATTAGTTTGTAGCACATGGTAGAATGATCAGGTTTTAAGAAAAGTACTCTATCGCCTGTACAAAATATTCATACAGACAGCAGCATTTGTATTGCTACAAGCAGTGACATGATTCCTTCATCCTCATCCTTACATAACAAACCACTTACTACAAATATCCCAAACTCATGCTTCTGGACACTTCTTTGACTAAGCAATACTGACCTTTCAAAATAATAAGCTGCTAAATCCTTAATCACACTACTATACATAGATAGTACTAAGCTTATCCCATTCAAAATAATACAGTCTGTCATATAAAATTATATTTTCTGTGGTCTATAAAATGTTTAAGCATGAGTTCACAAAATGTTTATTATTGTTTACTAAAACCTCCCAGAATTTCAGTCATTTCCAATTAAAACCTTTAAGTGTTCTCATAATCCGGATTGACATTGGCAGTATAGTGCAGGGAGAATAAGGTCCTGACTATGAACTAGACAGCCTGAGGTCACATAGTAGTCTGGGTCTTAGCTTGCTCTGGCTGATAAGGGAAGACATCAGTGAGTGGCCAGTGTCTGCTAACTCATTTGGGGATTGGTGTATGCATAGCTGGTAGTGCTATAGACTGGAGGTATGTCTTTGGTAATGCCAAGTCATTATTGGTAGCCTATCAATGGGTGAGTGTGTATAAGTAAGCATGCATCAGGTGGACACTACACATCCTCATTGTGATTTGATGTGTGTGTTAGCCAACACGGTTGAGATTATTATAGACTATGCTCCAAAATTTCAATTATTAGTAAAAAGGCTGGGGGAGGGGTTACCAGATATTTTTTTCATATGAGTCTGAAGGATAAATGCAAGCAAAGGTCCTCAGCAACCTTAGTGGTTGCCTGGATGATGACACCTACTCATTTGTTCTGGACCCCACCTCCACTGGCAGTCTACGAGAGGCTGTTATAATGAAAGGATTGAATGGGCTCAAAACCTACAAAGAGAGTAAGAACCACAAGAAGAAAAGAAGGTTCACTGGAATTTGTAAAAAGCGTAGGTAGGTTAATGAGTTAGATATGCAGAAAAGGCATGCCTGCTTGTTTTCAAGAACAGTGGAGAAGAATTAGGAGCAAAGTTTGATGGTTGGGTGCTAAGGATGGAGACTTTAGAAGGTACAAATGCAATGCAGAAAATTTCAAAGAAGTATGGATTTACTAACTGGCAGATATGAAACCAAGTTTAAAAAAGGATAAGAGGGAGACGAGGATAATGGCAAAAAAGTGGCCAAATGGAAAATGAGCAAATAAAAAAAATGGGATAAGCAGTAAAGGAGGAGGATAGCAAAGCACAAAAACAAGAATGAGCTGGATACAAAGAAAAGACATTCAGGACAGAGGGGACAAAGACTGAGAAAAGACTGGAAGAACTGGAATACATGACATTAGGCAAAGAAGCATAACTTGATAGGTGAATGAGTTACGGGGTTAGGAAAAGAGGATGGGGAGTGGAAGGACAATGTACAAGCAGTGCAACAGTTAGACAGTGGGTACTGCAGTACTAGGAGGTTCATTAGCAACAGTGAGCAAGTGCAAAGATGAAAGGAAATGGTAAGAGTGGAAACAACTCCAAGATCTGCACCAGAAAGGATACGCCAGGTGATGGAAACAGCAGAGTCAACCAAAAGAGAATCACTATGTGCAATAATACATGCAAGCAATAATGACCAAACAGAGGGAATGATAAAGGAAGCTTTGAGCATGTAAAAGAAACCTGTCGACTGGTTCAACGAACTATGCAAAACTTTTGCATCTCCAGAGGCATTACTAATACCAGAGGATAGTATGGTAGGGAATAATTAAAGGACTAAGGGCTATAATGACTATAGGTAAGAGATTAGGATGAACATCAGAGATTGAACTCCTTAGAGTGATGGGATAGTATATGTGAGTATAACATCTCCATGTCTAGGACTGATTGCATTTCAGTGTAAATGGAAACATCTGTCCCCCTCAGCATTCTCCTGTCTCATGGTCAAAGTTTTGCTAGAGGATTAAGCTGTATTTCATCTTGAGAGTCTGTTATTTTTCAGCACAAAGTGTTTTTGATTGTTATGTTGCCAAGTTATCTCTTTTCTTGCCTTATTTAACAATAATTAAGGTGAAACCACTGCATGTCAAGTGTTCACCTAAAGCAGTTCTATTCACTACCATTTGCAACCAGGTAAACTATTGTTTCTATAGAACATTTTATTTGTTATGTTTTGATGCAAGCAGTGAATCCATTGACTTGTAGTGTGATTAGTTCTGGGATGCTTCATTATCTGCATGCTCTTTCTACTTCTGGAGGCAGCGAAAGCACAATGTGTGAAGCACATAAGAAATCCCTTCAGATGCCTCCAAGTATGGGCAGCATTTGATCGATGTTATTTCTCCCTGTTGAGTATTATTGTGATCCTATTAATAGTGAGTTCTGGTTAAATTCTAGTTCATGGTATTCCTCTCATATCCATTATATTGTTACTTGCAAGGCAGGTATCCAACGACACTGAGTATTAGGTGTTAGGCTCAATTCCCTCATGCTGTAACCATTACTTCAGCTAGTGGAATAATATATTTCTTTCTGAGATTTTGCCATCTCTCCAATCACTGTTCAACTTGTCTCGCCTTTTTGTTATCTACATCTGCCTTGAGTTTACCCCAGATTTCTGTGTCTTCTCTCTTTATTCCTCCTTAGCTTTTGATCTTATTTTCTTATCACCTTTTCTGCACTGCCTCTATACATTGGTGTTAATACTGGTATTAATACTTTTTTTGCTCTCTTTCTCCTTCTCCTCTGATTTTGGACTGATTGTCTCCAGCTGGGCACTTCGAGTTTTCTCTGCTCTACTTCACTCCTCCACCCTCCCTGATATAATACTATTTATACTACTCGTAGCCTTTCTCTACCCCTTCCAGAACTGTCCTATAGTCTTAATCCCACCTATAGCAGATAAACAGTCTGCTTATTTTGTGTTCCACATTTGTTTTCCTGTGTCTGTTGTTAAATCCCACTTCTAAGAGGTCTCACCTATTAATTATTACATGTTTCGCTATTCTTCATTAGTCCACATTTCTCTACTTGACAAACAACTATTTAAGGTAATTATGTCTGGAGGAAAACTGCTTTCTGCCATAACAGTATTTGCATCAGTAAACATTTTCTTCCTACCCCCTTACAATACTGATTTCACTCATTATAATATTTAGCAGAAAGCAGCTACTACATCTCAACAAATGTACCTTTCTGGTGTCTGTAAAATTATTACAAACAAGGATCAAAATCAAATCATTCAAGATATTTCCTAAGATTTCTTGTAAGATTATCAATATCTCAGGTGACATTCATCCAAACCCAAGACCAACTAATTCTTTGGACCATGTGGATAGTATCTCTAGTAAAACTTCTTTCCATACATGTATGAACATCTGTGATATTAATCATAAATGGCCTCAACTTGAATTCTGGACAGAACAATACCAGCCTTAAGTGATTGACAAGTGTGATGGTATTGTCCTATTCAAAGCCAACATGAATGCAACTTTGCTTAATACTGTATTACACAATGACTTTGAAGCCGTATGGAACTGGTAACTTGAAAATAAACTTGTTATAACACAAGTAAAGCTATAGTAATGTTGTTTGGCACTCATAGAAAACTTAGTCACCTATATAACTTTAAACTTATTGCCCCCATAAATTCTCCTCTTCTTATCATCTCACAGCACAGATACCTTGTTATCATTAGGATCATATTATATCTTTCCAGTTTCATTTTAAATCGCAGGTGATCAAAGTACTTCAACATCTCAAAGCTTACTCCAAAATCTCTTGCCTTTTAACATTTGATGCCTGATATGCAATTGTATTAATGTTCTTCTTCTGCAACCTCCCTCATTATAGCAGTGCTGTCAGCTCAAAGCACGTTACCACAGCAAACTACTGAGAATAAGAATGTTAAGGTTTGTCAAGCTAACAAGTAATTAAAAACACCACAATGTGTCACTCTCAACTTCAACACGTGATTCCATGTTGCCGCTAAGGCCAGACTGTTATTTAGCACCTTATCCTACAAGGTATTGAATAACAGCTACTGTCCACCTTTAGTCGGCAGGCAGCATTTTTGAGAGCAAGCATACCCACCTAAGAAATAATAAGGACCTGCTAATGCAGAGGCCAAACATTACACTTTCCACTAGTGAAAGAGTCTTTTCAAACTTAGTGCCAGCATTATGTAATGAGATCACTCCACACCTGTAAGAGAGCTCTTAGGGACTATCTACTTTTGGGAAATAAGTGTAACTGCTTCTTAGAGAATGGTTAATCAGCTTCTAATATTATTCATAGCCAAGTAATTTATTACCTATAGGTGTAAAAAGGGTTACAGCTGCTCTAGGTTTAAATTAAATGTATAATATTTCATCTAATATTTTTCTCCAAATACATCTTTTCCACTTCCTCTTTTTCTCCATCAAGTGAGAAAAACTCACTAAACCACAAGGAATAACTTTGTTTACATAAATTAGATCCGTCACAGACTCCAAGTGACGACTCAATCTCTTTTTTTTCCTCTAATTATCTCATTGCCTGTCATAGTTTCATCTCTCTCTCTCTCTCTCTCTCTGTCTCTGTCCCTCCTCATCTATCCAAAACTAGTACTCTCCAACTATTTTTATGTTGCTAAGTACATTACTGCTCAGTCTTAAATGTTATAATACATTCATAGTTGCTTTACTACTAACATATCAAACTACATTGTATTGTCAGCCTCCGTTCCCTCTTTCTAATAATTATATAGTTAAGCTGCCTCTTCTTTTCTTTATTTTAATTTTTTGAAACCACAGGTAATTTGCATTATCATTTGTAATGTTATATTTTACTCTAATATATACAGGCCTGTGTCTATTTCAAATGAATGCGAAATACTGCATATATCATGCAATCTATGTACATATTCTGTTTCTAAATGATGTTTATATAGGCATTTGTAATGCTTTTTCTCTCCTGTTTGCACACTATAAAATATGTTAACATTCACTCTCTTTACTTTATTTTTGTATTTCTTCTGATATCATGTAACTGTATTTTATATACATATGTGTGTGTGTGTGTGTGTGTGTGTGTGTGTGTGTGTATGTATATATATATATATATATATATATATATATATATATATATATATATATATATATATATATATATATATATATATATATATATATATATATATATATATATATATATATATATATATATATATATATATATATATTAGTGTGTGTGTCATAACTTCTCTTTCATTATCTTAACTATCACTGGATACTGCTATAAAATTTTACTGTAATTCACATCTATAATACATTAGACTGAAAAATGCATATTTACTCTTCCATTGTGATATCATGTTTACGATTTTGTTGTTATTTTACTCTTTCGAATGTTGCTTGTAATATTTTCATTTTGCCTTTTCTTGCCTACATGATCAGGTATGTGGTTGAAAAGGGTTTCTGGATCAGCCCACCCACCTACCAAGTTAACAAAGACTAAACAAATGAATTCCTTGAGATTGTGAATACTTCAAATAAGCATTTGAAACTCAGAACTTTGGTAAATGCACAACATTTTAGATTCCATGACAGATACCAGAATAGACATGAATGCATTTTGAAACAAATGACAGAGCTGTGTAGGCCAACAAAACACTGCCAGTTTAGAGAAGACCTGGAATATATAGTAAGAGATAAATCTTTGTGTTATATATGCTGTTAAAACATACAGGAGACTCTTCACTAAGGAAAATTTAACATTTTGTCAGCATTAAACACAGATGTATCTATGCAAATAGCAGAAAAGACACAACAGAACATCAGTATATACTAGAGACTGCTGTTAACAGAAATGCTGTTGGTGTTTGTTAACAGAAATGCTGTTTTGTTGTGGTCTTTCCCACATAAAACGATAGACATTCTCCACAGGTGGCAAGATATACTACATTGTTGGTGTTACAGTTAGCCGATAAACAAAAAGTATAACATTTATTCGTCTTTGGATGCATAAAAGTGCTACTGCTCTTTCCCAAAATATCATTGCAGCAACTATAATTCAAGCAACTAAAAGTTCCATATTTTATTCCTATTTGTCACCTATTTTTATATGAAAAAAAGGGCTTATGATCAAACAAAGACCATACGTATAAACTTCTTCTCTCACTGGTATAGTACCAAGTTAGCATATGTGCTGGCCACTGATGTTCTCAAGGTCACTCTAGTTAATTGTAAATACGGTTCATTATTGAACAGAAAGACATTTTTTGCTAATATTATTTCAAGTAATAGACAGATATTTTCTATTTCTTTTGCTGACATAGAAATTTCTACATTTAAAAAATCTCATACAGCCTCAATGCCATAATCATTCGGAATGACCGTAAACAATGATGGTATGTCCAGTGTCACAAAAATATAATCTCCTCCATCTAAATTCTTCAAACCCACTCTAGCATACCAATGCCTTAATTGTATTAAGAAATCTGATGTATCTCTGAATACATTTGGGCAGAGTATCAGGAATTGACTTAATTTCTTTTGTAGATATACTGAAACTGGTTCTGTTACCCAACCCCTCCATGAGACAATCAATCTCATTGGGAGGTTGGGAAGAGATTTGTATATCTTTGGGATACCATAAAACAGTGGTTTCCTGGGCCATGTTACTGTAAAATAATCAAATAAATCAACATTGATGTCACCATTCAATTGCAGGTCATAAATTGTCATATTGACATCACTAATAATACACATCTTAACTTCCAAAAATGTAATCTTCTTAAAAGTACAGGCATCTTGTAGCAACAGACTTAAAGATTTTACATATTCATCCCTGCTCATGATCACATTTGCACCCCCCTTGTCTGCCTGATTAATTACTATATTGGCATCATTTACCAAAGTTCTCATTGTCTGAAATTTGCTATATGTTAAATTATAGAACTTTTTCTTAACTTCTGTGGCATACATTTTTCTTATTTCACACTCACACACATCATGAAATGCTGTTATAACAGGTACACTGATCGGAATAAAGGTACTACGCCTTTTACAGTCCATGGAATGACTAAGAAAATCATTTTTAAACAAAATCTTTAAATTCAAAGATCTCACAAACAATTTTAAGTCTGTCAGTGCTGCTACCAGATTGTCTGTTGCACTTGGAATAAAGTTTAGTCCCTTTTCTAACAGGGACATATGTGCTTCCATTAGTATAAAGTTTGGTAAGAGTTAAAGTACCTTTGTTAAGTTTTGCTATCATTGTGCAGTCTTGACAGAGTTCAAGGGACTGCTGTTCTTTCTCTTCACCCCATTTGGGCTTGTGTCTATGCTGAACGTCCTAGAGATGTACTTCTCTGTTGCTTCACTATTTTCTCTGGGAGATGCAGCTGAAAATATTTCTGTGCTCCCACAGAAGTTAAGCTTAAAGTTGTTTGCTGCCCTATTCTGTTTTCCGACATTGCTGATGTACCCACTATACCACTGGTGTTGCATTCAGCTGCTGGGTTTACATCTGGAACCACTGAAATATATAATAGATATATGGAACAACGATGAGAAAAATTCATTAAGTAAACATATTATGTGTAAAGGTGTTAAACACTCTTTTAAATTCAGGGTTATAGACGTAGTGACAAAAGGAACAAGGGGGTGATATTAATCATTTTTTTTAGAAAATAAGGAATATGAGTGGATTGTTAAGTTATGGGCAGACTCAGAACCAGGTCTTAATAGTGCTGTCACCATTAAACCAGTACTGGTGAAAATACAGCAAGAAAAACTAAGAGGTTATTTTAAAAGTTTTAATTGTTAGTATCATGTGATATGCTGACTGTGGTCATGTGATGCTTTTTGCTTTTATTTAAATAGTCAAATGTATTTTATAAATGTATTAGCATTGAGAAAGAGTGTTTACCTGAAAGCTTTGCTTGGTAATAAAGTGTGACTTGACGTTGGAGTCTTGTTGTTTGAAGCCTTTACAGACCTAGCCATGCATCCTAAATGACATGCATACAAGGTGTTGACAGACCCCATCCTGATGGACCTCCTGCATATATGCAAAACAAACAACACCAGAATTGCCAGTTCTAAAGACTTAAACCTTGCCTGTGATATAAATAGGACCTGCTAGAGAGACAGGTATGTACCCCAGAGACTACCCCATCTTTGGAACAGGCCTCCCATCCATGTGAAGCAAAGTTCCTCTCTAACCTGATTCAAGTGTAACTTGGACAATGGGATGGGAAACAGGAAATTCATCTCTGGTTTGACACCTATGTCCCTAATGGACACAGGCAGCCTGTAAATGGTTAATTTCTCAAGCCCCTGTCTGTAAATGTTTAATTTTCCAAGTCCCTGTTTACACTTACCAAGGGTAGAAGAACTTGTAAGAGCACTGGGATTCATGGTTAGGCTTAAAACGACCCTAGTGGTCTTTAGGTTAGTACACACCTATGAACCTATGGACCAAATTTAGCTCACAAGTTCTATGACTTAGGGTTGTTTTAAGAGGTATATGTAAGCTAGACATTATTTATAGGCTGCTCTGTTCATTAGAGACATAGATGCAGAGATGAATTTCCAGTTATTCATCCGCTGGTCTACATTGAATTTGAACAGGGTTAGGTAAGAGCTTTGTTTCACATGGATGGGAAGCCTGTTTCAGGGAATGGGGAATCCTCTGAGACACATACCTGTCCCTCTAACATATCCTATCAATGTCACAAGCAAAGTTGAAGTCCCTAGACCAAATAGTTCTGATGCTATTTGCTTTGATGATATGCAAAAGTTGGCTTTTTGTCACCTGTTTCTCTGATATGGAAGCAGATGCTGAAGGTTTATGGCTGACAAAGATTGCAGATGATTGCAAGATGGGGGTTATCATCAACTCCCCTGCAAACACTAGCATTCTTCAAGAAGGTCTATCTCTGACTAAGAAATGGTGCCAAAGCCATGGTCTTAAACAATGTTAAGAAATGATTAATCGTACCCTATAGAAGTCAACCATTTTGGATAATTACCATGTTGATAATATACTCTTAAGAGTCAACCCAGAGGTCAGGGATCTGGGTACGTACATAGACAGTAGCCTTACTGTCAACCACCATGTGGCCACAATGGTGAGGAAATTATTTTATGCAGTGCAACTTATAAGTTAGGGCATGTCATCTAGGTCCAAATAGGCCATTATCCCACTGTACTCTGCTCTTATCAGACCAATCATAGAGTACAATGCTTCTTTTGGTACATACCAAAAGAAGCATTGTACTCTGCCCATATCAGACCAATCACAGAGTACAATGCTTCTTTTGGTATGTACCTGACCAGGTATATGCAGCAACTAAAATGACCTCAGAGGTTCCTTACAAAAAGAATACAAGGTGTAACTAACCTGCCTTATGCAGTGCACCTTAAAGGCCTTTCCCTTTCAGTCCCTTATAGACTGTTGACAGGTGATCTATGCCTGGCTTCCAAGTGTCTGCAAACCTCACACTTATGAATCTCCTACATATTTGTAAGTCAAAGAGTACCAGAATACAAGGTCTAGGGACCTGAATTTTGTCTGTGACTTAAATTGGATGTGCTGGAGAGACATATATGCCTCAGAGACTGCGTCTCCTATGGAACAGGCTTCCCATGCATGTGAAGCTGAGTTTGTCTAGTACCCAGTTTAAGTAAATCTTAGACCAATTGATGAGAAACAGGAAATGTATACCAGGCCTGGCACCCATCTCCCTTATGGGCAGAGGTAGCTTATAAATGCCCGGCTCTCAATGTCTTGTTTGGATCCAGGACATCGTTATTCTTTCTGGTCATTAGCCTAGTAACAATCTATGAATCTATGAATTAAAATGGGATCCAAGGATGACTTCTATGCCAGGTGTAGATTGCCTCTCAAAAGTCTGTAGGAAATGGAGTATAAGGATATGACATTGAAGTGAGATGTATATGACATGTTGTTTATGTCCTGTATTCTTTTAGTAAGGAACCTTTATAAATGTTCTGGTTGTTGCATATGCTTAGATCAATACATACTAAAAGGGTTGTTATACCCCACGATATGTCTGATGAGAGCTGAATACAGAGGAGTGATTGGCTTCCCTGGGCCAAGATACCATGCCATAAGCTTAGCACCATAGAATGATTTCTTACTACTGTTGGTCGAAACCCAGGTTGCTATCTAGATATGACCCCAAATCCTACAGGATCTCTTAGGATAAGTTATCAATGAGGTAGTTTCCTAGGGAGGTTGTCTTCCCTAAGGGTACTATTATGCATTTCTTGGCAATGAGTTTTAAGTTGTGGCATCGGCTCTAGTCATTTGTCTATGTTAATCCTTCCACTAGAACATTAGCATCTTTGGGGGATTCTATGACTGCTCCCAATTTGCAATTGTCTGCAGACTTGGTCAGTCAGAGGCTCTAGACAATGACCTTTATTTCTGAGACACATATGCTAAAAAGGAGTGGCCCCTGCACAGAACCCTGAAGGACTCTGCTAGTGACTAGCCTCTTTGTGGAGGTGGTCTCCCCTATCCTAACTACCTGGGTTTTATCTGAAAGTAAACTGGCTATTCAGTATATAACATAGGGGGTTTATGCCTAATTCCATGTGTTTGTTTATAATTCCCGAGTGGGATTTTGTGTCAAATTCCTTAGCCTGATCAAAGTAAAAAGTATGCATCATTTTTCCCTCATCCAATGCCTTGTTGACCTTCTTGAAGAAGTCCACCAGGTTGCATAGTCATTCTCTTCCTTTAACAAAACTAAACAGAGTTGGATCATATGTCTGGAGATTTCCTCTGTGAGTATTAATCATTTCCATGATAATTCTCTCCATGGCTTTACATATGAGATTAGTCAGACTTATGGGTTTGTAGTTCCCGGGGTCTTTTGGTGGCCTGTCCTTGTGCTGATAGATGGCCAGTGCAGCTTTCTATTCTTGTGGCAGAAATCATGTTTGGAGGCTGCAGTTCAATAGTGACTCCAATGGTCCTGATAAGTCATCTTTCAAGCAATTTAAAAGGCATCCTGGGATATTGTCAGGGTCCATTAATACAGTGTTCCTGACCCTAGAGATCACACCTAGGACCTGCTTCTTAGTGATAGTTGGAGGAGGTTATGTCTGATGGTATTTCCTGGGGAGCAGCCGAGAGAGAGAAGGGGGTAAATTTGCAAGTGAATTTGTTGGCCAGCCGATTCGCTATATCTTTTGGCTCCATATAGGTGGCTCAATTTGCAGTCAGTTCAGCATAATACTGTGTACTGCCATTGAGGTTTGGGATATAGCTAAAGAAAGCTTTGTAGTCATCCTTGGCCTTGTCCTGGGATGCTCCCCTTGCCTCAAAATTGGCTTTGGTAGATCCTCTTAGTAGTCTGTTTAGAGTGATCAGAGACATTTTGTGCTGCATTGTGTAGCACTTCCTAACTTGGTTATGATTTATCCTCCTTTTGTTGTTGTATAACAGTTGTATAAGCTGTTTATGTTTAGATGCTATGAGGGTGGTTTGTTTTTTAGACTTTGCTCTGGGCTTATTTCTGGTAGGCACAGCTGTATACAAGGTTTCTGTGTACAATGCTCATAGGCAACTTTTTCTCAGGATTTGAGGGCTTGAAAGTTTGTCAAGTTATCACTTATAATAGGATGTTTGACTTAGAATAGTTCCTAAATGTTATGTGGTTAGCTGGGTTCACAGAACTGACTTTTATTATGAAAGAAACAAATTTATGTTCTGACCTTACCAGAGAAGAGACTGTATGGGGGGTACAGCATTATCCTATATTTATGAGTACCAATTTGAGTATGCTTTCACTCCTAGTCTCAGTCATTTATACTTACATGGACAATGACTGAGTCTTACTGGTACTTGTGGTCCAGTGACCTGAGTGCATGGGCGATTTGACAGTTCTGGCACATGATAGACAGCTGGCCATGATTTTCTCCTTATTCAGCCTGGTGAGTAGGACATCTGTATGTCTCACAATGGAGTCTCCTATGAGTAAAATATTGGGTAATGCATTGACTTGGCTTATAGGATTTGTAGCTGAGGATTCAGGGGGTGTGACTATATGTGTTGTGTTGGGTGTTATTTTGGTAGAGTGCTTTTGGAGTTGCTAAGGATAATTTTTGTAGGTTGAATGTCTGGGAGGTCTTTGGGTTGCCTCAGCAAACACTTATCTATGAGATGAGTCTGCACTATGTATGGTGGGTGTAATGACTGCATTACTAACCACCTGATTGATATTTAGAGGGCTTGTGTATGAGTCTTGCCTCTGGTGACATGGTGTAATTACATCTCTTACATCCTATATCCATTTCATTAAGGATTAGCTGGCTGTCAGTAAACATGAAGCAATTTCTACATTGTTTCGGATGCTCATATCTACCAAACTAGTGGCAAAGAAATTTGGAAAGTGCATATCCATGGTATCAGGTCTTTTTTAGTTGAACTATAAAGGAATGGTGCAACAAGAGTTTACAATAGGCTAGCATGGATTCTGTGATGGTAGAAATTGCAGACAGGATATATATGACTAAACCCATGAGGCAGTGCTCCTCAGAGGGTGAACCAGTTGCTCTTTTTGCTTCTAAGTATTGGGTAAAACACCATCTTAAACACCATCTGCCTGCCATATGGCCCATAGCATTACTTTACTTTCTAACCCAAGTTACATCACCAACATCTTATATACCTCCAATACACATAAAAATACCAACTCTGTCATCTCTCTCACAAACCCACTTAGAAAGTTATTCCAACATAACCCCCTCCCTTTTCAACCACACACATATATATAGTATAAAAAAATCCTGACCCTCCCTACCATACCATACCAAATAAAACCCAGTCACCTACTCAATACCTAGGCATGCTAGCAAACGCAACTTCCTTCCACTGCTCTTAAATCTTCTGCTAAAACTAACAAATTATGGAGATATTCATCCTAATCCTGGATCCCTCTTCCAGTTACCTCTACTAAGACTTCTCCAACTAAACATCTCCTACTAATCACTCTAAACACACGCAGTATCTGCAATAAAATCACCAAATTTCATGCTTAGCTCTCACAGTACTCTCCTGATATAGCAGCCATAATTGAAACCTGGCTTAAACCCCATATTCTAGATGCTGAAACCACTCCTCCAGGATATAACATTCTAAGGGCCGACAGACCTAATAAAAAAGGCAGAGGCGTAAACTTACTCTATCATAACCACTTAACTGTAACCCCTATCCCTAAAAGTATTCTGACTTTTCAGAATGCAGAACTCCTTGTAGAAACCCTACAGATAAATAATTGCAAACAGCTAACAATTACAGTGCTATACATCCCACCAGGGCATAACATCCCAACATTAGACCTTCTTCCTTAGACCACCCAAAACCTATCCTATGAAACCATTATGCTAGGTGACACTAATATTGATTGGAACAACCTTACCTCTGATTCCCCCTTACACAGCATCAACCTTCACGGGTGTACCCAACTGCATGCCAGCCCCACAAAATCACATAATAATCAACAAAGCTCAACCTTAGATTGGATCCTAGTCACAGACCTTCACAAATATATAGATACCAGTACCCTGCCCAGTATCCTAAGTGAAAGTGATCCACTCACCAGTTTATACCTATAGGACCCAGATCCATTACAGAAAAACACACACCTACAAAACATCTAGAAATCTAGCTAATTTCAATTAGCATATTTTCACTAATATATTAAAATCCATCAAATGGACCCCTCCAATGACACTACCTCTGGATGAGGCTGTAAGCCACTTCAACAGAGTCTTCCTAGATATCCTTAACAGTCTGGCTGCTACTCGGATCAAGAGGTTTAAGCAAAACCATGCACTCTGGTTATCTAAAGCCACCAAGCATCTCTTACTTTCCAGAGACCATTCCTGGAAAGATTGGCACAAAAATAGAAATGAAACCACCCATCGCAAATACAAGTAACTACGAAATTTATCCAAAAAACAAGTAATTGCAAGTAAGAAAAAACTACTTCTCACAGCAACTACATAACCAAACTAACAACCTTCAGAAAAGTTGGAAGTCCATTTCCTCACTCCTTAACCCTGCAACCTCCCATAACCCCTCTCCAGCCCCAGACAAGAAACCAGACGAAATTGCCCAACTTTTCAACTCCCACTTCATCAATAGTATTCTCAGCCTAATAAATCATCCTCATTCTAATACTCTCTCCTGCACCCTGATAACCTAGACCCAATATACTCAACTCAAACTAACCCACCTACAACCAGTCCATTCTCTCTTAGTACAGTCCCCACCTCACTTATGCATAAATTTCTTAAAAAGCTAAAACGTTGCTCGCTATCTGCTGACAATCTTCCCTTGGAGTACCTAAAACTGGCAGCCAACTCAATATCCTACCCTGTCAGCATCCTCATTAACAGATCTATCAAAGAATCGAATTTTCCTACTTTATGGAAGAAATCCATCATAACTCCTCTCCACAAAGGTGGTCACACTCATGACCTTTCTAACTACTGACCCATTTCTTTTCTGTCTCTCCTATTTAAACTTTTAGAGAAATGCATTCACATACAACTTATGAAACATCTAACTGACAATAACCTCCTCACATCAACTCAACACAGCTTCCATCCAGCTCATAGTACCACCACTGCCCTCCTTTCATTCATAGACACTGTGAACAAAGCCCTTGACTCTGACCAAATAACATCAGTACTTCTGTTGGAAATATCAAAGGCTTTTGACAGTGTCTCATCCCAAGTTACTTCAACAACTAGCAACTGTTGGATGCTCCCTACCACCCTTAAATGGTTCTCTAGCTATTTAGGAGACAGACAGCAAAGTGTTAGGTGGAAAAGCAGCATACCTGAATATCTAGACAATAAAACAGGTTCTCTCCAAAGGTCCATTGTGGGAGCCGCTACTCTTCAATATTTTCATTAAAAAACTCCATAATGCCTCTCTTCAAAGCACACTTGTCCAGTATGCAGATTACTTCACCATTATCACATTCTCTAACAACATTCAATTTCTTCAAACCTTAACACAAAATGCCTTTACATCAAATGAAACATGGTTAACCAGCGCACAACTTCTAGTAATGCAAAAAAAAAACTAAGCTTATGCTATTCTCTACCAAGCCAATAACACAAGACTTTGCCATCTACTCCAAAAACAGCACAAAAATAGAAATAGTAACTCGTGCTAAATTATTAGGGATTACCATAGACAGCAGACTCTCCTTTGAACAACATATACTGACACAAACTGTACATTGACAAACACATTAAAAAGACACTTGCCAATAGCCTCTTGCTCCCATCCCTTCTCTACGGACCCCCCATATTTACCAACTTGCACCAAACTCTTAAAAATAAACTTCAAGTGTGCTACCACAAAATCACCAAATTTGCAACAGACCTACCTTATCAGTCTCATCACTGTCTAGCTCTTAAAGAACTTAACTGGCTAGAGTTAAAACACTACCTAGACTCCACCCAACTAACTCTAGTGCATAAACTAATTTACTCACCAAATAGCTGTCCTTTCCTTCAGAACATCCTGCAATCCTATATTCCACTCAGAAACTTACGATCTACTAACAAACAACTTCTAAGAGTTGAGAAACCTAACAAAAGAGCTGGACACAGCCTCTACTCCTATGCCATTGCCAGAATTTGGAATGCCTTTCCCCCAGTAATCACCTTTCTAGACTCATTAAAGACTTTCAAACTATCTCTAAAGAAATACAATCTCAACAATAATATATGTCTCTGGTACCCAAAACTTTAGGCCACCATAAATAAACTTGCAATTTTTCTTATATTATTTTGATCCTTATCCTGTCTTTATTCTATTCATCTTACCTTCACTGATACATCTTTCATCTCTATAACCTTTTCTTCTCCCCATCCCCCACTTCCTTAACTCTTCTTAACTTCACATTAAGCTACCTATCTCTTATACTTCATCTCTTCCTCCTTTCACCCAATTTTCTCATCTCCATGAATGTACCATATTCATTGTACATATTATTATTATTATTATGTATTACTTTTTCCATGCTTGTATTAACCTATCAACTACATGCTTGGATTATCCTACTAACTACATGTTGTTTTACAAATTTACTTCATTAGTTTGTGTTGTTTTACACATTTACTTTATTAGTTTATTTTTGTTATAATTCTTAGCTATTGTATATTCATTTGTTTATGTCATATTTGTGGAGCTTTTCTCCCCTGGCCTCCACTGAAAATAGGTTTCTGACCCAGTGGACTTTCCCGGTTAACAAATGTCAATAAATATATAAATAAATAAAATAAAGTTACACAGGAAGTTTTATAGGGAAATTTTAGTTTCAAAAAGCCTGTGTTTATACAAGGCACTGCTAAATGACACTGCTTGAAGAGCTGCGTCACACACATGTCATACACGTGTGCCAAATTTATAGAGTCAAAGAAAAGTGACTGAAAAAGATAAAAAAAAAAACTCTGACCAATAAAACAATCCCACTTTAAGCCTACTTGTCTGATTTTTTACTTAGAAAGTCTAGGCTACCTTCTACTGCCACTAAAATTGCAGTCCCAGTCTTCTTAATGTAAAATCACATTTTCTTTAGCCAAAAGTGAAAAGTATCAGTAACAAATCAAGCAATTAGTTGCAAACAATATTTTAAGGTGATACCAAGATAGACAAGCCAGCAATGAGGAGCACACATATTAAGGTAATTTCAAAGTACTCTAATATCAGCAAGGTCAATGAAAAGCAAATATACTTTACAATGATACTGCAGTGAAATGCAATAAATAATTTGAAAATACAGCAGCAGTCATCTTAAATAACTTAAAAAGTGCAATATTTCATTGGTATGTGTCCTACCCTATAAACACCTTAGCAGAAAGGGAAATGAACAGTGCTTGAATGCCGTTCATAAATGGTTGTGGGAGACCCATCTTGAACATTGCCCACAACAGGCTTTTCCCACTAATGTTGTCAGAACATCTTTTTGAGGTCTTCCGTAATCGCTACTGCTGGTCGAACATATCTCTTGATTGCTTCTGTATCTGGGAGTAGTGTGTGTGTGTGTAGAGATGGTTCACAGTAAATCTTCCTCTGACAAAGCCAGCTTGGGAATCTCCTATATGTATAGAGAAGACAGGTTTGAGCCTATCTGCAAATATCCTAGTGTGCAGTTTAGTTTCAACATTAAAGAGTGATATAGGCCTATAGTAGGCTATCATTTTGTGTTTTGGGAAGCACTATAATGTATGATTCTGACAAAGAGAGGTGGAATACCCCCCTTAATTTGACCTTGTTAAACAATGAGGTTAAAGTGGGGGCAATCTGACCTTGAATTAGTTTAAAGACCCTAAGTATTAGTCCGTATGGACCTAGTACCTTTTGGGGGTATTCTTGAGTGCCTGCAATACATCTTGCTTGCTAATGTCTCTGTTTAATGTATCTAATTATTCCTGCATGAGCTTGTGGAAGTTCTAACCTTCTAATGAGAAGGCCCACTGATCTTGCCCTTCTCCCATGGCATCTCTCTGTTTGCAATATATCCTTATATAGTAATCCTGAAACTCTTTAGCGAGTTCCTTATGGTTCATAATAAGTTATTACCCTTACATAAACTAGACATATTTGTGTGGAGTTGTGTTTGTTTGATCTGTGAGCTAACAATTTCCTCTGGTTTGTTTTCCTGGGCCCAGGCTTGCTGCACTACACTTTGAAGGTACAGGGAGGACTTTTTCTTTAATAAATCATTTAGATGTTTTTTGCTTCCTTATATTCCTGAATGCCTGTCTTTTTCTGCTATCTGGAGATTTTTACTAACATAGATCTGGATTGTTAGGGAAGTGCCTTGGCTGCAGAAATGCATGAAACACCTAGCTCAGTTGGTGCAGAGGAATAAAACTCTGACTATGACCCAAAATGACCAGAATTTTATCAAGGGCTTGAGCATCTGCTGCAGCTGGGATGGATAATGAAGAGAATGAGTAGGCTTAGTCTTCTTGCCTGTTTTGGTGGGAACAAAAGAACATAGGAACAATACTAGGCAAGTGATCACAGGAGCCATATGATCCCTAGCCATAAACACATTTACGTCAACACATTGAAAGGTTCTTACCGTTCTTCACATGTGCTTATTAGTGCTCACCTCCCTGACTGAGCAGGACTCTACATGATAACCATGGTGTAAATTACTGACTCCCAATCCAATCACATCCCAGACTGAGCAGGACTCTACATGATAACCATGGTGTAAATTACTGACTCCCAATCCAATCACCTCCCAAACTGAGCAGGACTCTACATGATAACCATGGTGTAAATTACTGACTCCCAATCCAATCACATCCCAGACTGAGCAGGACTCTACATGATAACCATGGTGTAAATAACTGACTCCCAATCCAATCACCTCCAAAACTGAGCAGTACTCTACACGATAACAATCGTGTAAATTACTGACTCCCAATCTAATCACCTCCCAAACTGAGCAGGACTCTACATGATAAACATGGTGTAAATTATTGACTCCCAATCCAATCACCTCCCAAACTAAGCAAGACTCTACATGATAACCATGCTGTAAATTACTGACTCCCAATCTAATTGCCTTTTGAAATGAGCAGGACTCTGCATGATAACCATGGTGTAAATTAGTGACTCCCAATCCAATCTTCAAGACTGGGTTTAACGGTAGACAAAGTGTTACTTTGCTTGACCTGTAGTGGTAACTTGTTTCAAAGGTTGGAGTTAGGATCCAATCTTTTCAGCAAGCCTTGTCGGTCCCTAGAATGAATGTTTGTAGAACAGAGGCATTGGTATGGCAAAGAAATAGGTCAAATAGGACTGGGTCTTTTGTGGTTCGAAAAGCCAGGCGCAGGTCACCTCAGAGCAGCAAGTAGAGTACTGAGTATAAGGAGACCCTGTGCTAATCCACTGGGGTAATGGAGGGGTCAGACCCTTTCCAGTTAAGTGATATGCTTGAATTTGTACATACCAGAGGGGGATATTCCCTGAGATTCAATAAACTCTGGGCAGAATTGTGTTATTCCTGCATGGAGTGGTTCGTGTCCGTGTAGCACAGCAGGGCGTCTTGTGTATTCATGAAGGCGTGCTTCTGTTTAACCTAATTGGACATAAACAATGAACAAGTGTAGGGGCCATGTTCAAGTAGTTCACAGACATTGAACATGCCCTCTGCACTCAAAAAGTGCCACACGACACTTTCTAATCACAATCCAGCATAATATTAGAGAATTTCTCTAATATTATGCCAGTATTTCAGTGTCCATGGAAAATGAAATGAAATAAATGATCATTTCAGTCTCCGCAGACACTGAAATACATACAGCAGTAGGAAAGCATTGCAGAGGTTGTGTGATAGATTCTGTGACACACACCCTACATTATAAAAGAGCCGTATGACACCTTGCAACCTGATAAAGCAGGAAATGTGTACAGGGGCACAAATAATAGGGGATAAAGCCTTGAAAATACATATTACCCTCAAAAACTTAGAAAGTTGATAGAAAACAGGTCATGCATTAGCATAAATTTCCAAAGGATAGAGTCTGAAAGTCAAATGTATGCCAATATTCTCTGACAGCAGTCCATGTGGACAAAGGCACAAATAATGGGGGGACAAAACACTAAAAATAGGGACACCACTTAAGCGTTGCTCTCACAAAGTTGATAGCAAACATGATATATATTAGCATGAATCTATGAAGGATAGAAGCGTGAAAGCCAAATGTATGCCATTATGTCCTGACTGCAGTCCTCAATGACTTGTCAGAATACCACAATACCCACTATATAACATAATAATATAATAATAATATTATATATTTTTCTAGGCTAAGGAATGTTTAAGCGTAGCTAAGCGGGTGTGCTCGTTATGGCCCTCTGCTTACCATAGCTTAAACAACCCATAGAGGATAAATACAAATATATAGTTAAAGTTCCCAAGCTGAGATAGTGTAGTGGATAGAGTCCTGGCTTCACATGCAGGTGTTCATGGTTCAAGTACCAAGACAAACAAGTTATTTTTATATGGGAAAGCAGTGTTAAAACTATTTTTTCAAACTTAAATTATGTACCAACTGTTTTTTGTCAACCAGGATAGTGTAGCTGGTATAAAATGGAAGTGTGAGTGCATATAACATGTGAAACCACCCATGTATACACAAGTGCCCTATACAGTATAGTCACACCCCTTGCCAGTGTAAGGAAAGCACATAAAGGGATCTCATGTAAAGTAAATCATAGACACTTAATAACTGAAGTCAGTATTCTGATATTTTTAATAAATGAAAAGTAAGCAATGGTTAGCAATGCTCAGCTATGCTTAGCAGGTGTAACCATTGCTAAGACATGAATGCTAAGCAGGTAGCTCAGCTATGTGGATTTGTGTACTGTTAGTGCTCAACAACTTCTCCTTTAAGCAATGTTAAAACTGGCTCAGCAGGTATGCACACTGCTTTGTGGAGCTTCACCTTGTCAAAATGGTCCAATGACAGCAAAAAGCGGGAATACTGCACTATTTAAATGACACAGGCAGGAATACAACCATAATCTGTGATATAGTCCATCTATGCAGATACAATGTCTGGCATAGGAGAGGGAGTGCGCTTCCGGGTGCAGTGCTGGAGCATTCAAGAGTCCCAGGGTCATGGCTGGACTCCTAGTAAAAAACCATGAGGAGAGACTGCTGCAGGGATAGTACCAGGTCTCACAATACAAAGCGGAGGCCTGGGACTGTCTCGCACATTACCTCAACAGTGCTACAGGCATCCCCTAGATTGGTGAGCAGGTGCGGCATCACTATGCCGAATTAAAGCGTAGAAATTGGGTGCTTTTGGACCAGTAGTGTGTAAGTATCACTATCAAGTAGTTTGTAGTAAATACAAGCCTGTGAATGTGATAGACAGATATGCATAATGTGTGTTTTTCTCCCCTACAGTTGCAGCAGAGAGGGCTATGAATGTCGAAGCCCACAGTGACAGATTGCTGAGGCTGCACCGACAGACTGGTGAGTACAAATCTATTTTGCAGTACATTGTTCAAATAGCTAAGGAGTACATTGCTTACTGCTAGTAGGTATACTGTTACTGTGAGAACTGAATAAATAAAAAAGTTTGATTGATGAATATTGAAGTGCAATAAAGACCCTTAAAAACTGTTGTGTTTATTCTGGTATGTTGTTGTAGACATATATAGAATGTATACAGGTTCTGCACAGCAAAGATGGCCATGACAGCATACATTAACTGAGGTTCATCTGTGAACAAGCTGTTAGGAGAAACTGTAGATGGTGTAGCTGTAAAACAAGATATAAATGAAATGTGAAATATATACTGTGCTAAGCTCTGAACCCTGAACAGTAATATGTAAAGTATCAAAGTGTGTTCCATGCGGCATTGCCTTGTGTTAACCTTTGCTATCCAGATTGCAGTAATCCAAAGGAGTAATGCACAGTACAATAACTATCTGTTATGCATGCATCACAGGATTACAAGTTCAGACTGTCTAACCAAGAGACTATTAGGCAGAAACCAGTGAAACACGAAACAAGAGTTCCCCAGTAGCTCAGTGTGATGAGAAATATCTCAGTTGTTAATTTTGCACACCCAGACACGGTTCGAATATAGGGAGTGGTGCTAAGATATGAATATTTGCATATAAGGAATCAGGAATAAATGTAAAAACAGTCAGGTAGTGATAACAGGTATTTTCCACACAGGTTTTACAGGTAAGTAAATGTTGCTTGTAGCTGTATGAAGGGTATACTAACAAGGTGTATACAACTGTTCAATTGTCCCACCACATGCCTGCAAATGACAGCAGGGTAGGTGCATACAATCTGCACTCTTGCTGACTCATACCTCTCAGCTGTACAGGTATTCACTGAATGTACAGGTATTTGTCTCAGATTTTTGGTCCGTTTTACATAAAGTTGTGGTGTCATGGCAAATCAGTGGCAAACCATTATAGACTGAAGTTAGAAAATAATGATAGACATACAAGTGTCAGACATCATATCCATCAGAAAAGCCATGCAAATGCAAAACCTGTTATTTTATCAATGTTTTAACTTTGTAAGAGCAATATCTAAAAATTGCCCATATTTATGGGCCTGTGTCTCACTCTTATGTATGGCTTTGTCCAGATGTCATGCTCTAAGAGGTTGAGAGGTATGCTCCCAATATATGTCTCTCAAGTGTCATGCTGTCATGACTAGTGGTCACTGTTGCAAATAATCCTGGGCACAGATAGGAAACCAGTTGACATATGCCAGTAGCATACTTACATAACATCAGTTCAGGGTACCCCTCATGTGCCAGATATGTACCCCTGACATGTATTAGTCCCCTCTAGTCATGTACCCAGAGTTGCCACAGTTTGCCTCATACCATTCCAGGCTGACTGTTTAATAGGTATGTTTGTACTACAGAAGCTATGGCCATAGGTAGATGTAAAGTGAGGGCAGACCCATAGATTACTGAGCAGTACTGTTGTGGAAAATAGAAGCATAAACAGTTGTTAATGGATGTTTTGTCTCTCCCCCACCCATCATCTGCATCAATAATTACTGCTCATATACTATGGGTATGTTGTGCTCCAACCCTAATGTTGGGACTTGTGTTATACTATTGTTAATATATTTTATTGCTTGTATGTTAACATACCTTGTTCAAATACCATTGTTGGTGGCCTGTTGCTGTCAATGTTACTGGCATGCCATTACAATGCATACTGTTTTTCCATTTATGCATGAGTTTTGTTTGCTGTGCAACTGTTTCAAATCTGTTTTATGGGGTTAATTGGAACACCCATGAATGCTGTTATAACTAATCTTGAAATGTATTTTTCATGCCTAACCAAGATATTTTCTAAAACCTCAACACCATAGTGAGTTTGGGAAGGCAGATCCCAGCACGTCTGGGACTCAACCCAGATCTCCCTTGTCCACTGGTCCTGCACCACCTTTGGGTGGAACCGCTGCAGGGGATGAGGCCCTCCCCCCCAGAAGTGGGCATGGACAGGAGCCTGTCACCCTCAGTCAGGTTCGGGGTTTGGTGTGCAGCACCCTTTGATCTGAGTTCAGTGAGCAGCTGCACCAAATTGCTGGCTGCCTGGCACACCTCAAGGGGCAGGCCACCCCTCCTGTCCAGCCATAACCATATGGGGACCCATGGGCTTTGGATTCCCAACCACCCCCCATCAAATGTGTTTACCCTCTCATGTGTCACATACCACTGCTGCCTGCTGTCTTGTCAGTCTTTTCTGTCTCCCTACCAAACCTACCTCCCCAGACATACTTGCAATCCTTCCCCAACATCTCACTCTCACCTTAAAAAAAAAGGGCATCTGCCCCTCCCCCAAAAAAACTCTCCATACATAGCTGTCCATTTCACACACGTGTCCACTGAACACGTAATCCGGTCCTGTTGCCTTGACAATATATTTCTGTTGTCCTCACCCCTCTCCCTGGGGTTTCAGTGTCCAAATTCACCCCCAAATTCTGTACAAATGCACAGCTGTTGCTGTATAAGAAATAGACAGCTATGGACATTCCCTACACCCATCCTGTCCATCCCTAACTATTCTTCATATTGTTTTTCCCTCTGCATGCCCATTTTTCACCACTTTCCTGTCACCCCTTTTTCTTTTCTTTTAATGAAATTAGCATGGGTATAAGTGGGAGTAAGAAGGAGAAAGCAAGTTTACATGATGCTAAGTGAAGCCAACACAGATTAAGCATCTGTATGCTTAAGCGTGTGTTGGCATCGCTTGGCATCGCATAAACCCATGCAAACCCACTTAAAGTTGCTTAAAACTGCTTTAATCACTCTGTCTCCATCAGCCACTGTTTTGCCTAGAAACAAAATAATCAGCACTGCCAAGTCTTGAACCCAGTGCCCTGTACACCATAGTCAGAGCAATGCACCACTACACCATTTCAGCTGTAGGGATTTCTGATGCTGTTTCAAACATATCATGCAGTAGAGTCATTCAATAGTAGGGAAAAGATTCTGTAGAATGTGTCAGGTTTTGTATATATACATATACACATGTATATATGTATGAAGATGCATATATATGGAAAAATATATCCATAAAATTTACAGAGAAATACATATAAAATATATACATTATATATATATATATATATATATATATATATATATATATATATATATATATATATATATATATATATATACTCAGAACATCTAGTGGAGTCATACCTCTCAACCTCTTAGTGCAAGACATCTGGCCAAAGGCTGCCAAAATGGGGGGACAATGATCCAAAACTAGGGACATATTTTGAATATTTCTCTTATAAATGTAGAATGTTGCTAGAGAAACAGGGTTTGTTTCAGCATACATGTTCTGAAGGATGAGAGTTCTGAGACTAAAATGCATGTCATCATTTACTAACAGAAATCATCAGATCATCACAGTGATTTACCAGAGAAATAAAAATAATGAATCTGTGGAAAAGACCAGAAATATGAACAATAAACCTGGGCATTCTGAAACAATCCAGCCAGTCAAGAGGTATGCTCAGAACCCCTTAATGCAATGAATCCAGACCAGGTCTGACAATGAGGGGGAAGAAAGCCATGAAAATAGGGACATATCTGAAATACTGTAGTAGATAAGCTGACACAGTTGCTGCAGTAATACCCTCCTGTCTGTCCTAACATATATTGACTGAAATAGCACAAGTCCAGCACTCAATTACCTCTCATTAGTTAGTGACTTAAATACTCACATCATCCCACTGATGTGTCAGAAATATACAATACTTATGGGGGCCAGGCAACAGTACATCCTACAAATATCTGGACATAACATCACATTAGGGAAACTACACTCAGCTTTTAAGCATGTCACCAAGCACAGGCCAAACTACAGTCAGACTGGTACAACACTAACCCAAATCCGCTATGGGGAATTACACATGTATTTGCAAATATATCAGGCACTACAGGGATGTAACAGCACTGATAAACAGACACCAGTGTGAAAGTGCATACCTACAACCAATTTCACCACAGTCACAGTGGCATACCGGTAAGCCAAATGAACAGTAGAGTATAAGGACTGTGTGAACAAAAACATCATGTTTGCCACTCACACACTACCCCTACATATAGTGGCCCAATTCACAGTGTAGTATGATGCCTGTCCGTGGTATGGGACATGTCTCAGTCTGCCTCCACAAACATATACAGCTGATAGATCACCAGAAACTGGAGCAGCATGCACAGTCAAATAGAAATGGAGCCATAACACTTACATCTACCCTCCTCCCTACACAGGCCAAATAACATTTACACACTACACTGCTGCACAATCTTGACAGTCTGTCAACAATTGCCAGAAATACACAGACCTCTCAACTGTACAGAGTCCCTCATAATGTCCAGGATTTGTCCTCACATATAAGGCCTCTTCCACATAACATGTCTGGCATTCTGATACATCACCGGGATGGTATCAGGAATGAAGGCACTAAATAATGATATACCATACCTATCAACCTCTTACTGCATGTCATCTGGACAAAGTCTGACATACTTGGGGGACAGAGGCCAAAAAACAGGGGCATATGTGAAATATTGCTGTTATAAACGGAGACATTTGCTGGTGTAACGGGGTTTGTTGTAACATATCTTTTCTGAGGAATAAGAAGTCAGAAACACAAATGGTTGATACCATTTACTGACTGCAATCCCCAGAGTATGCTACTGATTTTCCAAAGACAAAAAATGTCTGAGGAACACACCAAACATAACAATCCAAACTCTGGCCGTTCTTCAGATAGCCCTGCAGTTGAGAGTTACAGCAACCACATAACACTATCAGACTTAAAATCACACAGAAAAGCCATGTCCACACAAACCATGTTAAACTAGCATTGATTAAACTGTATAACAGCAATACTTACATTCTGTCACTTTGTCTGGAACATTCTCCCCCAGTTTGTTGGGCTGTCTCCACAGTTTTCATTGTAGCAGGTATTTCCAACTACCCTCTGTGATACTGTTGTTCACATACCTCCACGAAGTCATTCTCACAGGCAAGGAAAAGGGGCAATGCCCACATGAAGTACTCAGTTATAAGAGTGTGCTGCCATGCCATTGGGTATAGGGATAACAGCACAGCTGTTCTGTATGTAATTATCAAGTGGTGGATACCAACTGGTGCATAGGTCATCAGCTGCTCATGAGCATTACCTAAAAAGGCAAACTGCTGCCTATGTAAAACAGATGTATACCCTACATCTAGGACAGAGAGAGATAGACAGCCAGACAAACAAACCAACACAAATTGGAATCAAACCAACTATACTTGGAAAAAAGGTATGTCAAACAAGTAAGCATGTAATGGAATGCAGTAGGGGGGATGTAATGGTAATGGGAAATAGGAAGTTCAACAAATATGTCTCAACAAGACTTGCTGTACTGATATATTGTTGATCAGAACCTATGGCCATAGCGTCTGGGTCTGTCTGCAGTGAAACAGATTATAGCTCAGACCCCTGAGTCACCCCAGGAAATGATGGGTCACATATGACTACTACTGGAGTGTGTGTTGAAAAATACTGACTGTGAAACTGCTAGGCCAGCTACTGGGATGCTGTAGATATCCATATGCTAATTGTGAATACAACTATGATATACATGTTTGTCTCATAAATGTGAGATACCTATACAGGTTATTTGCATAGTAAACTACTGTTGCATATGTGTGTGTTGAACTATATGTGATATACTGAGCTCATACCATTCAACTGTCCAGTGTTATGCACACTGACCATATGTGTGCCTCATATTTGTAGTCATTTACTCAAAGAGTTGTTTTATGTCTGGCAAATCATTGGCAACCTGTAAAGACTGACATTACAACTTCTCCTTCTCTTTCTTTTGGCTGTTCCCGTTAGGGGTCACCACAGCAGACCATCTGTCTCCATTTCATCCTGTCCTCTACATCTTGCTCTGCTACACCAACCACCTGCATGCCCTCTCTGACTACATCCAGGAACCTTATCTTAGGCCTTTCTCTTTTCCTCTTACCTGGCAGCTTGATCCTTACCATCCTTTTCCTAATATACTCAACATCCCTCCTCAGCACATGTCCAAAGCAACATAATCCTACCTCTCTGGCTTTGTCTCCAAACCGTCCAACCTGGGCTGACCCTCTAATATACATATTCCTAATCCTGTCCACCCTCATCACACCCAGTGCAAATCTTAACATCTTTAACTCTGCCATGTCCAGCTCTGACTCCTGCCTTTTTGTCAATGCCACTGTCTCCAACCCATATAACATAGCTGGTCTCACTACCCTCTTGTAGACCTTTCTTTTCTGTCCTAATGGCACTCATTTGTCACAAATCACAACTGACACTCTTCTCCACCCTCCCCATCCTGCCTGTACTCTCTTCTTCACATCTCCCCCACACTCGTCGTTACTCTGAACTGTTGATCCCAAGTATTTAAACTCATCCACCTTTGCAAACTCTACTCCCTGCATCTTCACCATTCCTCTATCCTCCCGCACATTCACACACATATATTCTGTCTTAGTCCTGCTAAACTTCATTCTTCCACTCTCTAGACCATATCTCCACCTCTCCAGGGTCTCCTTAACCTGTTCCCTACTCTCACTTCAGGTCATAATGCCATCTGCAAACATCATAGTCAATGGGGACTCCTGTCTGATCTTATCTGTCAATCTGTCCATCACCACTGCAAATAAGAAAGAGCTCAGAGCTGATCACTGATGTAATCCCACATCCACCTTAAATGCATCTGTCACTCCCACCACAGCACTCATCACTGTCACACTACCCTTGTACATATCCTGTAGCATTCTTACATATTTCAACACCACTCCTGACTTCCTCATACAATGCCACAACTCCTCTGTAGGCACCCTGTCATATGATTTCTCTAAGTCCACAAAGACACAATGCAACTCCTTCCGACCTTCTCTGTACTTCTCCATCAACACTCTCAGAGCAAACATCACATCTGTAGTGCTCTTTCCTGGCATGAAACCATACTGCTGATCACTAATCATCACCGCTCTTCTTAACCTAGCTTCCACTACTCTTTCCCATAACTTCATCCTGTGACTGATCAATGTTATCTCCCTGTAGTTACTACAGCTCTGCACATCACCCTTATTCTTATAATCGGTACCCAAACACATTTTCTCCACTCCTCATGCATCCTGTCACTTTCCAAGATTTCATTAAACAATCTGGTTATAAACTCCATTGCCATTTCTCCTAAACACCTCCATGCTTCCACAGGTATCTCATCTCGACCAACAGCCTTTCCATTCTTTATCCTCTTCATAGCTATTGTTACTTCCACCTTACCCAGATCATCCAACCTTCTCTCTCTCATTCTCTTCATTCACCAGCCCCTCAAAGTACTCTTTCCATCTGCTCAACACACTCTCCTTGCTTGTGAGCATGTTTCCCTCATTATCCTTTATCACCCTTATCTGTGGCACATCCTTCCTAGCTTGGTCCCTCTTTCTAGCCAATCGGTACATGTACATTTCTTCATCCTTAGTGTCCAACCTTTCATACAACTCTTCATATGCCTCATTGTTATCCTTTGCCACCTCTCTCTTTGCCATGCACCTCATCTCCTTATACTCCTGTCTACTTTCTTCATCTCTCTGACAATCTCACTTCTTCTTCGCCAACCTCTTTTGTGGTATACTCTCCTGTACTTCCTCATTCCACCACCAGGTCTCCTTCTCCTCCTTCCTCTGTCCAGATGTCACACCAAGGACCTTTCTAGTCATCTCCCTTACTAGCTCTGCTGTAGTTACCAAGATATTCAGTAAATCTTCACTGCCACCCAGTGCCTGTCTTAATTCTTCCCTAAACTCAACCTCGCAATCACCCTTCTTCAGTTTCCACCATTTGATCCTTGGTGCTGCCTTCACACTCCTCCTCCTCTTTTTGATCACCGTCATCCCACAGACCAACATTCTATGCTACCTAACTACACTTTCCCCGTTACCATTTTACAGTCTTCAATCTCCTTCAAACAGGCCCTCCTGCATAGGATATAATCCACCTTTGTGCATCTTCCTCCCCTCTTGTATGTCACCCTATGCTCCTCTGTCTTGTTAAAATACGTATTCACCACAGCCATGTCCATCCTTTTTGCAAAATACACTACCATCTCATCTTCTGCATTCCTTTGCTTAACACCATACCTACCCATCACTTCCACATCCCTTCTGTTACCTTCAACAACATGCCCATTGAAATCTGCTCCAATCACCACTCTCTCACCCTTGGGTACAGTCATCACCACTTCATCCAACTCACTCCAAAGTTTTTTTGTCTCATCCATCGCACGCCCGACTTGTGGAGCATATGCATTAACAAAATTCATCATTACACCATCAATTTCCAGCTTCATAAACATCACTCTAGCCAACACTCTTTTCACCTCCAAAAACACTCTTGGCATACTGTTCCTTCAGGATAACCCCGACACCATTTCTTCTCCCATCTACATCATGATAGAACAATGTGGACCCACCTCCGATACACCTAGCTTTACCCAATGTCCAGCTGGTCTCTTGCACACACAATATATCAATCTTCCTTCTGTCCATCATATCAGCTAGCTCTGTCCCCATACCAGTCATACTGCCAACATTAAAAGTTCCTACCCTCACTACCACACTCCTAGCCTTTCTCCTCTCTTCCTGCCATATGAGTGTCGGACATCCTCCAGGTCTGTGAATGCAAACACTACCAAATGACTTGTGTGTTATAGCAATATTAAGAAAGTGTCACTAATTTTGGCCAGTCACCCCCCATGTATGTGTGGCATCCTCCAGATGTCCTGTTCTAACAGGTAGACAGGAATGACTTAGCAGCAAGAGTGTAAATACAGTGTTCCATGCTAACATAGAACAGAAATATATATCAGGTATTACCTGTGCACATGTATGTATGAGTAGGTGTACCTGGCTGCCTCATAGCAACAGACATGGGATGCAAAATGTCAGGTAAATAAGCTGGACGTGTTGTACACATGTGTAATCTTAGTTTCTGTGCATCCAACAAAGTTAGATTTGTACAGCTACTGTTGCATTGTCCTGACACAGACATGGGTACTAGAATAAGCATTATTATCAGGTTGAAATTGGAGAGGTGTCCAACTGTATTATGACCTTGGGTCCATGCCTACTACAAACTATATGACCACTTACATAGCTCTATGGACTCAGCAATACCTTACTTGTAAAACCTGTTTCCACCGAGGTAGAGTAATCCCCTTTGCTTGACAGCAGCAATACACAAACCACATAACTGGTAGCTGTATTGGCTGTACAGGGAATGTAGGAGCAGGCATCAACTTGGCAGCAAGTCAACCTTTGTCTGAACTAGCATATAAGGTCACAGGTGGATTACTGTAAGGCTAACTATGAGTACAAATTGGACACATCCACCAAGGGCAATCACAAGGCCATCTTCACATATGTCTGCAATCTAAGAGGCAACATCCCAACCCACCCCAATAATCGTGGTCAATCACACCACATACATATACACCATAGCTATAACCAACCTGCTGCAGACAGGTTTAGGGCGAACATCACCCCCCTGGCTCACCATCAGTATAGGTGGATATGACCAGCACCCACACCCCTCCCCTCATCATCAGGAAGCAGGTGCATACTGCCTAATCAAATTCAACAAAAGCAAGTCTCCATGGGACCTGATAACATTTCTGTCTGCATCCCACATGAACTCAGGCATATGCTTCCAGTTCCATTACACACTGTATGCAAGCAAAGCCTGAGCACCACTGACATCCCATCTGCAAGGAAGACAGGCACTGTCATCCCTCTACACAAACATGAATTATGAATGGTGGTTTATGCAATGTACTGACCCTCACTGGGGGAAACATGACACATCAGGAGCAGGAGTGCAATGCAGGTTCATAGTGTGCTGATAGATGACAGGGATATGATGTGGTTGAAAGTGGTGGCTAATGATAGGCAATATTGATGTGCTAGCTCTGTAAATAACTCTGAGCAATGTCTCAGGTCCTGTGATGTGTTTCCCTGTTTATGTCTTCCAGGTGGCATGCAGTATCAGCCAGCATATACTGCAGATGAGAATCCAGCTATCACCGATGCCATAGTCCAGCACCATGCGGTGCAGTTCAGCCGTAGCTGACAAAATCTGCAGGAGCAGACTGCCCTGTGGGATGACCTTGTCCACAGAGTTAACACCTTGGGCCACCATGGCTGCACATATGATCAGGTCAGGCATTGGGCAACTGACCTGATACATCATGTCTGGCAAAGGCCTGCTGCCATGGCCAGGGACCGTACTGCTACAGGTGGGGGTGCAGCCACACAGACCCCATTTACAGCAACAGAGGAGCTCATTGCCAACCTTGGAGTAGCCCCCACACAACAGTCAACACAAGAAATACAAGTCGTGGAGGTGGGTGGCACCCAGGCAACAGACGAGGAGCATCCAGGTAATGCCACAGTGCACATCAATTTAATCATGTAGCAGTCATATTGTCTTCTATAGGGTTTCTAGATGCATATGTCAGTTCAAACTGCATTTGTGGGTGGGGTTTAGTAATGCACACAAGTGCACATCTATGGTGAAGGACAGCAAATTGTGGACTATCAGAGCTTGTACTGTACCTGTGCAGAAAAGTAGCATTCATCTTGTACCAATGCCAAATGTGAGTCTGCTGACAATACCTCTCCCCCACAACTACATAGGTACCTCTGGTCTGGATGTGGGACAGCAGCCTGAAGCTGGTGAGTATGGGATTTTCCTGTTGTGGCTCACCAATACCCCAGGCATTTTAAGGTCATGCATGTGACCATGCACACAACTATTACTCTCAGCCATTTTGCAATATCTGCATGTTCACTTGTGGTGGGGTTAACTGGATTGCATCACAGTGGTCATCACAGGGGCCTATTTGCAGGGGATGTCACATATCTGTAGCATACCTCACAACCTGTCATTGCAAGAAATCTGGACAAAGACTGACAAAATGGGGGGACAAAGGCCCAAACCTAGGGACATATTTTATAAATGAGTGTTATACAGTGCATATAAATGGTGTACACATACCTGTTAGAATGCCAGGTATTTGTGATATACAAAAATGAGAGCACAATAAAACATTTCCAAATCCTTCCAACCTTTCATGTGACCTATAACCTGTACAATTCAATTGTAAAACAAACAAATCTGTTAGGGGAACAATTATGACACATAAAAAAATGCACAAGAAGCTAGATGCATATGTGTACACAGGCTGAAGTGAATACTGTGTTGAAGCAGCTTTCAATATAATTACAGCATTACATCTTCTTGGGTATACACCTGCCATCAATTACAGAGACTCTTTGATTAACAGCAAATAATGATCAGCTGTCCTACCAGGATTATCCTAAAATGTACTCAGTTGCCTGCTACAGTAACAGCCATAGTTCGCATACAGCTTATGAAGCAGCAAAGGGATCTCATTTGTGAAAGGTATCAGCCCAGAGAACGGTACACACACATTTCCACAGCATTGCATATGCCATGGAACACAGTGAAGACAGTCATCAAATGGTGGTGAAAATATGGGGCAACAGTAACATTCCAAAGAACTGGACATCTCTCCAAATGTGTGGAACAGACAAGACCCAAACTGAATGTGTGGAAAAGACAAGACCCAAACTGGTCAGGGAGGCTGCCAGGAGACCTACAGCAACATTACAGGAATTGCAGGAATGTCTGGAAGGACCGATTGTGTACTACACATGACAACAATCTCCTGTATTCTCCACGTCTGGCCTATGGGATAGGGTTGGAAGATAGAAGTCTTTTCCCACACAGAACAACAACCAGGTCTGGTGACTTTCTCAAGAAAAGTACATTGGGTTTCCCAAAAGTATGTGGGAAAATGTGTTATGGTGTTATGAGACCAAGGTTGCACATTTTGGCTACAATACCAAAAGGTTTGTTTGGCACAATAACAACACTGCATCACCAAAAGACCACCATCCTCATGGTGAAGCATGGTGATGGCAGTGTCCTGCTTTCAGGTTGCTGTCCATAAGCTGGAAGTGGGCCTTTAGCCAAGGTGGAGGGGATTAGGAACAGTTCAAAATACCAGTCCCTTTTGGCCCAAAATCTTCATGTGTCTGCTAGAAAGCTGTGGATGGAGAGGAATTACACCTTTCCACACGACAATGACCCATACCATACATCAATATCTAAAACAGAATGTCTTCACCAGAAGACAATCAATGTTTTGGAATGGCCCAGTGACAGTCCACACCTACATCCAATAAAAAATCTGTGGGGTGCCCTGAAGATGCCTGTGCAAAAGAGATGCACTCGCAATCTGACAGAGTTGGAGGGCTTCTGCAAGGGAAAGTGTAGAAATATTGCTAAGTCAAGATGTGCCATGCTGATACACAACTTCCCAAGAGGACTGACTGCTGTTATGAAATCAAAAGGTGCTTTAACAAAGTATTAGTTTAAGGGTGTGCACAATCATGTAACCAGCCTATTGTACGTATTTCAACTTCTACGTTACCCCTAACCGATGTGTTTGTTCTTCAATTGGATTGCACAGGTTATAGGTCACAGTAAAGGTGGGAAATGTTATCACATGATTTCTGTGGTCTCATGTTATATATCAGACAAAACTGGTATGTTAACAGGAGTGTCTACTCTTATAATATCCACTGTAAGCTTAGAAGGTTGTTAGTGTAACCAGTTCTGTTGTAACATACATGTACTGCAGGTTTTGAAGTGTGAAACTGCAAATATGTCATTAATTTGTGACACCAGTCTTCATATCATCCGAATAATGTGTCAGACAAACACAGGAGTTATGATGAACTGACCAGAAATATAAGCCACACATGTAGACATTCAGCAACACTCTGCACATTTGGGAGGTATGTTCTGTAGGAGTTGCCACCGTGCTATACAGGTGAACAGCAATTATGTGTACATGGGTGCAGTGTGTGCTACTTGAAGGGCCATCACCTACTAACACTACTCACGTATCACAGAGGTGTATATAACTAGTAACATTAAGTGGAAAGGGCTGCACTGCATGATGCTGAGGGCCTGTCCAGAGTGCGTATGTAGTGGTCTGGCTGTGTTGTGGATGTCACCAGTTGGCTATTGTGAGGAATGTTTAATGCCTGTTTGCTACCTCACCTGTATGTGTGTGCACATGTGTGTGTGTAGCAGCAAACATTATAGTGCAGGTATTAATTTACATATGTTGTCTCCCCTGCCAGAAGTGGTCATGGTGGTCGTGGTCCCTCCTGTTCAGAATCTGATGTCAGTGTCTCTGCAAACTCTGACAATGATGATGGTCATAGTCAGACACAGATGGGGTTGTCAGGGGCTGAATCTGTGCCATCGATGGCATCCCACAATCATCCACAATGCCCACACATGCCCCGTCCCCAGCAGCCACAGATGATGGACAGTTGGCAGGTGGCGGCATGGAACAGGCTAGTGTGGTGACTATTGCAGGTGTGACTGTAGACACTGTCCATAGCCATAGTGCAGGCGAGGTCCCACACAGGCGGATGGACAGGGTTGCTCACAGGAGGACTGCTGCTTATTAAGTTGCTGTCACAAATGCTGCAGCAGGTGTCACCAGACGCATGTTACAGGCTGTCATGGATGCACAGGCACATAGTAAATGTAACACCAGACAAATACTCAGGGTGTTGGATGCAACTCTTCCTGATTTACGTGGGAACATACATGACCTTGTTGAAGCCACATGCCAAAATACTGAGGTCATGAATAGATGGGGTGAGACCTTGGCAGTCCTCGACCATGGTGTGTCTGTGCTAAAGTGTGTGGTGGGAGATGGGCATTGGCCTTGTGGACATATGTCAGCACCAGCATCAGCTGAGAGTCTACAAGGCTGTGCACCTTCGCACTCCTGTAGTGGCAGTGACACCAGCACTACCAAAGGGGGGTTGCTGTTCACATCACAGTGGAGCAGACCATGGGCATGTGGTCCTGGCTGGTCCTGTCAGAGACATGGATCCATCAGATAGCATCTGGCCTTGGGCCTGGTGATACCAGTAAGACACCTGTCAGGACCAGTTCCCATGTCCATGGCTTGAGACGGTGAACTGGACACCTTGCCATGTACGGTCTACAGCTGTCCAACATACCCTCTGTAGAGCAGCCACATGGCATGACTGTGTGCATACATACACACACATCTGTATCACAGGTAGGTCACCTCCAGACACACACAGCACCTCTGCATGGCCCATCTATAGGATACCCCTCCAAACACACACATGCACACATGATGTCAAACATATGGTCCAGCCTAGGCCACTGGCAAACCCACACCACACCCTGTGCATATGATGATACCTGTACCACATCCCTGTCATCCATACTATCAATGCAGGGACATGCTAATATGGGTCAAATGCACAGGGTGAATATAGTACAGTGTAGCTATGTAATACTGTGTAAGGTGTTGTCTGCTTGCATTTGTTATGGTTACACATAAAGGTGTATGTACCTTATTAGCCATTATTGCTGTTAGTACCACTGACTGAATGTAGTCTGACATGCTGTATTCTGTTTGTGTTCCAGGTGTCTGTGTGTCTGCAGGATGTGGCCCTTCAGACATTACCAACATGGAGTATGGCAGAGTGGAAATACACCGACCGTTTCATAGCCAAGCTACAGCTTTATATGTACTTTTACCAGGTGTGTATTTATGCAGCAGTGTGTGATGGACACCGTTGTCAGACAGTGTGACCTTGCATACATACCCCTTGTCATAGACAGGTAGCCTTCAGACATGTCACTTCAGTGTTGAGTAGTACCACAGGCTCATACATACAGAACAGGTTACTGGAGTACTGTCTGTAGGTCCCTCACATGCTTAGCCATTAGATCAACCACAACAGATTCACCCGTCAGCACCTGTTGCCCCTGTCATTTCTTTCCCATACACTCAGCCCTGATGCAGTTGGTGAGGGCATGCATGGTACTGTGTATGACAGGTTTGTGGTATGTATTCCTAAGTTCATAGGGTGGAACAGGGAGACAAAATGGTATACCCTTTGCATACACACAGTAATGACTGACACAGGGGATGTGCATACAGTAACACAAACACAGTTGGCAATACACAGATTAGTAAACCTACATATTCACTTTAATGTACTATAGTGCTTCATACACATGACATGCCCCACATAGATTATATGCATGGAACATAACCCACTACCTCTTACAACATGTAATGTTGTGAATGCCTTCATGGATGGTGTGACAACCCACCAGAAATAGCAACTGGAGTCATCTATTGCTCCTAAAAGCCTGGACAAGTGATAGGGTAACAGACATTGTATCAGCATGATGTTTTAGTCAGGTATGATATCTGATGCCGGCATGTGTGTCACTACAGTAACTGTGACCTATTTGGCAACAATATCATATACATGGCCATTGCTAGGGGACACAGACCACATATAGGTTGCAAACATCTGGATATTCCATAGACATCTGTATAGATGACTGGTATGGCCTGTATAATGGTTTAACATGCTGCATGTGAGGCAGATGCCATTAACATGCTATATAAAGTAATGCCATTGGGAGATGGTAAACAGGCATGGATGGTACACACATCAAAATAGTATAACCCACGCAGAATATGATTCTCACCCAAACGCACACACACACACACACACACACACACACACACACACACACACACACACACACACACACACACACACACACACACATGCACGCATACACTCTTACTTGCCAGTATTTCGATTAGAACCCCTGCCTATATAGTGATTTTTACTATAGTGTTATGCAGTACCTGAGTACTATTACACAATGGGGCTCACCTTTTATGCTGGCACGTGCAACTGTTTACAACTGGTATGCCACTGTCCACAGCAGGACATCACTGTATGCCATTCAGGGTATCCATGTGCATGTGACTCACTCTGTGTTCCCCTGTGTGTGTCTCTCTCTCTCTATCACCATCTGTCTCTCACTTTCCCACATTTATGTTTGTGTATGCTTGACATATATTATCTGTTGCTCATATATATGTCTGTGTATCACACTCAACAGATGGAGATATATCACATATGGGCCACCTACAGCTAGCTGGGGGTAATCCTGTCTGATGTGTGTGTGGGGACAGTTAAGGTGTACATAGCTGTCTGTATGCTATTCCAACATGTCCTGTGATTCTCTAAGTGTAGGAGCATGCCCAGTGTGACCTTCTATAGTTAGAGTTGGACTCCATTCCAGAAATAAGTGTACTCCAGTCCAGGGTTTTGTGTACTACAGTCATACCTCTCAGAAGTACACAGGACTTTCCTTGCAATGCTGGGTTTGCTTAGCAGACATTTTCTGACATATCTGTAGTCTGACACTGCAATGTATTGTGTCATTACCTAGTGCCAGACATCCTGAGATCATCACAGTGCTTTACCAGAGGAATACTAGTTGTATGATGCATAGACCAATATTACTGTACATTCTTGTCCAACAAAGCCAGTTGTGAGGTGTGGCTACAGCCAGTTGAGTGATGATGTGCTGTGTAAAGTCCAGAAACTTGGTGATATACTGGCTGGGGATCTCCTGCTTGTGTGGTATCTTTCTAACCTGAGATATCATATCCTTGTGTGGCCATACCTCTCACCTGTACATTTTTTGGCAGATTGTCCAGGTGTTTGTCTAGATGTTTCATCCGGTCTACTTAAACTTGTGTTTTTATGGCAAGTTAGTTACATTTAATTGAAGAGTGATGTTACAAAATAATGACAGACATTACTGTTTCAGAGTACCTAACCTTCAGACAATTCCCGCTACTGCAAAACCCTCACCATCCCAACTTTCTCAGTATGTAAGGGCGATATTTACAACACATGCTTATCATTGTGCCTTTGTTCCACTTTTATTTCTGTCCTTGTCCAGACATCTTGCTGTCAGAGGTTAGGAGCTATGGGTATGGGTAGAAAGTGCATTCTACTGTGCAGGCATGTCCATTATATGTAAAAGGAAACAGAAAAAAAAAAGAATTCTTGAAAATAACTACTGGCAACAGTACCAAAAACACTATATTCACAAAAGCCTTAGCACTTCGGTTACACAGCCTTCAAGAAGTCCATTATATGTGTAGCATATTCCACATAGCACTGTGACATACAGGTATGTCAGTGGCAGAGCAGTAGGTGTCACTGACATGCATAATAGTTGGCACTGCAATTATCTGTACATAGCCCTGTCAAAAACCAGTGGTGGCAGGTGACTTCAAATCAAAGGGGGGGCTGCAGGAGACAGCTGAATGGGTGGGGCCAAGGGGAAGCCATGTGGCCAACTAAAAAGGGGTGGGGCTATACTAAAAAATACAAAAACTAGGACTTTAATTAAGTATGCTGCCCTGGGTGCCAAACTGTTATTATGAGAGTCCAATGAAGATAAAATGAATTGTAGAAGAAAAACATATTTCAATGCATTGGCTACATGACAGCTTACTTAATATCTAGATGGAAACAAAAAGGTTATGAGGCATGAAAAATAAATTACTTTTTAAATACCTTACTGGAATGCCAGTCAAAATCAAGTATAAAAAAAACAAGCAGCACTCAACTCAAACCATTTCTCCTTGCACTGCAGTTCTAATTATAATTTATATTTATAAAAGTACCAAGTAACATGCTGAAAGTAACAATATCTGTGATACCTCCACTTGTAAAAATGTTTCTTATCCAGAAAAGACCTGCTGCCTGACTACAACTATCTATTTGTTTCATGGGGAAAACATGATCAAAGTAAAAAATGAACAGCAAACAAGAATCACGCTCAAGATAAATTGCTTAATGAATTACTGCACAGGTTATGGACTACACATGATTAATTGGCATTCTGTTTAGTTTATGGGTAAAGCCTGCAAAGATGACTGCAAGTCTCCAACAAATGTAATGAGCTTCTGAAAATACTATAATCTTGTCCTTTATTACAAATACTGTCATATGCATTTCAATACCTAAGGCTTATACTCTATCTAGTTATATAAATATTATCTGCATGGCAACAACAAAAAGGCTTTCAATGTTGGTAATTCTTTAACAGTATGCTTATTAAAGCATACTTGCATCTTACAGTCTCAGACAAGCTTACCTGATGGTCATTAAAGCATTGCTACTTAAACACAGAGCAACAGGCACTGCAACAACATGCATTTTCTGAATAAGAAGCATAAATCAACAGTATAAAATATGACAGAAAACCAGAACATTCTGCAAAATCAAGGACAGATGAAAAGCCACTGTGGTACTTGTGTCTACCTTGGATAGAGGGATACTCTGCACACTTACACTACATAATGGCTCCTTGCCTTGCTTGGACACATCCAGAGTCACTATGTGGAGGAGTGGGGTGCAACAAGTATGTCACAATTTGAAATGTCTCTGGCTGATGGTGATGGCCCTGACATATTTGTCATACCTCTCAGCCTCAGAGTAAGAAATCTAAACAAAGCCATAAACAGAAGTGGGACATAGGCTCACAAATAAGGACAATTTTTAAATATTTCTCTTATAAACTTAGAAAGATAACAGAATAGTAGGTTATGCATTAGTATGACTTTTTTGAAGGGTATGAAATCTGAAACTCAAATGTCTGTCATTGTTTTCTAACTTTAATCTTTAATGATTTGCCAATATTTTCCAGAATACCACAGTTTTATGAAAAATGGGCCAAAAATGTGATGCAAAAATATAAAATAGCCACACAATACAGCTGGGAATCTGTCAAAGAAGGGACAATGTTTTAATATTAGTACTGTTAACTTGACCAGATGATAAAAATAAGAGAATCTACATGCATTTCTTAAATTAAAAGTAATCTACAACTCTTCAAAAACGAAATACTGTAACCAGAAGATTTGGTTCGGTTGCAATAAAGGCTGTCTTCCACAATTAATTGTTCGTTTCAGTAATAATCACATCCAATAGCTCCAACATAAAAATTTATTAGTAACAATGGACAATATAAAGAATAGATTTAGCACTTTCGTCTCCCACCGGAGACCTCATAAGAATCAATTTACTTTGCTCAAACCATTCCTTTTATATAGAAAACACACATTAATATCAATTAAATAATAATGACGTAACAATAAAAAGTGAAAAAGTCATTGGCTGGCCATACAAATCCTTCTAACAAGTTATAAAAGGTATTAAAGATACATACTCCCCTTACACCTATCAAAGAACAGGAAATGTTAAGACATAGAACCTAAAAGAATTCAATATAGGAAATTGACTTTTGCCTTTGCGCAACTAGTCAAGAACACAATCAAAGGAACATTGTCAAAAAACAGCATCAGGAAAGTACCTTAAAAGACAATTCTAATAATCAGCATTAAACAATACCAGTAAACCTACAAGGTATTGTATATAATAATGAAATACTTTCAAGCCCCAGTTTAAATATATAAATTTAAATATAAGCTATAAATATATATATTTCTAAAAAATATATATATAAAAATATATATAATAAATATATATATATATATATATATATATATATATATATATATATAAAAGTATACATTATTCCAATAAATATATTCCAATAAATACCAATAATAAATATACATATAAAATTAGACTACATCGTTTATAAAATATATTTTTAATATTCTTAAAAAACTTTCAAACATATAATAACATTTATTCCAGAAACATGAATATGTCCTTAATGTGTAGGCAACCTTAAATTTTGTGTTTTTTTGGATCATCAGATAAAATTTTAAGGGCTGGTGTAATGGAAATACGGTCATTCAAACCCTTGCCACAACACGCATCCATTTTCAATTGCCAAATCATTTTGCTATATTCCAACCTGGTCTCCCAGTCACCCCCTCTTTCGAAATGTTCCACTTCCTCTAAAACCCAAAACTTAAAATTAGCTTGTTGACATGTAAGAGAATGTCTATAAAGGGCATTGTTCTCATTTTTCCTATTAATGTCCCTAATGTGTTTGTATATTCTCTTCCTTAGATGTTGCTCCGTTTTACCAATATAATATCCCCAACAGTATTTACAATATGCCAAATATACCACCCCCTTTGTATAACAACTACTGCATTTTTTTGCCTTCAATGTCATTCCCAAACTTGGGATCCACAATTCTTTTTCACCTGCTATAAAGGGGCATTGTGGGCATCTACCACATCTAAAGGTACCCCTTTTGTTGGAGACAACTTCGCCTACCTCTAGATGCTTCCTTCTCTCAAAGATGTTTTTCAAATTTTGATTCCTTCTATAACTATATGTCAATGCATTTTGGAAAATGGTGACCCTGGTGGGCATTGTCTTGAACACTTCCCATGTTTCATTGATACATTTTTTGAGCCATTCAATGCCCTTGTAGTAAGTAAGTGTTAAATATGGTAATATTGTCTTCTTATCTAGATTATTGTCATTGTTATCAACTGCTATATTATTTGTGTTGTTCTGCTTGTTTAATAGAGGTACATAACTAGTGTCCCATTTCTCAATAACATATTCTTTGATGGATTGGGTTAGTTCAAAAGGATATCCTCTCTGTTGGAACATTCTTTGTACATTATCAACCTCACAAAGGAAGTCTTCCCTGTCTGATGTCATCCTAGCTGCCCTAATCATTTGTCTCTTAACTATGTTCTTTTTTAATAGGCTAGGGTGGTCGCTGTCAAAGTGCAAATATGCATTGGAATAGTGTTTCTTTCTGTAAACACAAGATTTGTATTTCTTAGTGTTATAGTTCTTTTGTAATTTGATATCCAAGTAATGTATTTCATGTAAGTTAATTTCATGTGTAAACCTTAAAAAGTAGTGCTGTTATTGATAAACAAGATCAATTCTTCAATAAGCTCATCAGGCCCTTCCCATAGAATAAATATATCATCCAAGAAATGATAGTAGCTCTTCACAAATTTGAAAAGTTTGCATTCAAATAAGTAATGTTTTCCCAATATAACATAATAATATTTGCATATATAGGGGCACACGCCGACCCCATTGCAACTCCGTCTTTTTGATGGTAAAAATCCCCCTGAAAAAATATATAATTGTTTTTTAATACAAGTTCCATACTTTCTAACACTAATTTAAATTCATCAGCTGTTAACAAATTCATTTCTGATACCATTTGTTCAAACCAATCCATACCCTCCAAATGGGGTATGACCAAAAATAAATCTTGGACATTAACAGTGATGAACATAATTCCATCCCCATATGGATCTTTACCAATTTTTTGTAAAAAATCCCAATAATCAGCCAAGATGTGTGGATATTTTGTGTGATATTTCTTTAATTTTGTATCAACATATATGGCAAAAGGTTGGGTTTTTGATCCCTGGGATGAAATAATAGGCCTCATTGGGGGATTTTGAATACATCTATGGGTCTTCAGAATACCAAAAATAGCTGGAATTACTGGTTTTTTAACTTTCAAAAAATTATACAAATCCACATCAATAAGACCTTGTAGTAAATTATCCTCTGTTATATAATCTATTTTCCTATAAGAAATATTTATTTCATTCCTAGAAACTAACGTATAGCTACTATCATTATTTAATATATCCAGCATTCTGTTAGTATGATCCCAGTGGTCCATAAGGACCACCCCCCTCCCTTATCTGGTTTCATCACACGAATTTTATCATTACCACTAAGTTCATATAAAAGTTTACTTTCATCATCAGTTAAATTACTATCATATCGGTTTCTATCATACTTCTATTCACTTCTAATTCTTCTAATAAGACTATTTTCAAAATTCATTATATCATGCTGTAGGGGGGATTATATATGCTATGCCTTTTCAGCACATCTTTGTTAAAATTACTACTATCTTCCTTAAACAAATGTATGAAATTCAACTTCCTAGTAAAAATTTTAATATCCAATAAAATATTCTCAATGGCAGGCTTCTTGACAGGTACAAATGTAAATCCTTTAATAAATAATTTAAAATAAACTTCATTAATGTTAACATCAGAGTAATTAAAAATATTAAAATCATTAAAAGAGTGAATAATAGTTATTGGTTTGTCACAATTACTATTAATACTATTTGTAGGAACTTCTTCTCTTAAATCATCCCTATCAACCTGCCCTACCTATACATTCTCCTCGTATATTTGTTGCGATGGTAATTGCCCATAACTTGGGCATATGAGGGTTGTTGGGCACGATTCCTTAACCTCTCGGACCTCCTCAGTCCTTCCTCTTCTAAAGGAACACCCTCACCTGTGTTGTTTCTAAGGTCTTCATATTCGTTGAAATCCTGACCATACAAGTGATTCACTTGCTGCCCCTTATTATTATTACTCCACTCACCTCTTCCATAATTATCTTGCTTGTATGTTTGATAAAATCGGTACCCACCAAACACTATTTTTTGTTCATTAATATTCCTATTACTTTGACTGTAAGCAATCCCACACCTATATTCATTCACATCCCTTTCTAATTTAGACACTTTCCTATTATAACTTCGTGTTACAGTGTTGTCAACATCCTGTAAAGTTCTCATATAAAATGTTTTGTATTCTTCGACTGAAAACAACAAATCCTCATTTATTTCCTTATATAATCTATCTATTTCTTTTTTGTCCAACTCCATTCTCTGTTCATTGTACTTGATCAATACTTTTAATATGGCCAGCCCACATTCATTAAAAATATCACATATACTTTTAAAAAAATCTCCATCAACATTATCATTAATATTGTTAGGGAACTTATTAATTCTAAGTCCCTTTGGAACAATTTTGTCTTTAAGGCACTTATTAAAGTATCAATTCTCAACCGCTAGGTTCTTATACCTAGTTAAAAATAGTTTTAATGTCTTACATTTCTCTTTGTAGTCCATGTTATCATTGTAGTCACCCTCGGCTTGTCTATTTGTTTTGATAAACGATTTATTAAGCCACACATTAAAATCAATGTTTTGGTATTTCTTAAGATTGTTTGAAACACCAGTACCTGAATATTCTTTATCTCTCGTATTGGTATAACCATTTCCTCCAAGATTATTTGCTGTAAGGGAGCTTTTCTCTCTCATTCCAGTTCTCCTCATCGCCACATTCGATTCAGCTGTGGTGTCTGTCGTCATTTCCATGTCACGCACAATCCTCGGACTACTTTGTGCACACGGAATATCATTCCCTGTGTCAGGAAGTGGATTGTCCGTTTGCGAGTGACTCTGGATAACTCTAATAAGTTCACTCAATAAACTACTGATATCCATCAGAGAAATACCAAAAAAAGATGTGATGTACGCAAAAACGAACCCAAATAATATATCCAATAAAGGAGACTCCTCGAAACCGGACCACTCGAAAAAAAACAGGAACCACTTCAAAAACGAAATACTGTAACCAGAAGATTTGGTTCAGTTGCAATAAAGGCTGTCTTCCACAATTAATTGTTCATTTCAGTAATATTCACATCCAATAGCTCCAACATAAACATTTATTAGTAACAATGGACAATATAAAGAATAGATTTAGCGCATTCGTCTCACACTGGAGACCTCATCAGAATCAATTAACTTTGCTCAAACCATTCCTTTTATATAGAAAACACACATTAATATCAATTAAATAATAATGACGTAACAATAAAAAGTGAAAAAGTCTTTGGCTGGCCATACAAATCCTTCTAACAAGTTATAAAAGGTATTAAAGATACATACTCCCCTTACACCTATCAAAGAACAGGAAATGTTCTGATGAGGTCTCCAGTGGGAGACAAAAGCGCTAAATCTATTCTTTATATTGTCCATTGTTGCTAATAAATTTTTATGTTGGAGCTATTGGATGTGATTATTACTGAAACAAGCAATTAATTGTGGAAGACAGCCTTTATTGCAACTGAACCAAATCTTCTGGTTAATCTACAACTCTGATCATTACAATTATTTATTAATTGTAAACCCTCCACATTTTCTTCCAAATTTGCCATTTTGCGGAGGGATTATTAAGGGGAGAGCAACATTTTGAGCCAAAATCAGGGACAGTTGAGAGGTTTGGATTTACCTAATTCTGTTAAACGATTTATTTGCATGTGCCTCTCAACCGCTTAATGCAGGAAATCTGGACAAGGCCAAATATATTGGGGGGACATAGAAACAGTACTAAAAATTGTTCTTGTTTAAACTTAGACAGTTGATAGAATAATAGGTTTTGCTTTGACATGCATTTTTTGAAGGGTATGAAGTCTGAAACTCAAAGTCTATCATTATTAAGTGACTTAATTCCTAAAGGATTTGCCAGAAAACCACAAATTTTATGAGGAACATACCAAAAATAAGCAAAAATATATTCATTCTGCAAAAATATGGACAGTTAAGATGTATAGTTCAGCTCAGGCTGTCTGAGTTTGCCGCCCTTCCCCCCTCACAAAATCATGGCCGAATGGGGCCTCCCCCCTGCAGCTATTTCAATGTCCCATTGCTTGGCTATTTCACCCCATTTACCATAAACACTGTAATGTGCATACTGCTTTGCTTCTACAATGATTTGGATTTCATTTAAAAGTTTTAATTTACATTTTACAGCACAAACACAAATAGGCATCTGCTATACAAAGCAATGCAGTCTCACAATGAAAATTGACTTAGCATTAAAAAACTTCTCTACCCTTGAAACTCACATTCATTGAAACCCACATTCAAAGAAAATACATCTGGCCAGTGGCAGATAAAGATTAACTTTGGATTGTTTTCAAATAATAGGCCCCTTGCACACGAAACATACATGTGTTCTTTGATACACCTTCTTGATTGTATTACATTATATTCCTTATATAATACAGTAGAGTTGTTAGAGGGCATTTTAAATTTATTGTTTTGAACATTTTTCAGGTAAACAACAAAACAAAATGCATGCATCAATAATGACAAAACTGCCCCAATTCAAAACATTTCCATCATAAAAGTCTACTCAAACCTCTACAATCCACCAGTAGCAGTAAATATGCACAATCTCTGCAGAAGTAAAAGTCATCTAAATAACTCCACATTAAAGATATCTGTAACTAATGAAGAGGTTGCTGCTAGCAAACAACTTTATATTTCATTATTTCATCTACAAATAAAGTGCCTGTTGCCCTTGAGGAATAAATTGCCTATGTTACATTAAAAAACATGATAAGCTACTAATATTGCAATAGGGAATGGATGGCAAACTGATTACAGGTTCACAGTTACTAGGTATATCTGCCAAAGAGGACATTCTCAGGACTGCAGCATCCACCCCCTTTAAAAATACAACACACTACAGTATCAGCAATGCATCTATATACTGTAGGAGTAGAACCCACAGCATTCTGCATCAAAAGCAAGTGCAACACCTGTTGTGCTATTAACAATGCAAACAGCCACAGTATAAGCAGCACTAGACTTCTCTTCAAGCTCTCAGCTCGTTGTAAAATCCACTCAACACTCAACTGTATCTCGCAACTTTAAAGCACAAGAAAACTGGAAAAAGCCAAAATTTATAGGGGGGGGGGGGACAAAAACCCAAAATCTAGGGACACATTTTAAACATTGCTTGTATAATCTTTGGAAGTTGCTAGAATAAAATGCTGTGTTACCACCATGCATTTCACTGCCAAGTCTTGAACCCAGGACCCTGTGCGCTACAGGCAGCGCAACATACCACTATGCCAAATCAGCTGTTTTGTAAAAGTCAGGTAGGCTGAAACTTAAATGGTTATTATTTAGTGAATTCAGTTCTCACTATAGCTCTCAAGCTCTTAGCACAAAACACCTAGACAAAGCCAATAATGGGGGAATACAGCCCCCAAACATATTCAGTGAATTCAGTTCTCATCACAGCTCTCAACCTCTTAGCACAAAAAACCTGGGCAAAGCCAATAATGGGGGAATACAGCCCCATATATAGGGACAAATTTCAAATATTGATCTTGTAAACAGAAAATTGCTAGAATAAAAGGTTTTGTGCTACCATGTACTTTCTGAAGAATATGAAGTCTGAAATTCAAACGCCTGTCATTATTTAGTGAATTCAAATCCAGAAAACCACAGATTTTATGAGGAACAGAACAGAACAAAAATATGAGGCAAACATTTCTCAAGTGGTGGTGTGTAGGGAATTCAAGCTCTTGCTACCAGTTTCCCAAGGTACAGGGTTTGAGTCTAGTCACCAGGTATACTTCCTGAGTTCTCTCTAGCCACCAGGTATATTTAACAGGGGCATTTTACTTACACACACACACACACACACACACACACACACACACACACACACACACACACACACACACACACTGCGCATGCACACACACACACACACACACACACACACACACACACACACACACACACACACACACACACACACACACACACACACACACACACACACAAACACACACACCTCTACCTGAGTCAGCTTCAAAGTCATTCCTGCAGAGTCTTAGCTTTATTAGAAGTCCAGTGCAAGTTTCAAAAAAGACCTTCATTAATTCCTGCTGCTTCAAAGTTCTAAAGGAGTTCAGAAGAGCTATTTCAAAAAAGCCCCATGAAAACAAATTCCTTCCCCTTCCTGTGAGAGCAAGCTACCCAGCCTGCAGATGTTGCAGTCCAATCCCCTTCCAGTCTATGCAGTTGTATCTCTGTTGTCTGAATGCTGTCTTCCTAATCCAGACTGGTTCACCAGCAGTACAGATTCCTGTGCGCATGCATAGAGTTCCGAGACTTGCTTTTGTTTTCTATTTCGTTTTTCTTTCTTTCTTTTAATTTAATTTTATTTTATTTACAGCTGGGGGGGTTGGGGGGCTGCAGTCCTGCAATAGCATGAGCTGCCCCTGTCAAAGACAGAACTGTACATAGGGCACTACAAGATAACTGCCAGGAGAACATGTTGGCCAGATCCTACCAATTTTAACCACACATACACATAGCTCATTGATCCTTGCATTTTGTGGACATGCAACATGTTTTCATTTTGGGACAGCCCTGCCAATGTGTGCTATGCTGCTATTTCCCTGCAAACATACATGTTACTGCATTTCTGTGGGTATATGGGGGGGGCACACCTGTCAACTGTACACATTTGCACAGACTGTGCTGATATTTGCTTTACATTTTGGTTCCATTTACCATACTATTCTGCCCTGTCTTGGGGACTTGAGACATATCAGTAAAGACCACAGGTCAGATTGTAATGGCATACATTTGAGTTTCAGACTTCTTACCCTTCGTAGCCTTACTGCAACTGCAAGACCTGCTGTGCTATCACTGTGTGAGTCTGTAGGGGGGTAATTCAACATTGCTGCCATTTGTGGGCCTTTGTCAGGCATTTCTCTGTTGTTTTCTACAACTGACTTGCTATGTGGGTCTGAGGGGTGGATATGGGACCCCCACACTGACATCCATGCCTGTGACCTATGACCCCCCCAGTTAGTTGTCCCTACACATATACTGCAGTGGGATTTGCCACCTTGTGTACTACTACATAGTGTGGGGAGGCCAGTATTGGGCAGACATTTCCTGGTGTCCCACATAGCTGTCAGTTGCCTGCTGCTATCTCAGTAGGCCACCCCATTCCCTTGCATACATGCAGCATTACCATAGATATGCTATCAAAACATACTGGTCCATTCATTTATTGTTAAAAAGATTGACTTACCTTGTGCCTGTGGCAGTTGTGAGGATGGTACTTGAGGGCCGCCTATGTTGGATGCACCCAGTACACTGCCTATACATGGTAAGTTACAGGTAATATGATGTATGTGTCATCCATGTTACTGTGTATGTGAGTCAGAGAGAGGTGTCAGTCCCTGGAGTCCCTACAGTGTCAGTGTGTGTGCTATGCATTGTCTCTTTGCCAAGGCCTGAGCATACTAGATATGCCTCCGTCTGCCTACAGGACCAGGCTCAGGGGCCTCCTCCTCTGAGTCCCTCTGTGCTTGTGGGGACCTTGACAATGGTAGTGGGCTGTGTGGCCCTTCCCCATGCTATTCCTGCTGCAGCTGTTTCCATAGGATCATATTGTGTAGCATGGCACATACTATGAACATGTGTGCACATGTGGCTGGAGAGTACTGTGAGGCTCCACCAGATATGTCAAGGCAGCGGAACCGTGACTTGAGCATCCCAAACACACGCTCTATAATGATCCTGGTTTGTGTGTAATGTTTCATTATGACATTCTTGTGCAGGTGTGTGTGCATTTCTGATGGGTGTCATCATCCACGGCTGCAATGCATAGCAAGCATCTCCCATCAGTTGGCCATACAAGATGCAACCACTAGCAAATGCCTGGTTCAGCTGTGACGAATGTCAGATGTGGGAGTCATGATAGCTTCCAGGGCTGCCAGCACACACATTCATGATAATGCCCTGGGCATTGCACACAACCTGACAGTTGATGGAGGGGAAGCCCTTGTGGTTTATGTAGACCCTACCCTGTTCACTGGGTGGTGCTTTGATATGGATGTGCTTGTAGTCTATTGCACCCAGTACCTCCAGGTATTCTGCTACACGGTGGAAGAGACGCATATTGCTAGTCCTCTCCTCATGGGTGTTGGGGAAGTAAATGTGCTCACCAGTATGTGGTAGCATGGCATCCAGGAACTGGTGGAGTACCCTAGATGCAGATGCCTGTGAGACCCCCATGATGTCCCCAGTAGGTCTTTGGAAAGCACCTGTAGCTAGTATTCTTAAGGCTACACATACCTTGGTATCCACTGGGATGGATTCCCCTCTGTTGGTTCTGGGTCTGAGTTGAGGCTGGCATAGCTCAATGATTTGCTGCAGAATGTCTCTGTCCACCCTGTAGCACTCTACTATCTCCAGATCATGTAGCCCCTGGTAAGTTACCCTGGGTCTGAACACTCTTCTCCTTCTCCTCAGTCTGTGGCAGTTGTCAGTATTATCCTCCTCACTGCCCTCAGCCTCTAGCATCTACTGATGGATCAAAGCAATGGCAGCCCCTAACATTTTTCCAGTTAAAATCTCCCCACGTGTGTACACCATTGGTGCAGAGTTTGTGGGAAAAAATAGACTGTAAGGTGTTTCCATAGTTTATAATGTTGTGCTGTAGATGTTGCCTGTATGATTGGCTGACTATGATGCATTCCACCTGCTAGCTAAGTAATTTGTACTTGAGTGCTTTTATTCTACTATTTCCTTTTTCCCTTTTTTCCCTTCCCATTTCCTCACTTTTTAAGCCCCAAGGCATACCGCACAAACCTGGTGCCCAAATGTAAACAGTCCTGCTATTTTCATTTTTTTCTTTTTTGTTTGTTTTTTTGTTTTAGACCAGGTGTGCACCTCGCAAACCTGTTTAGCAAATGTAAACACTGAGAAATGGCCCTCCCTGGATGAGAACATGTTCTTCACTTCATGGAATAAGTCAATACAGCTTTAGACACACCCCGTTGCTTAGCTGTGTTTAGCTAAGCTTATCTAAGAGCCTTGGAGCTCAAATGTGCTTGCACCAAGCATGCCACATCCCCTTTTCATGTCTGCTGCTCCTCTTGCTTACATGATTGTTAAATAAATTTGTTAGAGTCAGACTGTAAAAATCATTGAGTTATTTAAACACAATGTCAATTAATAACAAACAATAATGCAGGAAAGCTTGAGCATCTAGTACTAATGTACATTAGGAGGCAAAAAACCATACACAAAGTTTGTATAGAATTTTGACTGCTTTATTGACCAAAACACATTGGTTATATACATTTCATTATCAGTTTTGCCCACCTCACTGGTGTGGCTAGTGACAGGGTCTTTACATCATAGTAATTCATAAAAAGTGCTGAATTTGTGTTTTTCAAAAAGTCCTTTTCCCATGAGAATGTTGCAGCCTTGCAAGCAGCTGGTCAGTCACGATGACCTCTTGAGGATGTAGCCAATTCAAGGTTCTCTGATTATTTCCAATACAATAGATGTATGTCTTCCTTAAAGCCTCCCTTTGTCTTCCTTGCTCCCAGCTGCACTATCAGAGATAGTGCGCAAGGCTACTCTCCTGTTGGAGGCAGAAAAGAGGACACACATGCGAACAGATTTATTATTTTCTAACTTTGCAAAATAATCTTTACTTGAAAGACATGAGCCAGACTGCATCTGCAAGCTGCCAAGGTCAAATTTCTGATTACACTGCAGCTTGTGCTTCAAGCAATAATATGCAGGTTTATTTCTACTGTTATTCTAGTAAGACAGAATTAAATGTATTACCTTTATTCTTTATTTTAAGTACATTTATTCCTAACTAGAGCACACATTTCTCTATATATTTGATCACACAACTTATATATGTTTGAATGTTTAAATACACATCTTCCTAAGCAGCACACATTGTAAATATATTTTTCTAGGCAGCATGTATGTAAATATATTTTCTAAGCAGCATGTATAGATTTTTCTAACATTCTCCCTCCTGTTAATGCATTTTATTTTGTTTAAAACATAAACAATATTATTTCATTCCTCAGCCTTTCCTTTCAAGGGCTTTCAGCTAAGTAAGTCATTGGTTTTATATTTCAGAAAAGCATTATTTGAAATTAATCTTTTAATTTCAACACTTTGGTAAAGAGTTTCAGTAGCAGATATATCAACAAATTTTTGATTAATTTTTTCATGCAGGGAATTTCACAGTAAACACATGTTCCTATTAGGAGTATACCCACACAAATAGCAATTAAATGTTTAATAGGATGGAACCCCACCCCCCCAAACAGATTCTGGAAAAAGTCCGTCAGTGGGTTTGGGCCTGGTTTAGTCATTGCTGATACTTGCTGAATTACCTCTAGGTGGTCATTGATTTCATGTTGGTTGTCTGGAATGTCACAGCATTCTTCTTCGTGTACCACCTCTTGCCGCTAGGGTGAAGTAAAGAGCCATTCGATTTTGTAGCACAACAGTTTTTATTGCATTCAGTTCATTAGTCACCAATTCTAGGGTGGAAAAAGTTGCATTGCTCATGACTTTTTGACAGCTTCCTCAGCTCCCAGATCGATTTGACTGCTCCATAGGCTGGTGGCATTCCTGCCCTGGATATAACACTGTTGCCCAAGTTCATATGAGTCAATTTACTTTTGTCTTTCACTGAATTATGGCCTTTTCAACCAGCTTCGATTTTACCAACTGGATTCACAGGTTTTTTTTTTTTTTTTTTCTCACTGGACCTTCAGATTCTCGAGCTGTTTTTCTTACGTTTTGTATTTTACCCAAAGGTAATTCTGCAGTATGTCTTATTGCTGAAACCAGATAACCCAAAAAACAACTGCCGGACCAATTCTCAGGTAACCATTTATATGCCTTTTTTCCACAAATAAAATCATTACTTTGGTACTGATACGTGTTATCCCTGCATGAAACATTTTCCTATTCCTAATAGACAATTGCTTAGTTAAGACTAGATTGTCACATACTGCATTTAATGTAGTTTTCATTGAACTCAGATATGAATCATGGTTTGTATTACAAACAGTACCCCCACTTTTGACTTTAATGTAACATTTATAAGACATTGTTATATTACCATTACTCCAGCCCACCTGGAGGGTATTACTTTCATACAATTTCTTTTTGTGTGAACAGGTAAAAATAAAGCAATTTTGTCCTGTGATTTCACAGTGCCTGTGTCAAATAACAGGTTTTTCCAAGTTTCATTTATTCCCAAGGGGACAGCAGACATTAAAAGTCCTCCATATGCTGTGGGTATTGCAGTACAGACCCAGCAATTTGAAACGTTCATAGTCTCTACATAAACTCGTTTCATAGCCAGGTATGTGTTAAAGTTTGGGTGCCAGTCTGTAGTCAGTCCTTCATCACGTTTTATTAATTTTACTTCTGTAGTTATATGCAAGAAAAACCATAACAACAAAAAAGGTTACTACAAACATAGTTATTAAGTGTATGATCAGTAGGCCAGTGAACCAATGTCTCTGGGGTTGTTTCACATTTTTATTTATTCTGCCTTTGGCCATCCTGTTTCTGTGGTATGTCCAAACTGAATTTTTTAACAGGTTTGCAGTGGGTTAAATGAACCCAAGATGATCTCTCAGCAATTTTTACTGCAGTGGGTGTTGCCAACAGTACCTGGTACGGACCTTCCCACCTTGGACTCGCCCAGTTTTTTCTCTTTATGACTTTCAGCCAAATTTAGGACCCCGGGGTCAGCACGGCTTCTGGTTTTGTTTCTTGTTTATTTGAAAAAGAGTTCAACTGCAAAACAGTCTTATTTATAACAGTTTCTTTATTTAATTAGCTAGTGAACTGTCAGCCTCCAGCCCTGCAGGCATGAGAGCTTTTTACTGAGGCACATAATATGCCTTTCCAAATACTACTTTAAAGGGGATCAAACCCTTTACATTTGTTACTGTTTTTCATGCTCAGCAATGCTAGAGGTAAACAGCAAATTCAATTCTTCTGAGTCTTACTCATCAACTTTCTTAACTTGTTTTTTTTTTTTTTTTAAAATCCCATTGTACCTCTCCACCAGTCCTGCTGACTGTGGGTGGTAAGCACAGTGATTCCTTAAGGAAAAGCTTTTACCCATTTTGAAAACATATTTATGATTACTAAACAGTATTTTTTCCTTCACATTTATTTAACTCTATGAAGTCCATACGAATAGTATGGAATGGATATGGTGGTGTAGGGAAACTTCCTTGCTTGTTTTTAAATGCTCCTTGTGCATGGTGCTTTGTTACAAGTATGACAAGCTGCACAAAATTTTATTGTATAATTTATGTATTCATATGTTTGGAATATTTTATTTACTAACTGTACCATCCCCCCTGTTGAGACATGGCTCTGCCCATGGCTCAACAAAGCTGCATTTCTAAATAAATTAGACGGTAATATTGTTTTTTTCCTTTGGAAATGTACAGTCCATTTTTAAAAATTGTACCTTGTTTTACCCAGTTTTGTTTTTTTGCTGTTGTAGTAAGCATTTGCATTGTTTTTAACATGTCTAAATGTAAAATCTAAAAGGGCTGTAATTTTTCATTAAAAAAAAAAATAAAGTTTCTGAGTCTGAGGCTGCTTGCTTTGCAGCTGCATTAGCTCGTGCATTACCTTTTGAAATCTTATTCTGTTGTTTTGTATGAGCTACACATTTACAAATAGCTACTTTGGTAGGCAACTGAATAGATTCTAATAGCTCCAAAATAAATTGCGCATGATTAATAGGTTTTTCACTGGATGTAATCATCCCTCTATTTTCTTCATTATTGTGCAAACACATGCACTGTAGAAAAAGCATACTGATTATCAGTATATATGTTTACTTTTTTTTGCCTTTTACTAAAATACATGCTTCTGTCAAAATTACCAGTTCTGCTGCTTGAGCATACAAGTTGTGTGGCAAAGTTTGTGCTTTTAAATTTTTAGTGTCTGTAACTACTGCATACTTCACCAGATTTTTTCCTGTAGGACCCCTTCTGCATGAGTCATTCACGTAATATGTCACCTCAGTATTATTCAAGGGCATATTTGTAAGATCTTATTTAGGTAAAGCTAACTGTTTATATGAGGTTGACTCAGCAGTATGGTCATACATGAAAGATGTCTAGCAGGAGAAAGGTATGCAACTTTTTCTTGTGGCAGAATTATTGCAACTGCATGAGGCATTTTCAATGTGAGAGGGTGGAATAACACCATTGAGGCTGAAGCCTGTACTGCCATTGCTGCTGCAACTACTGCTTGTACACAGTGAGGCAAAGATTGCACCACTGGGTTTAACTGTAATGAATAGTAAGCTATGGGGCATTGCTTATCCCCATGTTGTTGCTTTAATACTGATGTCATGTACCATTGCTTACAATCTATGGTCTAAAAAAACGTTTGTGATAACTTGGAAGTCTTAAAACTAATGAAGAAGCTATTAACTGCTTCAACCTGCAGAAAGCCATTTCTGCTTTTGTTTTTCATTGTAAAATAATTTGGTACCCAGTTCCAACAAAAATTAGTTGTACCTAGGAAAGACATTATTTCTTTTTAGTTGTTGGTTTGGGTGCTTGCAAAATTGCTGTTTTTTTTTCCCTTTTCTCTTTCCCACTATTTAGTATTTTACCTTTACTGAATATCACATATTCCAGGTATTTAACCTGTGTTTTTTTCCCAAAGTTTGTAACTTACTCTTGTTTACTTTGTGTCCTTGTATTACTAAAAATTTTAACAATGCTACTGTATTTACCCTGCACTGCTGCTGGGTGCTGCTAGCAAGATGTCATTTACATAAAGTAAAATTTGACTACTTTCTGGTGGGGTAGACCCTGCCAGATTGCTAGCCATTTTTTGTGCAAATATTATTGGGCTCTCACAATATTCCTGTGGTAGTTGTGTATATGTATACCTTTTACCCTGAAATGTAAATGCAAACCAATATTGACTATCAGGATGTATAGGTATTGAAAAGAAAGCATTGCTTATATCTACCACAGTAAAATACTTTTGTTGTGGCTTTAAATAATTTAACAAGGTATGTGGGTCTGGCACCGTAGGTGCTTTAGGTATTACTGCATTATTTACAGCTTATAAATCTTGTACCATCTGCCATTCCCCGTTTGCCTTTTTTTTAACAGGAAATAGGGGTGTATCACATGGTGAATCAGGAGATTCTACCAGTACTCCTTTTTTGAGTAATGCTGCTTATTATAGGCTTAATTTCTACTTTTGCATTTTTTCCCAAAATGTATTGTTTTTTTCTGTGGTCTAAAAGCTGACTTTGGGGTAATTGTAACTGGTTTTGCTGCTTGAATAAGCCCTACATTTGACTTGCCTGTTGACCACAGAGTTGTTGGAATTTTACACAAGGCCTTTTCTTTTTCTTTTAATAAAAATGCTAATTAGCTGTTCTTACTAGATTGCAAGTGTACAGCTGTATGTGTCTGTGTCAACCAATTCAGTTTTGTTTTCATATCCCTTGTCCTGACATTTTTAAATCAGTCTGTTTTCTCATTTTGTTACCTTTTTTTTCTAAGTCTGCCCATTTAAAACTTTTGTTTTTTGTCAAGCTGACATGCGGCAGTCTATTGGACTTATACAATCTTATGAACTTCTGAGGTAATGAACAGCTTACTACACTGTTTCCCTCAGTATCCCAGCATAAAGTTTGTAATATTAATTTGTCAGCAGGATTTTTACTTATATTTTTTATTAGGTCCTGGTGTGCTACAGTAGTATGGAGTACAATGTAACAAGTGCTGCTGATCAGTGTCAAGGGAGGGTACCTTACTGATGGCTACGTTTATCAGTTCTTTGGTTACTGCCCCTGGACCAATCATAACTAGGTCCTGGCTGTACCAATAATAGGCTTCACCCTCTGATCACACCACAAGAGCATTCATTTGTCTTTGTGCTTCCATACTCTGCATGGTAGGAACTACTGCTATGCCAAATATTTGCACAAGGTCTTTTCCCAGTAAGTTTACTGGATATTTTTGCAGAAACTACAATTTTACTTTTTTGAGTCATACCTGAAACAGGGTCAGTTATTGCTATATTATGGGAAAGTGGTTCCCTGTATAGCTGTCTATTTGCTGCTTTTACTAATATATAATTAGGTGATTTAGAATGTTTTGGTAACTTGGAGGGTGTATCAAAGTCCGTGACGCTCCTGAGTCACACAGGAATTTGACCTTTCTTCCCTCCACCAGAAGTGTTACTTCTGGTTTTGTATTTGCTAGGTAGAGCTCCAGGCTCAACAATGCTAAATCTAAAATTTTATTTTCATTTTATTCTTTACATCTGTTTGTACTTTCTCTATTCCTCTACTACATTCACATTTTCTTTTGTTTATTAACCTTTCCTGATGATTTTTGGTTATTATTACTATTATATAGTCAGTCCACATCTCCTTTATCTTCTGTTATTGCTTTCTTATTTTGTTTATAGTCCCTAGCTAGATGCCCTTTTTACCTGACTGTAATACAAATACTTCAGCTCCGTCTTCAACAGTGAAGACTTGTGCCCCTTTTTTTTTTTTTTACTATTAAAGTGTCTTTTAGTACGTCTAGCATACTCAAGTAAGGCTTGCAGCCTGCTTGTTCAGTGATTTATCATATGCCTTGTAATAAAACTACTAACAGAGGCAATGCAACCTTTAAAAATGTATATATATATATATATTTTTTAATTGTTATTTTAAGCATTTTAATAATCTAGCATAATATTCATCTACTGTCTTATTTTCCTGTTGTAGGCATTAATTAATGCAAGTCCAGTCTACTCTAAGTTTTCATTTTCAGAGATTCTGTCTGTTAGACCTTTTACTCTGTTGTCTAAAAATGTTTCAGAATTTTTAAGCTTCTGTTTTTCTTTTGCCTGACGCCCTGCAGCAGATTAAAACTTGTTTAAGGAGTTTAACTAGTGAAAGTTTATCTAGTTTACTATCAAATTTATAGTTGTTAACACATTTTGCAAAATATCTCACATTATCTGCTCTCTGTAATTGCATATATTTTGCATCTTCTGATAGAGGCGGGTCACGTGACCCTTTAGTGCATTCGTTTCCCATGTCTCTGAAAGAAAAAGAAGAGAGAGAGAGAGAGAGAGAGAGAGAAAAAACAACAGAACTGTTACGTAACCCTTTCTCTTGTACCACGTGGTATCTCTATTCCCCGTATTCACAGTAGTGTCTAGAATGACTGTTTACTTTGTTTTGCTTTATTTCCTGATCTATGACTCAAGATACAATACACTACCTCTCTCCCTGCTATCACAAACCTTAGCAATAGCACAGTGTAACCTGGTCCCTGATCTAAAACAAAAACAAAGAGAGGAATTTTGCTTACCCGAGCCTCCTGCTTATGTTTGATAGGCTTTTAGGACCCAGTTTTCCGCTTTTGGCCACAGATCAGATAAGTGGACAGCCTCTTTAGGCACGACAATTCAGTCGGAGGTCTTTCCTTCTTCTGCGCAGACTTCAATACCACCTATATATTCTGACCTGTAGCTTACCAAGGGAATTCGCTCAAGGACCAAGATGTTAAATAAATTTGTTAGAGTCAGACTGTAAAATCATTGAGTTATTTAAACACAATGTCAATTAATAACAAACAATAATGCAGGAAAGCTTGAGCATCTAGTACTAATGTACATTAGAGGCAAAACCATACACAAAGTTTGTATAGAATTTTGACTGCTTTATTGACCAAAACACATTGGTTATATACATTTCATTATCAGTTTTGCCCACCTCACTGGTGTGGCTAGTGACAGGGTCTTTACATCATAGTAATTCATAAAAAGTGCTGAATTTGTGTTTTTCAAAAGTCCTTTTCCCATGAGAATGTTGCAGCCTTGCAAGCAGCTGGTCAGTCACGATGACCTCCTGAGGATGTAGCCAATTCAAGGTTCTCTGATTATTTCCAATACAATAGATGTATGTCTTCCTTAAAGCCTCCCTTTGTCTTCCTTGCTCCCAGCTGCACTATCAGAGATAGTGCACAAGGCTACTCTCCTGGTGGAGGCAGAAAGAGGACACACATGCGAACAGATTTATTATTTTCTAACTTTGCAAAATAATCTTTACTTGAAAGACATGAGCCAGACTGCATCTGCAAGCTGCCAAGGTCAAATTTCTGATTACACTGCAGCTTGTGCTTCAAGCAATAATATGCAGGTTTATTTCTACTGTTATTCTAGTAAGACAGAATTAAATGTATTACCTTTATTCTTTATTTTTAAGTACATTTATTCCTAACTAGAGCACACATTTCTCTATATATTTGATCACACAACTTATATATGTTTGAATGTTTAAATACACATCTTCCTAAGCAGCACACATTGTAAATATATTTTTCTAGGCAGCATGTATGTAAATATATTTTCTAAGCAGCATGTATAGATTTTTCTAACAATGATCATGTTATAGCACCTACATGGTTTGCTGCAATTTGGCACTTAGAACATTTTTGTGATTCAGTAAATTTCCCCTCATTTGCACACCCCACTGTCTTAGTCCCTAGTTACTGCACTACATCAGAGCTTTCCCCTTAGCAACCACTGTTCCCTGGTATTGTTTTGCTACTGCATGCCATAGACTATAATGGCAAAATGCAGATTTCCCTTAAAATTGTGTTTTCCCATTTTTTTTTATTCTCTGCACAATCTCGTTTGGGTGCCGCTGCCCTATGCTTAAATGGCCGAGATCGGCCAAAAAATAAAAACCTTTTATTTTTAGAAAAATGAAATACTTTTCCATGCCAATGGCCATATATTTGGCCATTAGAATGCCTAAAGAGTATAATACATGCTTTTATTTGAGTTGTCATGCTTCTGTTTAAATTTTTGCAGAAATGTATTCGGCTACTATTCTTGCACAGATGCCTGCCTGTTTGCTGAATCATTAATTCACCTCATTTGCATGTTTTTTTACCAGTAGATGAGGTAATTAGCATTGTGCAGTGATGTCCATGCAGGAATAGTGTAGGCAGGCTCGTGCACGTCAGAACAGTAGTTTACTGGATTGCTCTGCGGCCACATTCAGTACAGGAACAGCTACACTGTTCCTGTATGGAGCTTTCACTTTATTGAATTCCCAGAGATCATTTTCAATGAGTGGTCTGATAATGGAAAAGTGCAGTGATAAGCTGACTTCTTTGGATGTTAAAGATATCCCCTTGGAAATTAACTAGGACAGATAGAAGGATTTTCTGACTATGGTGGAAACATGATGATTAAACTAGAAAGAGAGTTGTCCACGTAAACATACATGTCTCCTACTGTAATATCTATATGAAGAGAAGTACCATTCATAACATATGAGGTGGGAGACACTTTTGTGTCAAATGTTACTATGCAGGACTTTTTTGCATTTATCTTGAGACAGGCTAAAGTACACTAGGTATGTACATATTTCAACCCTTGCTGAAGCAGTGTCATATCAATGGATGAGCAGATAACAGTGCCCATCTTGCATTCATCAGCAAACTTGGTCAGCTACACTTCTGGGATATTGGCCTGTATGAGTACAGAATAAATGATAAATTGGAGTGGGCCCAGCACTGATCCTGTGTTATGAACTAGTTACAATTTCATGTTCAGAGAGGGAGAGAGAGTAACAGCAACTGTAACAGTTCAGGATCTGTAGGATAGTCATACTGCAATTCAGTGGATAACACAGGGGTTTACGTCAAGTGTGTCTGATTTTTCAGTAATACTATCATGAAAGATCACTACGGTGGTGGTGCTGCGGTAGCGTTGTCGCCTCATAGCAAGACGTCTCGTTCGATTCTCAGCTAGCGCGTCTTCTGTGTAGAGACATACGTGAATGGGGCGTGCCTTAGTTGAAGGTTGTGCATCAGGGCTGGTAACCCGGTACGTAAAAATCCACTACCAATCATTAGCGGACCGGAGTTCCACTGTGGTGACGCCTAACCGGGAAAAGCCAAAAGACACAAACGAACTATCATGAAAGATCATGTTAAAAGCCTTGGCTAGGTCAAAATATGAAACATGCATGGAGTGACCATTGTCCACAGTATCTGTAACCTTTTCAAAGAAGCTTACTCAGTTCAGGAGACAGCAGTTGCCCTTCACAGAACTAGAGTGAGTAAAGCCTAGATCAGCTAAGCTGCTTCTGTCTGTATAAATGACTTCCATGCCTTTGGATACAAAGCGGATGAGGCTGATGGGCATCTAATTACCTGGGTCAGTAGTGAGGTTTATCTTGGTGTACAGAAGTGACAGTGGAAATTCTCAAGGCATCAGGCATAAACCCCGTGGATAGGCTGAGGGTGAACAGTCTAAGTAGAGGCTTGGATAGTGCATACTTGGCAATAGAAATGTAGCCTGGTATGTTACCTGTTAATAAATAAGTGTTATTTCTAGCCTTTGACAGGGATTCTAAAACTTGTTTCAATGTGATTTCAGGGGAAACAAAATTTTCAGGAGTAATGTGGGCAACCATGTGGATAGGAAATGCAAAATTAGCATTAAACGTCTCTGCTAATATATAGGCTATGTCCTTCAGATTGGAATATGAGATATTATGAATGAGCTCAGTTCAACATTAGGCATTATTACTTCATTTTCTGACACAACAGAAGAAAGATTTCTAGTTTACATTGGTATCTGTAGCCACTTTAAGTTAGTGCTTTGCTTTGCATTCTTAAATAGTGCTGTTAAGTCCCTTGGTGGCATGTTTTAGTGTGGTAGTAATGTAGGGGGATGGAAATTTCTTATAAAGTTTTATTTATTTTTTCCTTGTTTTTATACAGAAAACTAATAGGGGAGTTCCACTGGAAAGGTTTATCCCAGAATTTACCACTCTGTTTAGTGCAGATAGGTCCAGAATTTATTGTGCAGTTATTTAGGTGCTACAGTGCAGCAGTCCTCTCAGCTTGGTCCATTTGTGGGGGTTGTTGGGAATTTTTCATAGGTCATCTACAGGCTGAAGTACATTTGCTTTGGAGAAGTCCCTCAAGATGGTCTCATTTAGTGATGGGGTGACACCACTAGGCATGACAATGAAGATGACTGATTTATGGTCAGATTTAACCAGGGATGAGGTAATGTGAGGTGAGGCACAGGCAGGAGCTACACGGTAAGGGCCAAGTTGAGGAAATTATAGCCTCTAAGTCATGCCATTAATGATTTGTTCCAGTACATTGGTATTAATAAAGTCTAGGAAATACTGAGCATATTCATTTTTAGAGGAGTAAGTGTGCCAATCAATACTTGGTAATTAAAGCCCCCTGTGAAGAAGGTGTTTGGATTGATACTTAACCATTAAATAGTGTTAAGACAATTTATTTGATCTTTAGTGGGGCATTGATAAGGATTCATAGCTAGCAATGAAGTAAAAGTTGGATTTGTTAAGGGTGATTTCGAACTCCATGATGTAAGATGATGGTGCTTCTGACAAATGCAAATACTTCCCCATGGTTACCTAAGGGCCTGAAGGAATGATAGACATTACATCCTGATTTGAATGGAAACAATGCTTCAGTAACTAACTACACAGATATGAATGTGTACAAGTGGCAGGAGCCTTATGTTCTAATATCTTTCCTAAAATTTCTCGTGCCACCATGACGTTATTCGAATCTGTGTTTGAGTGTGCTATGTAGGAATGCCTTGTAGGGGAACTCTGCCAAATAAAGAAACTGTATGGACAGCAAAGGCTTTAGCCAGTATGCAGTAGTCCTGGCATTACAAGGTGTAAGTCATCCCTAGCTGAACAGGGAGCTTTATCTATCATTTCATCACAGACTACATGCACACACATGCTGGATCTCCTTAGAATGACACCAACTACTTTACAATTATCTTGCCTTGGTATCTAGGTATCATTCTTGATAAAGACAAGATACTACTGAAGACCAGTGTCTTTTCTGCCTCTGACATACCCATAGTAAGTTTCATCATACCTCTGTGCATGTCCCTCTGGACAGAGTGCCTCAGAACATTCCTTCTCACATGGGTCACCACTACATCATAATCATATTTGTCTGTTTTAAGGTACTTTGGAGACCTTGTGATATCATGGATACTGGTACAAACATGCAACTAACTGTCACCCTGTTCTTGTCCAGTCTTTTGAGTATGAAGTATGTATGCCTACCTATAAAGTCACCTATGACTAAGTCCTTTCTTTGCATAGAAGCAGACTTAGTAGACCTATGGATGTAACCTGGATCCCTGTTGACTCCTGGGTGATCTGGGTGGAGGTGCACTATGTGGAAGTATTATATGGAGTAGGTGTTGCATTATGTGCTGGAGACTGGAATCTCTTAGATTGTGTTTGTGGTGGACTCTGGCAAATTTTTCTTTATGTCCTTAGCTTAAGTTAGGGGCTTAGTGATATTTTGTGACTGATGTGGTATTGTGAAAGTATGATGTTTACCAATTGTGAGATGATGTAAAGGTTTTGCCTCCATAATTCTTAAATATTTCGTTCTGGCATAGGTTGTAATATCAGTTGTTTGAAGCAGCGAACATCAGTAAGCATGATGCCATTGCTACACTGCCTTAGAACACATAATGCAATACGACTGTAAACTGATGGAGTAAGAAAAGACTATTGAGCCATGTTGGCAAAGAGTGGTGTTCTAGGGCTAGCCATAGTATTGAGAGTTTAGAGGGACACTACTATGGAAAACCCTGAAGATTTATGGATGAAGTATTTAGGGTGATGCTCTAAAGTTCAGTTAGATAGTGGCTGCACTTAATGAAAGGACAGAATTAGTTTGTCATGAAGGACACATAGTGTTGATTTGTTTATTGGCTAGTACAAGTGCTGGTCTCACCCCAACTACTTTCAGTTAGGAACCAATGTTCCTTTCCTTCTATCACTAGATGTAAAACAGTAATACTAATCCCAAGCTGGTTTCTGAGAAACTGATGACGGACCATTCAGTGATTAATAGTTCCCATCCCAGATGTCACATGTCACAGTAGTCAGTGGACTTGTAGCTTCTACTGATAGATGCTATGGATAGCACATACAGCAGATCATCACAAAGTGCTAAGCTGCACAATGGTTCAGAAATAAAATTAAAAACATTTCCAGCAAAACTGCAACCAGACCAGTCTGAGAAGTTCTGTAAACACTGCCCATTCAGAGACAGTCAGCAATCAATGTTCATTTACTCCTTCTCTCTGCAGAATCAGAACAGAGGTACTAACCACAAGATGATTCCTGAGTAGTGGTTTGTAGACTACTAATCATCAATTTAGTAGTCTTGCCTGACATTTTTCAGAGTTTAAAACGTAGATATTAAGATCAATAAAGGGGATTAAAACTCCAGGTAGTGCAAAGTACATTGAGCAGGTGGGAATATATGAAGCGGAGGGTAACTGAAGCTTTAACAGTTAAGTGCAGATTCTTCCAAGTTTGAGCTTCTATTTCTGACCAGTGTGAGCAGATGTGATGTGTTTGGATTAAATTCCTGAAGTGAAATGTACAGTAGGGGCAGGCCACTGAAGTTAAAAGCACAATGGAGCTAGGGTAGTTGACGGGAGAAAAAAAAACAGTCATATGACAGCAGAAGTCATAGATCAGTGGTAGCTCCCAAAGAATAAAACCTTTTCCTGTTCTTAACACTATTTAAGGGTTTCTGTCTGTATGTGTGAGTGTTTGCATGCTTGTGTGCATGAAAGAGGAAGTGTGTTTGTGTGTGTGAGAGAGAGAGAGTAAGATCGATCGAGCAGTGGCAGTAACAGTTAAGAGGTGTTTGCATACCTCTCGATGTCTTAGCTCAAGAAATCTAGATACAGCCTAAAGTAAAGGAGGGAACAAAGGCTCAAAAATAGCAACAAACCACAAATTTTAGGAGCGAGGAGGGATAGAAAAATGAAGTAAATATCTGGACATTTTTTTTTAAATGTTATATTTTTGATGCAAAATGCTTCCTCCATTACAATTAACATATACTAGAGCAAGTTTGAAACATTAGGCAGAACACTGTTTTACATCAAAAATATATAAAAAAGAATATAGTAATGAAAAAAATAAGTAAATCACAACAATGTTACAGATAGCCCATTCTCTAAGCACAATAATGCCCTCCAGGATGTGTATTACTATGTAAATAATGCCCTCCAGGGATGTAGAGGCCCACTGCTGCCCTGAGCCCACATTATTTGCACAGTGACACATGCCCTCCACTGTCACCTTCTGCTGTATTCTTCTTCTTCTGTTTGTCTACTATCTCGAGTGAGAGATTCTACTACCAAACTGAATAAAAGAGGTGACTGGAGACATCCCTTTCTAATACTTTAATAAACTGGAATTTAACCAGAATTAAATGGCTCAATCTTTATTACTCTGTGAGAGACTTGGTGAAGTTATCTAATTATTCTTATGGAGGTGAGTGGGAAATCAAAATGGTTAAGATCAACAAATAAGTCAAAATAAGTCACCCCACTGAAGCCTACCAACGTTTTTTTTTTGCATTAAAATTAAATGCTATACTAGAGAGAGTCTGTTTCCTTGCAGCCTTGAGGATATTATCTTGAGTTCTTCTGCCCTGAATAAAACTCCAATGGTCCAGTATTTATTAAGGTACATGGATCTTTGCAGTCTTAAAGGCAAGATCCTTCTGTAGAGTCTGTAATTCACATTGATGAAGATTACTTGTTTGTAAGCAGACGTTTTTAATGCTAACTTCCTCAGTTTTAATAAGATTGCTGTTGCTGAATGTTTCCATGATCTGTCCTAAGTTTTGACTGTTACTGGTTTGAAATCCAACAGCATGCTGTTTCCCATGTATTCATATAGCATTGATGGAATCCGGTCAGGCCGAGATGCTTTGTACGTTTTGGTCTAAGCAATTACCAGACTCACCTCCCCAGTCTGAATAATGATGGTCAGCATCTGTACGTTCTCTTCAGAAAGTTTAGGAAGATTAAGCTTAACAAGCCAATTTAGTGGTCTGAATATTTGGTTATCTTGTGTGGGCTGATGCAGTCTGAAATTATATTGTCACAATCTCTGTAGCACTGCAACTTTGTTTCTAGACAAGCTTACAGAATGTGGACACATAGTAGCAAAGATTCTGTGCATGACACTGTTCATTATAAAGCAAAATACCAGATTATGAATGAGTTTTGCCAACAGCATATTATAATTTAACTATAGTTTTTTTTTTTAAGCAAGACGTATATTTTGTTGTGCAAGACACAATGAATTGTATTATCATTTATTTGTATGTTTGGCACCCACTATATCCCGTTTATTTGCTGTTACACATTCAATAACAGTTCCTGCCATGTCTGAAGTAATGCCTTAGTAAGTTATCATATGCAGCTATGTAAATTGCATTTTAATATGTTCCATACAATCTGTGGTAGTGAGAGTCCTTAACAGCTTAGCTTCATGAATCTTTTTTTCTTAACTAGGTGATCATTTTGCCTGGCTGTAGGTGTTTTAGCAATGCAGGACTCTTATCTCCAGATGGAAGGTGCAATAGGACTCTAGCCCTATTAGTAAGGCATGATCAGAGAGAAAAGGAAACCAACATCATTGCTTTAAAGTGGCTTTGTAAATAAAATAGTTCTTGTGACATGAGAGTAATGTGAAGTGACTGAAGGGTCCGATGGCTAAAGTGTAGACAGTTATCCATTAAACATAGATACTGGAGCAGTCCCTTCAGAAATATAGAGAAATGTGATAGCCCTGGTTTAGAACTGTAATTTGCATCATCTACATTTGATAAACAATTAAAGTCCCAAATCATGAGTTCTCCTTCCGCCCAATGCAACAGTGGTAAAAGACAAAATTAATGTTTTCTGTCACAGTTCCATGGGGAACCAAAAGAACCAAGCAATTCTTCACCATGGTAGCGTTTGGCCACAGCTGTCCTGGTCTCCCTGTACTGACACTTGCATACTAATTCATAGCTGAATTACTTAATTATCTGTATAGTCACTCCTTGTGTTTTACCTGATATGTGATAAGAAATTGCCATGAGCCTAGTCATAACTGTCTAATTTCCTGTGTTCCGTGGAGGAAAGCATTTAATGAGCTATACTAGTACACCACCCCCTTTTTTATGGGCATAAATCCATTCAAAGATTACACAAAATGAGCCTTATGGTGGTAGAAAGCAAAAGCAGGACTCAGAGTTCTAAGGAAATGCTCATGTTCCCTTTTTTTTAAGAGGGTGTCAAAGAGGAAGTGATCCAACACATGACAAATCAAAATTGTACAAATGCCTTCAAAACTTTTGAGATAAGTATATATAGTCACAGATTAATGAAGGATTGTACTGCGACCTCAACAGTGAAAATTATAGCTATTGTATGTGAGTACTGACATTGTAACTTTGTGCCAAGCACAATATAAAAATCCACACACTGTATGCAAAAGTTAAAATTACACCCAAAGCAGATGGGAAGTACTTTCAACCCTAGTAGTGAGCTAATTAGAGAAGAGCAGACGTGTCTACACAAGTAAACATATTACCCTCTCCTGCTGTATTCTCAAGAGAAAAGGAAAAAAATCTAATACATCTTTCTGATTGGTCATTACAAAAAATTATGAGGAAAGCAGGAGAAGCAAGGAATTCCATGGATGCTAGAGCTCTCCTTAACCACTCTAGGTATGGCATATTACCGCTTTTTGACACCAAGTATCAAGCTGCAAAGGGAATAAAAGGAACTCCTATAAGACTTCAGCTAGAAGAAATGATGCTGTAGAAATAACACACTTAAATTGCTTTCCGACATTTTTCATAAAAGGAACAAGTCTACTAATGACTGGCAATTTAGACGGTATTAAACTGTTAACAAAATCAGGACGATACTTCAGATGTTTGGGGTTTAAAAAGCTTACGAGGCTGAAGACTTGTCTAAAAACTTTACCAAATGTGAGCATCCCTCTAAGACATGTGGCTACTGCATGACAAAAGGGAGTCGCAACATTCCTTTGTATCCCTTCAGTGCCCCTTGCACTCCTTTGGTGCAAAGATAAGACAAATCAAACACTGAGCTCGATGAGAATACTAGACATTTGCCTCAGAAAACTCTGCACCTGTAAAGCACCTGGAAACCCTCAAATGTGTGTGAGTTTCCTAAGCCACTATGTCTACTAACGTCTACTTGTGCAGTCCAAAAACTTTGCCCCCTTAATACATTTTTAACCCTCCATCACCAGTTAGTGGAGCTGATAAACTATGAATATTATATAACAGGGCAACGCAATAGATCTTGTCAACCATGCCAGTTATTCTAAATTCCCTGTGACAGGAAAAAAATAAAAGGTTCATGAAAATCCTTGAAGGGAAATGTAATGAAAGTAAGATGTAATGGCTAGAAAGGCATTAGTGCTGGTGTCTGAAATATTTGTATGTATGTATGCATGTATGTATGTACGTAAAAAAGACAATACACCACTAAGAGAAACCCATGAACACCATGTCCTCATTCAACTAATGTATGTTTCATTCTTAAAGTCAAATTTCCCCCACTCTGGAATCATAGATAAACATACTAAGCTTTGCATAAACCCCTACGTCACTCGATGGGTTGCCAACTGGCTTACTGACAAAACCCAGACTGTAAAAGTAGCCGACTCTGAATCCAGCTCCAGACAAGTGACAAGTGGAGTACCTCAGGGTTCAGTCCTGGGACCACTCTTGCTTGGCATCTACTTCTCTGAAGTACAGGCCAACACTAAGGGACTCTGGCTAACAAAGTTTGCAGATGACTGCAAACTGGGAGCCATTATTGAATCCCCAAATGATGTGGATATTCTACAAAAGGGCCTTACAGAAACAGATGCCTGGTGCCAGAGCCATGGGCTCAAGCTTAATGCCAAGAAATGTACAGTTATCCTCTTTGGAAAAAAACATGTACCCATGAATTACCACATAGGTGGCAGGACACTAAACATCAAAAGTGTAATGAGAGACTTAGGGACACAGGTGGACAGTGGTCTCACTTCCAATAACCGCATTGCCACAACAGTCAGGAAATCCTTATATGTGGCACACCTCATCACTAAGGGCTTTTCATCCAGAAAAAAGGAGGTCATTGTCCCACTGTACTCATCCCTCATTAGACCCATTATAGAGTATAATGCCCTGTTTGGTATGTACCTCACAAGACATCTGCAACAGCTGGAAAGGCCACAAAAATACCTCACTAAAAGAATCACAGGCCTAAAGCAGATGCCATATGCTGACCATCTAAAAAAACTCCAGCTATACTCTGTGGCTTATCATCTACTCAGAAGCAATCTCTGCTTAACATACAAGGCCATGTCAAACCCTGAGCTGTTAAACATGCTCCACTTAAAGAAATCCCAATCCCTCAGAGCCACACACTCCAGGGATCTAAACCTTGTCATCACAATGAACAAAACATGCTGGAAGGATAGGTTCCAGACCCAGAGACTCCCCATACTCTGGAATAGACTGCCCATACATGTCAAGCAGAGCGCCTCATTGGCCCTCTTCAAAAGGAACCTTGATGATTGGATGGGAGATAGGAAATTCACCCCAGGGATCATGTCAGTCACCCTGCTAGACAGGGGTCCAGAGAAGTAAATATTGTGGGAAGAAATATCCAGGGAATTGCTATGGCTAGGCTTGCATAGGCCCTAGGGCCGACAGCCTAGTACCAACCTATAAACCTATGAACCATGTCCAGTGAAAATAATCTTTTTTTTTTCACTACTACAGTTTCTTGCTCATGCATGATAGAAGTGAAACAGTTTTGACAATGTGCTGTTTGCAAGACTGCATCATAAGATTTTCTGTCAGTTGTTATTCTCTATGCAGATGAATTAAAAGAGATAAGGGGAAAGACCTTGTTAAGCTGTGCTGTTCATTGAGGAGATAATAAAGAGTGTAAATGCTATTCTCTGTCTGGCAGAATTCATGTAGATGAGTTAATGGAAACTGATTTTACTTAAGGCAGACTGAAAATTTTCACTCTACATTTTTCAACTACAGAGAATCAGCATGAGTACAACATATAGAATTATACTGCTGACTAGGATAGAAAAAAGAGTGGCCAAAAATTGTTAGGGAAGAAGAAAATTGCATACATTTTGGTTTAAATTTCTTGATACATGATAGCTCTTTTCTTGAATATCACTGGCAAAATGCTCTTATCAGGGCCACATCATATTGTTTTATTGATTCATATAATGATTTGCCTTGGTATTTGTTGATTTGAACAAGGGTTGGTGTTGATGTTTGCTGGCTCTGAAAAAGAAGAATTTGTGTGACAGAAACAACGTGTTGCACATATGTTGGGGTGCACACCAACACAGGAAAATGAACTGAGGTGAGTGAAACTTCAAGGCAAATTGTAAGGAATGATGTATGTGTCAGTTTTATGTGGTGAAGGTAAGAGGTTCTGGGGTGAATATATAATGTTTACACATAGCTACACTTACTTGATTACAAAGCTACATCATTCTAAGAGTTAAGACAAGAACATTTTCAAATGTATAAATATCAACTCTCAGTGGAACATACAGACCTCTGCTAAACAGTTAATGCATTAGGAAAGAGGGTACTCTATCAAAAATGAATTCCCTTTCAGCAGAATTAGCAGCAAGCTGTAGGCAGCCATTTTAGAAACATTTACAGAAGAAGCTTAGTGTCCTCTCTGATTGTGAAAATGCTGCAAAATGAAAGGAAAGTTAAGTATAAGCAGCAGTCATCAAATGCTTCAAAGCACTCTGTCATACCTTATGCATGGGTTCAGTTTTAAGTTGCAGGAAAATAAGTTCAGTCCTCAGAGATGTGAGAATTTAAGCACAATTATTGGTGCAGCGGTAGCGTTGTTGCCTCACAGCAAGAGGTTCTCCCGTTTGATTCTCGGCTTGGGTTGGGAGTGCCTTCTGTGTGGAGTCTGCATGTCCTCCCCGCAGTCGAGTGGGCGTTCGAAAGACATGCATTGAATGGGTGTGCCTTCGTTGAAGGTTGGGCATCGGGCTGGCATTTCGGCACCATAAAAAAACAACTGCCAATCATTAGCGGACCGGAGTTCTGCTGTGGCGAAGCCGAAAGACAGACAACAACATTGGGAAAGCTGATGTGCTGGTCTAGACTTAGTTACTGTATATCCGGTTCAATAAATAGACCCTTTCAACAATTACTTCAGTGAAGGCACATTTTCAGTCTGACAACCAGATACTCATATCCTCAGGCAAATAACCAAGTGCTTGTTTCATGTAAAATATGTATCTCAATATTTCAGATGAAATAACTTGACATTTAATCTCCCACCTATACAAATAAGTGCTTATTTCTGAAATTAAATCAGTTATACTATCTTCTGGTTTTCCTCTATGTTCTACAAATTTTTTGTGTAAGTTTCATGTCTGAGCTTAAAACACTCTAAAAGGACACACTTAATGCAATCAGCATCTGGCATGTTACTAATAGCTTGCATAGCCTTACCCATGAGCAGTGGAGAAAAAAATCATCCATTGCCCTAGGCAATTTAGTTTTAATTTCTCAGTCTTTGAAATGCCCAAATCAAACTATTAAAGTCATTTCCCCACTCTCTGTTGAAGAAATAATTTAGTACTGACCTTGGCCTCTACTATCCATGTCCACTTGTGAATAATCAAGAGTTCTGTCTTATGTTGTTACTCCCTTTCTCAGTCTCTCTCACGCTCTCTTGTGACATGCTCATTTCAAGCTGACACTTTATTTCCTCCACTTTTCATTCTTTTTCTGTTTTTAAATATTCCTTTCTCCTCTCAGCAACTTCAAGCTGCTTAATTCTCTTAACTGCTTCCAGGTGTCTCATCTTCAAATCCAGCTGTGGTCTGTTTAAGTCAAGATTTAAGAGCATCTGAGGGCACAGTGGGTGGTCTGCAGGCTTCATACCTATAGTATCAGCCAAGCTGTTTCCATGTCCAGTGGATTGAAATTTGACTTTTCCCAAGGGGACAACTGACTAATGCTTTATTAAACTAGTAAATGGGAGTCCTTTTGATTTGTACACTTTAATCATTTGTGCTACTGACATCTCAGAATATTCCTCATTGCTCATCTTGTAAATACCCTATTATAATTAAAATATTAAAATACCTGCTGTGCAATGTACATACTTTTTTATGACAAAACTATTTTGCAGGTTATAAGAGTCTGGTTTACAATTAGCCCACAATAAGACAGAAAGTGAGGGGTGTTTCACTTAAACTGACATTTTTGCAAGATATCAAAAGCCAAACATAACAATATTTGGGCAAGGAAGGTATTCTAGATTTTCTGCAGTGAACTGTGCAAGCCACTCCACCTCAGAAACTACATCATTGGGGACCCCCAGTTCAGTGCACCACAATGCCAAGGTATTGAATTGAATGTAGTGCCACTGCACCCTGACTAGAAAATGAGATTCCTAACATTCGATATGAATGGCACTCATTATCTATACTGAGAGTAGTGCTACAACTGCCCATGGACTCACCAGGGCTATTGATTCCAGCTGAGGTTAGTTCTTGGGCAGAGCAGCGTCATCTGTATGTCAGACATAGTACAACATGACCACCATGACTGCATTCATCATGTTCATGAAGAGAAAAGAGGATGTGGGGCCACTACACCACTAGGGATTCAATCTATTTTGTTTAAAAAACACATAAATGTGAGCCATTCCCAGACAAGTATGGGGACAACTCACGCTGCACAAGACCTTGCATGTGAGATGTCTCAGACATGCACCTCTGACTCCTGAAACCTTCAGTACAGGTCCAGTACAGGTCCAGCCATATGTGGAACTATATACAGAAAGTAGTCAATATTCCCACCCATTACTGCCTTTAGTACCTACTTCCACATGCAGATAGAGCTTTCACCTCACTGAGCAGCTAATTCATTTCAATGGGGTTCCCTACTGAGTCAGCCTCATATATTGGATGGCCTTGCCAATGTACAGTGACTGAGCTGAGACTGATTCTCCCTTTAGGAATTAGGAATAGGGCTCTTCCAGTCCCCATTAACATATGCTGAATGGGGACTAGTGGATTCCTATCTTTTGGACTTGGGCATAGAGTAACACTCCAAAGTGATGGTGTCATTCTATGCCTAGTCCTTCCACCCCTTTAGGCATGCTTCAGTTTTCAAAGGAAAGGAAAAAGTAAACCATATATTTTATATTTTGTATTTGTCTACAACTGCAGTGTGTTTTGAATATATTGTAAACAGTTCCTCAAAATAAAAATAAAAGGAGAATCTCCTCAAAAAGAAAGTTTGCAGAACAACTGAGGTATAGTGAGGGTGAGTGTAAAATACCAATATTATCAGGATTTGCAGATGTCAGTCTTTATCTTTTCCACTTGAAAGATAACTGATTCAATTTCCTATTGTACATGAAATTAAATATAAAATATGTGACCCTGTATATCCCGTGCTTATAGGCAAGATAATGTTGTGTCTTTTGGCTTATCCCGGTTAGGGGTCGCCACAGTCGAACTCTGGTCTGGTAATGTTTGGTAGTGGATTTTTACATGCCGAGTTACCAGCCCTGATGCACAACCTTCAACGAAGGCACGCCCATTCATGCATGCCTCCATACAGAAGACGCTCTAGCTGAGAATCGAACGCGACAACGTCTTGCTGTGAGGAGACAACGCTACCGCAGCACCACTACCTTATAGGCAAGATAATAATTAACGTATTAACACTTTGTCTTCATCACTCTATGTTATCATTATCTAGCCTATATATTGATAAAGTATTCTAAACTTCACTATCGAAAAAATTGAAACCTGACTTCTTTTGACAATTAAGCAAAGGGAAAAGCTCATTTTTATTATACAATAAATAGTCAATAATTAACTCTTCATTTTATACACTTCAATTACCAATGCTAAATTAAAACTAATACATGAAAAAAGTTAAAGTTATACTTCATAAACTACTTTAGCCTTTAGAAGGAAGGCCACATTTACTGTTCCTAATATAATGGAAGTTCCACCAGTAAGAATGTTAAAGCAGAATTGATAGTACTAATGGTATAAATACATATCACAGAATGGCTGCAGCTGAATTCTGCATGCTGTGATTTCTGGGAAATTCCAATGATGATTGCAGTGGTCAAATTATATTGCAGTAAGAATTATTTATTTATTGGCATGTGTTTACCAGGATAGTCCACTGGACTGTTAAGAGCCCATTTTCAGTGGAGATCCAGGGAGGAAAAGCTTCATAAACATAGACCATATGACATAAATTAACAATATGCAAATTCACACAAAAAATACACAAGTAGGAAAATATTTACAATTAGTTAAAGCAGAGAGTGAAAATGCTCAGTAGGTACAATTAAATGCAAACACAATTACAGAACAGGTAATAAAAATTGTGAAGATTCTGGTGCAAGTGAGGGTACATAGTCTACTGATAATTTATTGATAGTGTAATTTGAAATATGAATAAATAAAAGAGGAAATGGCTGCCAGGTTATGGAAGAAGGAGACTTGGTACAAATACAGATCCAGTTCACAAAGAGGTGTTCTCTCAAAGAGGTTTGGAATTAGTAATGACACTGTATGGCACTCATTGCTAATGGAAGGGCTTTACAAGCTGTGGCTGTCACACAAGAGTAAAGTAGCTGCAGGTAGGCTAGGCTTATAAACATGCAGTAGGTGTTGATTTAGGGAAAATAGTGTGTGAATAATGAACTAAGAACATGACAGTTAAAGGGTTTGTAAATAATTGTATGTGCTGTAGTTAATTGCAGGTAGCTGAGATAGTGTGGGAGTTCAAGCCAGTTCAGTGAGTGTAGAGATGTGCAGTGGTGAGTAGAAAGCCTGACATTTGTTGTGAACTTGCCAGTTTTGCTTTAACAGGTTTCAAGCTTTGATTTTAGGGTGGGGAGCAGGTTAGTAAGTAGAGGTACACCGTAGATGAGAGAGGGAAGTAGATAAGTGGTAGCAAGTATTTGTTTGGTGGAAGGACTAAGGAAATGTTTGTGCCTGTAAAGAATACCTAGCTTTTGGTGTGTTTTATTAATGTTATGTTGTATGTGCAGGTCGAATTTTAGGCTTCCATCTATTATTATTCCTAGCAGTTTAGTGTGATTAATGATTTTGATTCTAGTATTGCTCTGGGAAAGTATAATGAACTGAGTTTTGTTTATGGGGTATTTTTCTTGGGGGTAAATAGAATATGTTTGGTTTTCTTAGGATTAAGTGAAAGGTGATTATTGCATAAACAGGTCTCAATGGATGTAAAAGCTGATTGAGTAAATTGTTGTAGATCTGACATAGAGTCAGCAGAACATGTAATAGTAGAGTCATCTGCATATTGTATAAGGGGACCCTTAACTGAAAAAAGATCGAAGATTATTAATAAAGATGTCAAATAGGAGTGGTCCTAATATAGAGCAATGAAGAACACCGGTAGAGGTGTGAAGATATGGTGATTGCTCAAGATATGGAGACTAGTTCAACTGCTGCATAATTTCTGGAGTTATTCTCCTTCTTTGTGGTTGTGCAAACATGGAGTTAATATATTTAATTGGTTCCCTATTGAAATGTTGGCACTTGAAATACCGAATGCTACAACGCGGAAAAAAAAAAAAAAAAGACTGAAAAGACAAGAGAAGAGCAAATCTCAAAAATCGCTCTTCTCCTTAAAGCTTCTTTTTGCAGGGTGGGGGCAAAGACCCTGCACCCCTTTGAACTTTTATATACCAACTCACAGATTGTCATATCTTAGAGAAAAGGGAATATTCTGAGAAATGGCATCTCGGACTTAATACATTTAAGTCCATTCTTTTGGCCATTCAGTATCCATATTTTGGGACTCACTGCAGAGGGTCCCAACATTTCAAATAGTTACTTATTTAATTTGCATTGGTGTGTGGGGGCAGAGCACCCATGTCAGGGGGCATGAGGGCAAAGTCCACCACATAAAAGCAAAATTTCTGGTTCTTTTAGGTGATCAGAAACAAAACATATTTGCTTCATTTGGGATCACCTTATTTAGCCTCAGTATGCCTCATTTGTTCCACAAAAACATTACTGATGAAGTTTCATGACATATTTCATGTCAATGAAAAAACTCCTCAAAATACTTGATAAGTCCATGTCAATGATGTCATTTAAAAAAATTGATTTTATTGAAAGTATCAAAAATAATAGTAATTAAATATGACCTGCACAATTTTATCATTACTAACATTTGCATTCTCTTTATAGCTGCAGAAAACGCATGCACAATTTGCATGTTTTACATAAGTAACCAAACATAATTGAACACGCCATACAATACAAACTGAGTACAATTCTGAGGCTAAATCAGAAGGCCATGCACATTTGCTTTTACCTTTAAGCATCCTGACTGAATGAAGCACAGACATACATTTCATTATTTGGCGAAGAGGAAGACAAACTAACTAAAGAAGTTTCCTTCTTGCTTTCAGATTTTACAGCCTGCAGCTAAATATACACCCAGCTTCTTCTGTCAGGCAATGGAAAAAAAAAAAAAAGAAAGCAAAAGAAAAAAAAAAACACCAACAATAGGCTTTTGATGGTAATGGTACAGACATGTTATATCTTCAAGACATGGACTGGAAGAAATGCACCTTAAAAATGAAGATGGAGAGGTGAATTTGTGAACTACATCTTAAGAATACATAATGTAAAGTTGTGCTAGTTAATAAAGTCATATATATTTCTTTTTGTACCACAAACTTCCATTTAACTTACAGGTTCTTGCTAACTTCTTTAGATTTGTGCTGGAGAGGTCTGTCTCTGTCAAAAGTTTACTGACTACCCAGGAATGCAGAGGTATGTGTGAAAGTAACAAAATAAAATAATTAATAGTTACAGTCTGACTGAAACATGCTTTGTCTGTGCTGTATGGAGGTGGACTTATAAGCTTGTAATGTCTTTACTCAAAAGTCTTTCCCATTGCAGTCACATGGAAGCCATGAATGAGTTAGAGAAGAAATAACAGGAAAGCAAATAATGTGTCAATCTATCTGGCAACACATTTCATTTATGTATAAATTATACACCTCTTGGCAGTCCCAGATTCTGCCTCAGAATTTTGCTGTATCTTTTCCAAAATGTATGATTTTGAACAAAACAGTATGTGTCAAATTCATTTAGGTTTACAAACATTTCCAGGAGCATTTGAATGCTGTTGACTCGTTATTGCAACATTCCCGCCTAACAGCCTCAATACAAACACATATGTTGTGCATATTTACTAATATCACAAAATCTCAATAAGAGTTATTAATGGCTCATGCTTTTGAGTGTAATGAAGGTGTTGCATGCAATACAATACAACAAAAACATTCAGTAACTTTACTGAACTGTCACGTAGACAGCATTGAAGTGAAGACCTGAATGATAAGATGCATTTAAATTTAAATTCAGTCTTGTGCAAATGTCTTTTCACAAACAAGCTGACAACTTAAAGTTCTGCATATCCCAGAAGAATAGCGATAAATATTTGTACTTTTATAAATTCAGGTACCCCTCCACCTAAAAAAACAAAAAAGGTAATTAAAATATGTATACATATATATATATATATATATATATATATATATATATATATATATATATATATATATATGTATATGTATATATATATATATATATATATATATATACATAGAGAGAGAGGATGCTGAATGATCAATGTAGCTGGTAGGTAGATAGATGTTTGATAGCTATTTAGAGAGATGACTAGATAGATAGACAGACTGACGGGCAGATAGATACATATATATGTACAGATATGTGGGAATGCATATCTTTATGTATCAATTCAATAAGAGACATAAAAAAAGAATGTTGTTAAACCATAGTGTTCTTCCTACAAAACAGTGAAATAATTAACAAGACAAAAAGTCCCTAGAAAAAATATGATTCAAAACATACCATAAAAACGAGAAAAATGTTAGATGACTAGGATATATAGGGGTCAGTCATGTTATATCACAGTTAGCATGTACAGTACTTGGTTCAGGTTTACACAAATTGCTTTTCTTATTTCTCATTGTACATGGACACTGCATGTGTGCTTGTGTGTGTGTGTGTGTGTGTGTGTGTGTGTGTGTGTGTGTGTGTATGTGTGTGTAAGAGACCTCCTTGAAAACCATTGCACACCTTTTGCTTTTATATTTACCATCCCCCTTGCCTAGAAAAAAAATCTACTTCTGTTTTTGTTAGTGATCATGTTCGAGGTGTTCTTAGTGATAGCCTCTGCATCTAACATCACCTTACTCTTTGTGTTTCTTAACTCATAGACCAAAAGCTTAAAATGACTTTTTAGTACTCAGCATTCATTTCATTAGTATTATCAGGTACATTAGTTAATACTATGTAAAAACAGTATTCGAGGATACATTTACAGTATCTCAAGGCGCAGTGTTTGTCTTATCACACATAGACGCGCACACACACACACACACACACACACACACACACACACACACACACACACACACACACACACATGCACACACACTGTCTCACACACACACACACACACACACACAATTTGTCGTGGGACAGCCAATGCTACTGATGCTGGGTAATAGTGCTTCTCAGGTATGTCTCTCAAGATGACCTGGAGGGATTGCTGGTGTACTGGTGGTTCGCATGCACCTTCCAATGACAGCAGGCAGGGACAGAGGCTTTTTTGACAGTGGCCTAGAGGGAGCTTCCCATCATTTCTTGCTGTCATTTGCAGAGACTCGTCTTCTAAAATGTACTGATAACTGACTCCCACCTCAGCATTGTAGAGCTCTTCCCTGTGTGACTTAGTCATTCATATGGCCTACAGTTTCCATCTATTGATCTACCAGTGATGTGACCTGCCTATAATGTCAAGCATGGAGGTGACAGATGTCTGGCTGCTGCCTTTTGGGTTAGCCTGGTATTTGGCCATAGCCCATGCCTTATGTATTTTCAGATGATTCCCAGCCTGTTGTGTCACTCTAAATTCCTAGCTCATTGTCCACCCTTCCCTATCACTAGCAATCAACCCTTTGTCATTCTGTGTCCATCCACTGTCACTGTCATCCCCATCTTTTCTGTGAGTACTGCCCCTGTCTGTCCTTGTCTGCATTTTATGTCTGCCTGCCTCAGCTGTCTTCCCTTCTCTGTCTATCCTTTCCATTACTGTTCCTCTTTATATACCCCACTGACCCTTTTTCTTCATATATTGAAAATGGGGCTTTCTACTCCACAAAAGAAAAATAAAATATTGCCCTTCCTTCATCCCATCTGCCATATCATATGGTAACTTTGAATGTGCATCCCTGCTTGCTATATTCCAGTTTCCTACATTCCCATCTCCCCATTTCTTCTGTATTTTAATAAACAGTAATGGCAGTTTGCTGTACCAACCCTTTGTAGACTATTTAAAGTGACAGCTATGGAATGCTTCACTGTGTGTGTGGATATGTATTATCTGTGCATGTTAACCTGCCTTGCTGGTGAAGTCTGCCACATCAGTCATACTCCAGTCCACTGTATTGGCTTACATTTTCCATAACATCACTGGTCTGATTTAATATGTGGTCATTTGGTTTGGTTTAATTTCTCCAAATGTTAAGTTTTTTGCATACCTTGATGGGAAAGGACCCCATTACTAAGTCAGGAAATAATTAAAGTTCATCAAATCAAATTAAAAGTTTGTTTCACTCTTTGGCATTTTATACCAGGGCTCTTCTCAGCACTCACAATGTACTCAGAGTCACCTGTTTTTGTAGGTCATAAGGAGCTACTTTTATTGGTAACATATTTAGATATGTTTGAAGATTTTTTTATTAGCCCCGCTGCTCCTATTCCAACTAGAACTGTCTGTGCATCCTTATTCCACTTTGCTCTATTTTCTGTTGCAATTCTTGACATTTTACAAATTTATGTCTTTCAGTACATAAGACAGTATAGTGACTGGATGTAGCAATTTCAACAATCAAAGTTATATCTGTCTTTTTCTCTACAATATCCAGTCTGGTTGCTTCTACCTTCTTAGTTGCTAGTATGTGGTGATCCCATGTAATCATTACTTCATCATTTTCAACAAACTTTTACAGTTCATGTTTCCAATGTCTGTCAGCTGCTTCTATATTGAAATGTTTACAAAGTCCCCAGTTTATCAACTTTGCCACATTATTATGTCTTTCAGTACACAAATCTTCAGCCATGAGTGTATCACACCTTGTAACAAGATGTGCAAGATTTTCATAGGTTAGTACTAGGCTAACTGTCCTTGTGGGCCATTTTAAGCCTAGCCAATTACCTTATGCAAGATTAAAACCCTGCACCTATTGTCTGTAAGGTAAACACCTTAACCATTACACCAGCCTCCCATCCTAAAATCCATTGAAATTGCCTGACCAGGAATTTGAGAGCATCAAATCCTAACCACTAGATTACCAGGGAAAACTATGTGCAACCATTTCTAGCTCTCTACTGCAAAACCAACATTTGTAAGTATCTCCTACATTTTCTTTGGATTTTATGAACTACCTGGTACATAATCCATTATCTTGGGATGTCAATGTTAAACTTTCATCTTTTGGTTTAAGTTCACCACATCTAAGCCATTTGCATGACAACTCTTGCTCAACATGCAGCTGTTCCAATAGATCTCTACACTTTTTGCTATAATTGTGATCTTTCCAGTTGTATTTTCTTTTTTTGCTGATCCCGTTCTATGTATTCTTTTTTTTGCTTTCTTTGTATTTTCTGTTGCCACCTGATTTTTAACCATGTTTGCTTGGATTTCCATGCTAACCTAAGCAAAGAAGTTATCTTGGACTTATTTTGTTCATGTTTTAGAACTTTTAGTATGTTTGGATCCATTGAAGTCAATAAAGATGTATGCAGTCCCACAATCACAGACCTATACGTGTAGCCAATTTCAAGGAGGCCTATGCTTCCTTCAGACTGACATATATATAATCTTTGTATACCATTTGCTGGGTGTCGATCAATTTTCTTGTTTTATTATCAAGCTTATCAACAAGCTGATCTCTCGCTATAGTTCCAGTTACTTTATTAATTTGATTTATTAAGTTTTTTATAATCCATGTCTTATTCAATTTTGACAGCCTCTGTCTCATATTATTGTAGTTTTCCATTTCTATCAAATCCAGCTGGTCTTCTTTCAAATTATTTTCTTCCTGATTGAGAGTGTCTTCTACAGTTTGCATTTCCTGCTCATTCTGCCTGTGTGGAAATATATTGGCTTTGAAATGAACTAATGAGTGATTTTCTCCACTAAACCTGTTTTAATAAACCACCATTCCGAAGTGACCTTCGCATCTGGGATATCAATTCCAATACTTCACTTCTTACCTGATCAATCACTTAATTTTTGATTTTCCCCTTTCTGTATCAAACTGTTTACTTGCCACTAGATTAGACTTCTGTGCTTCTATTCTGGGTGCCTTTGTCTATATGTATTTTCAAATATTTTTGACTTTGCTTTATGAATATTAGTTTAACATTGATTTCTTTTCTGCATATAAAGTGCACCATAGTAGGTCTTGGTTCTCCTCCTGATTCATTTCCTCTCTTTTTAATGTTGAAAATATCTGTGGATTTTTTTCTTTCTTTCTTAGTACTTTATTTTTTGCTTCCTTTTCTAACTGACTCAATGTTTTCTTGTCTACATACTGTTTTGTTTTTATTTGGTCAATTAATGACCTTAAATCAGTGTTTGTAACGTTTGTCATTTTTTTTTCACCACTAGTTACTCTATCAGCCCTGGCCCAGTACATTTGCCAGGGCTGGGCACTTTTTTATCCTGAGATAAGTGAACCTAGCTCTTTCTTTTTTTTCCCCATGATATATATATATATATATATATATATATATACATATCTGTGTGTGTGTATATATATGAGTGTGCATCTGTGTGTGTGTGTGTGTGTGTGTGTGTGTGTGTGTGTGTGTCAGTCTATGCATCAGTTTCGCCTTGATGGTATTTACCATGGTAAGGTACCCACCAAGGCTTGATGATGACGTCAGCACTAAAACAAATCTTGCTCCTCCTTCTGCATTGCTTCATCTTTCCATCCAGGCCAATGTATTTGGTCAGTATGCCAATAATGGTTGCAATAAATATCTGATAAGCTTTCAGTCACATCATGCTATATGCCTTACCTTAATTAGTGATGCACAGGCACACAACACTTGTTTGTGGATCTCGGACAAAGTGATTATGTTCCACCATTTCTACTGTAGCCTTTTCAAATAATCTTTCTTATTTGCTTGACTATTTTGGTGTAAAAATAGTTCCAAACCTAACCCAAGCTGAATATATAATTTATTGTGATATGCAAAGAAACCTCCATTCTCCAACTCTGTTTCACTTCACCAAATGCTTTTTAGAGAAATACAATGGTTAGTTTCACGAAGTGGTATTAGATTCTAAGTGTGTAATCATTCTTAAATAATAAACACAATGGGTCGAATTCATACATACTTACACTTAGTGCTGCTATCTTGTGCTTGATGTGCACACAATAACGTGCTATTTAGTGTTCATTAATTAGCTCTGCATGTCACACCTGCCCCCAAAACAAGGGTGAGTGGCACAATGTGCTAATGAAGGCATAAGTAGCCATATTACATGCTACTTAAAAATCCAACACTGAAATCCAAAACTCTTTGGAATGCAGACACGATTATACTTAGAAAAAAATGTCGGGTTGCTGCTGCCATCATTAACCTGTATGTGCAACAGGCTTTGATTCAAGATGTTGCTGCTGCCAGACCTTAGCTAAGAAGGGGGAAAGATTTTATACCCAGTTTGACTTATTGTGTACTTCATGATACAGAAATTGTACAGCAATACTGGGTGGACAGGGATAAACTAGAGGAAATATGCAACTTATGCTGTCCTCACCTGAGGTCCTAGGGAAATCATGGAGAACCCATCCCAGTCTAAATAAAGGTATATGTAGCATTACATATACTTGCTACAGGTACTTTCCACAGACCCCAATGGGATATATTAAGGGTGTCTCAGGCCTCAGCTTTTAGAATCTTACATCAGTTTCAAAATGTAATCCTACAACTTGCATGGAATCATATCTGCTTATCATATACCTCAGAAGAGACAGCAACAACTATGCAACAATTCCATGCCATAGCACACTTTCCTAAGTTACTGGGGGCCATAGATTACATGCACATAGAAATAAAATACCCACCCAGTGAACAGGGAATGAGGTACATCAACAAAAATAGATAGCAGTCTATTATCTGTCAGGTTGTCTGCAATGCCCAAGGGGATCGTCTACAATGTGTATGCAGGTAAGCCTGGCAGGGATTTTCCATGACTCACAGATATGCACACCTGTGATCTTTACACAAGGTTTGCTAGGGGGGTCACTTTCCACAAAGGCGTCTAGTGGGGGTTGCAAGATATGCACTTGAACCTTGGCTCATGACACCCATGACAACCCTACATGATCACATTGAGCTAGGATAACAGTAATGCCTCTTCTCAAACTAGGCATGTAATAAATTGTATATTCAACTTTCTCAAATCAAAGTTCCAGTATCTAGATACATCAGGAGGTACCCTGCAGTATGACCCAGCCTTCTTTGTCAAAATACTCAGTCTTGCTATGTTGCACAACAAAATACTCAGGAAACAGCTTCAACAAGGATAACAAAGCCTGGGACCACAGTTCCCAGGACCACAGTCAGGATCAGCAGCTTCAACAAATACAGATGCTAATTCTGCGGAAGACCCACCAGCTGCAGATGGTGCTGACAGATGTAGGTGTGTACAATATGTCATGGCTCTGGCTAAGAGGCAAAGGATAGAACACACAATTACCACCTAACTGAAAAACTAAGATCCTAAGCATATACAAATATTAAAACTAATGCCTGCTGAAGTCCTCAACCTTTACTTAATCATGTAATGGTTGTATGCCAGCATCAGAGTCATCCCCAAAGGACACATCTCATAGCCGTAAGTCTTATCAAGGCAATTGTGGAACATTTAAAAATATATCTGGAAATGATTTATGTCATATGCAAATATCATAAGATGATACATGGTTCAACTGTACAGTAATGTCAGCATTGATTCATGACTGTTTTACGCAATATGCATATATGATTCTGCCCCAAACTGTTCATCATGCATTTCAGTTGACCAATGTGCATAAACTGGTAGTGAGCCGGTCAATGTTAGTATCATTTGCACAAGTGCAGCAGCAGTCAATTATTAACCATCTGTTATGATTGCATCACTAAGAATAATACAACAAATGCAATGAGAGTCAAGAAGTACATAACAAATCCTTTACAAGTGAGCAGGAAAATTAACTATAAATGCATTTGTTCTGCAATACATTACATGAAAGCAAGCTTCTGAGTAAGTAAACATTAGCTATCCACTCTGTGCATTAGGCATATAGAAAACCCTAATTCAGAAAGAAATGTGCAAAGGGGAGGTCACAGTCATCATGCACAGAGTGGGATGGGGGGGGTGGGGAATAAGAGATGTCAAGCCTGACACCAAAGAAATGAGTGCGTGCGAGTGAGAAACATGTTTTTCTGCAAGTATGCAATTGTTAGGGCCAGTAGCAAGAGATGTATATCATTCAGTAGTAATGTTTATATAACTTGTGTGTGTGTTATGAGTTGGTGTGGACAAAATTAAATTTAATATGTGCATCTGTAGGTCTGCATGAACACAGTCAGAACAGTTGTGCTAGCATTACTTCCTGGCATCTTGGACAGGAGTGAGTCATGCATGGCAGAATAGTCAGGTCACTGTTGTCACCCCTGATCACAACTACCTCTGCCAGGAGTTGCACTGCTAGTTCCATGGCCCTGGGTAGAAATCAGGGTGCTACCAGAAAGTGAACAATGTCTTCTGGATGAGCTGTTATCATGACTATGCCTATGACCAAGTGGTCTACCACATCTAGGTGTGGACACCTCAATCACTGACTGAGCAGTGGAAGTAGTGCTACTATGGGAGTAGGATTTGGCATGGCCATGTTGGCTAATACCTGGTGACGTAGTGACTTTCTAGCCATCCCCAGCAGACATTCCATTACAGACACTGCCCAATCCAGTGTGTCATTCATCCTGTCCAAGTAGTCACCCACATGGTTCAGGCATTTGCATGTCTTGCATGCCAAAATGCACAATATTTAGTACTCACACTATTTCTTCTGGGGCCCTGGTGGAATGTGCCTCTGCCTCCATGATGGCTCTACACATATGTTGTGTGGCACCTACTGACATACTAACATCAGGAGGAAGGGGGTCAGCAGGCCTCCTCCATGTACTTCTGCCAAAACCAGTGTGCAGTGTATTGCCCTGACTATGGCTAGGGTGAGACTCAGTCAGTTCTGCAACTGGAGTAGCCACACTACCCTAAACAACAATGCCACCTTAAGACTGTCCTATCTCTGATGGCTCTATGTCTTGGGTATATCTAGGAATACTGACTGTGTCCAAAATATGGGCAGGTGATATGGAGCCACAACCTCAATGTTAGACTGACCCTCTGTATCCATAGACTGCCCATCTTCATCACCATCATCATCATCATCAAAGGCTACCAATACTCTGACATCAGGTGATAAGAGTTCCACAGTGCTGGTGTCAGATTTACCTCTGATAAAAAGTAAAGAATACAACAAAGAGATAATTAGAATAAAAACTGATCGAAATTATGCTATGTAAAATATTAAGCAATATTGCATGCAACTGCAATTAAAGAACTTAAATAAACCAATATAATGCATTTTATTATGAATAAAAGGGTATGTGCCTACCACTTGCAGGTGGTCATTGCAAATCAGGACAAGAAATACCTAAACAGATGAAATGAGGATGAAAGAGAGATGATAAATATTAAAACCCAAATGACACAATAAACAACAAGTCCACCATATATCTGCATATTAAGTAATATCTTATACAGCAAACTGCTCACCACTTTCCTTCTTTCCTCCCTTCTCTCTTTGTATCTCTCTCTCTCTCTCTGTCTCCCTTTTCACCATCACAAACTCACTCTCTCTCATATATATAAAAATAATTATTAATATAGCATACCTGGAAGTTCACCAGTAGACAAATCTGCCTCATGATGAATTTTGAACCCATCAATGAGCTGCCTGGTTCTTTGACAGTGGACAGGAATTCCTCTGTCTTAATCAGTGGTGGTTCAGTAGCAGGACCACTGCTAGTACCCCTCTGTTCCCATACAATTACAGCTACGGTTTTCTCAGCTTTCTTAATCATGTCACTTGCCCAGTATCTGATTTGCAGATATTCATGGCCATGCCCTTCAACTGCATTATTGTAATTGACAACCTGCTCCCAAACACGGCCATGGAAAAATTTGTTAGCTCTGAGTGTCTAACGAGTGTGCACCATGTCAAAGTACAGCCTGTACAATCACCTCATTTTCAACATCTGTAAATGGAGGTTAATATGATGCAGATGTTTTGGACCCCATATTCTTGTATGCAATGAAAAATAAACAATAAAGGAATTTAAGCAAAGTGACTAGTAACAAAACATATAAGAATGTATGCAGGCAATCATGACCAAAAGAAATTGTGCACATGGCTCTGTAGGACTACACACATGTAATACATCACTATAAACATTCCCCCTAAAAACATATATATATATATATATATATATATATATATATATATATATATATATATATATATAAATATATGATAAAACTCTGGTGTGAGGAAAAAGGAACTTAAGCAAAATGACTGGTAACAAAACTTATATGAATGTAGGCATGCAATCATGACCAAAAGAATTGTAAATATGGCTCTCTAGGACTACATACAGGTAATAATGCTGAATCCTACACTAAGGCACTGTACGAGCACATCCACTCGTGCACGAATCGTGCCATCCGCAATAGAACTAAGACACTCTCCTCCAAAAAAAGGAAGCCAATCTGGTGGTCCCTTGCCATAAACTAATTTTACAACAAAAGGAAGAAACTGTTGCAGGAAAGATGAACATCCCAGGGTGCAAAAAACTCCCTTACCAGCCACAGTAAGAAGTTGAGATCCATCATAAAATCCTCCAAAGCTAGTTACGAAAATAAAATTGCCAAAGATTCTAAAGACAACCACAAGGCATTCTATAGCTATGTCAAGAATCTAAATGGAAATGCTCAGATCTGCTCTGAGCTACAACAGAATGGCATTAATATACTGATCCCAAGGATATTGCCAATATCCTGGCAGATCGATTCAGTGCAAACCTCACCCTTCTCTCACCCCTTAAAGGGCCCATCTCAATACCAAAAGATTGCCAAATTCCAGTAATAATCATCACACAGGTAAAAAACGCACTCTCCATAGCTAAGAATACAGCATCCATGGGACCAGATGACATCCCAGGCTGTGTACTACATGAACTACAAAATGAACTGGCACCTCACCTAAGTGTCATGTTTAATCATAGCCTCACCCCAGGCTTTGTGCCCACTGAGTGACACACAGCTATAGTTATCCCACTCCTCAAGGGAGGATCCACCTTGGATCCCAGGAACTACTGCCCCATCAGTTTGATTAGCCTGATTTGCAAGGCCATGGAATGTATTATAATGAACTTATAAACAAGGACATTGGCAACCTTCAAACACTGGACCCCATGCAGTTTGGCTTTGTGAAGGGCCGATCTTGTCTCCTGAACCTAATTAACTTCTTTGAATCAGTCTCCAGAGCCATGGACAAGGGTAAGGTGGTCCACACAGCCTATCTGGACCTTGCCAAGGCCTTCAACATCATCCCCCCTTCTCTGGAATCAAAGATAAACTTACTAAGCTGGGCATTAATCCATACATCACTTGATGGGTTGCCAACTGGCTTACTGACAGAACCAACACTGTATAAGTATTTATTTATTTATTTATTTATTTATTTATATTTGTTGACCGGGAGTGTCCGACTGGATGTAGGTCCATTTTCAGTGGAGGCCCAAGGAGAAAAGCTCCACAGTTAAAATAAACAGATAGTAGTTACATTGGATTACATAGCAATTAACAATTTACATAGCAATTACTTACAACATATTTACAGATGAAGAACATAGTACATCAGTAGACAACTAGAATCTTTATCTGTGAAGTACATAACAGACATTAACAAATGTTAAAATAAGAAGTTCCTGCTCTAGGCTTATGAGCATCTGAGCTTGCTATAATCAAGGTAGTTAGTGGAGTGGAAAGAAAGGTAGTGGTTGGATGGGGTGGGTGATATTAGTGATGATAAGGGTGATAAGTAGCCGACTCCAAATCCAGCTCCAGGCAAGTGACAAGTGGAGTACCTCAGGTTTCAGTCCTGGGATTGCGCTTGTCTGGCATCTACTTCTCTGATGTACAGTCCAACACTAAAGGATTGTGGCTAATAAAGATCACAGATGACTACAAACTGGGAGCCATTATTGAATCCCCAAATGATGTGGATATTCTACAAAAGGGCCTTACAGAAACAGATGTTTGGTGCCAGAGCCATAGTTATCCCCTTTGGGAAAAAAACATGTACCAGTGAATTACCACATAGGTGGCGGTACACTAAATACCAAAATTGTGATAAGAGAATTAGGGACACAGGTGGACAGTGGTCTCTCTTTTGATAACCACATCACCACAACAGTCAGGAAATCCTTCTATGTGGCACACCTCATCACTAAGGGCTTTTCATCCAGAAAAAAGAAGGTCATTGTCCCATTGTACTCATCCCTCATTAGACCCATTGTTGAATACAATGCCCTGCTTGGTATGTGCCTCTCAAGACATCTGCAACAACTGGAAAGGCTTCAGAAATACCTCACTAAAAGAATCATAGGCATAAAGCAGATGCCCTATGCTGACTGTCTAAAAAAACTCCACCTATACTCTGTCGCATATCGTCTACTCAGAGGTGATCTCTGCTTAACATACAAGGCCATGTCAAACCCTGAGCTGTTGGACATGCTACAATTAAAGAAATCCCAATCCCTCAGAGACACACGCTCCAGGGATCTAAACCTTGTCATCACAATGAACAAAACATGCTGGAGGGATAGGTTCCTGACCCAGAGACTCTCCAGACTCTGGAACAGACTGCCCATACATGACAAGCAGAGCACCTCTTTGGCCATCTTCAAAAGGAACCTTGATGATTCGATGGGAGATAGGAAATTCACCCCAGGTATCACATCAATTGCCCTGCTAGACAGGGTTCCAGGGAAGTAAATACTGTGGGAAAAATAGCCAGGGAATTGTTATGGCTAGGCTTGTATAGGCCCTAGGGCTGATAGCCTAGTACCAACCTATGAACCTATAAAGATCCCCCAAACAAGGGCTAACAGTACACTATAAAACTCTGATGTAAGGATTGTAACTCAGTAATACCTGTAGTCTTAACAAAATTCAATTTACTTAAAATGAAGACATTGACACGTTTAAGATTTGGGATATTCCCTTTGGTTTATGTCAGGCATATATCACTGTCTGAACACACTTTTGCACAACAAGTATAATCCTGCCAGTGCTAGTATTCATATAACAATCATTCAGATTTCTCAGACAGATGTAGCTATAAAGGTAAGTAACAATACCTGAATTTTCATAAAAGAACTGTAGGTGCTATAAATGCTACTTGGAACACCAATGGACCAAATTCAGACAGCAAACACTTCCTGGCAAGAAATGTTAGCCGATAGTAATGTTGAAGAAATATTCCTTTGTAAATAAACATCAAATATCTTTACAGAAAAAATATTTGGTACTAAAGTGACAACAAATTGGCAAATCATGCAGTGAAATAGCAGTATCAAAGTCTCTGGATCCAGTCTTCCTTACTATGTTACAAGTGTCTTATCAACATGATTACTTTATATATTACAGATTCAGCCCTGTGAGCACAATGAATATGCAAATCATGTGTAAGCTCATTAGCAGTCATGAATTCTACAATTTGCACAAATGGCTGGACAGGTAAACATGGTGCAAGGATCTACAAGATTCTATGCACATGCTCATTTGGCATTGCACAGTGTTGAGTGCTAGCGATCACTAATAGTGAATACCAATTCACTGTCTAAAGTGAAAATAAATCAGGAATGTAATGTCATCAATAGTGCAGATGAGACTGGTGCTGGTGTGCTTCTGTCAGCACTATGGATAATACTGAGTGAAGAAACTGCACCTGTCAGTTACCTATCTCTGTGTCACTGGGCATAAGTACAGTGAATTTAGAAAAACAAAACAGATAATGCAAGATTTGAATCCAATCTATTTTATCTGATGGGGTCATATAATACTTACACATAATTATATATTATGAAATGAGCAGGCAAAAGACTGTGTGATAAATGCTAAAAAATCTTACCTATACTTTGAGAATTGCTGTTACAAAAGTGTTGTTGGAAACTCATCTCTTCTCACTATTATTAACAATACATACTATGAATGATGTAGCATATGACAGTTTGCAAAATGCGATAACACAAAAGCATTAACATGAGGAATGTGGAAATACGTGTCATACATGCTGGATTACTTATCCATATCTCCCAAGTAGTCATCCTGACAGTTATAGATTTCTTTTAAAAATAATATTAATTGTATATAACTGTGTTAGTAATGAGATAATGTAATTTTCTATTGGGTTTACTTTCTGAAGAATTGGCATGATGTGTAACTGAAATGCTAGTTGTGATGTGGCAAGCAGATGTTAAATGGATGAATTTGTCAGGTTACTGCTGTAAGTACTCAGCTCATTGCTAGATATACCCATTAATTGTTTTAGTTTTGCTCATAATTTATTTCTATAATTGTTATTTTATTCATTTTTTTGCCTTTTGCATTTGTGTGCTGCTTGGCAGTGTACAGACATAGTTCAGAGCTGAAGGCAAAAATTACAAGTTTAATTTGGGCTACCTTTTGTATCGCAAATGGGCCTGGCTGTCAGCACTCTAGATATTAATGTGTGAAGAAAATGCACCTGTCAGCCAACTATCTCTGTGGCACAAGCTGTAAAAACAACGAGCTGAGAACAAAAGCAGAACTACTGAGGTTTCAAATCTATAGTAGTGATAATTTTGCTTATGGGGTCAGATGAAGAATTAACACACATTTTGGGATAGGCATTGAACACCTTAAGTCTATGTGAGAAATATTGAATATATTACCTATAAACCTTGTGAATTGATGTTACCAATGTTTTGTTATGGTAAACTAAACTATTCTTGAAAATAACATTTGCTATGCATGATGTCAGAAATTACAATTTCTAAAGTGTAACAACAAAAATTTACTAAAATGATGAATGTAGAAATATTTAGAATATATTATAGATTATTTTCCATATATCCTAAGTATTAATCATGACCATAATACATTTCCATTTCAAAGTATGTCATTATTACTTGTATGTGGTATGCCACAAATGAGATGATGTAATGCTTTGTGTGTCCCATTTCAGAATAATTGTCATTACCTGAAACCCTGATGATGTATAACACAAATACAAGTTTTGATGTAGTAAGCCAATGTCCAAAGAATGACTGTGTCAGGTTTATGCTGTAAGGATTCTGTTTATTGATAGTGTTATATATGTTTTCTTATTTATTTATTTATTTTTTTGCCTTTTGCATTTGTACAATGCCTGGAAGCATGCAATGATATTTCATATCTAAATGCAAAACTGAAAAAATTAATTTGGGCTACCTTCTGTTGGATAAATTAGTCTGGTGCTGTTGCATTACTGTCAGCACTCTGGACAGTACTGAGTGAAGAAAATGCATCTTGTAGCTACTTTTCAATGCAAGTGCCATGAGTTTAGAGAAAGAGGGGAGGTAATGCCGGGTTTGAATTCAGTTTAAAGATACTTTTACTGAGGGTTCAGAATGACATTTATCATAAATGTTTGATTAGGAATGTAACACTAAATACAAACAAGTATCATAAATATGATTTTGGCAGCAAATGTATCATTAATGCTTGCTAAGTGTGTTAAACATGACAATAATCATAGTTAATTTGAAATGCACTTGCATAGGTATGATGCACACAATAGTTTTTTTATAATTATTATGACTCATTTCATATTATAACTATGTGTTTAGGACAGTATGTCATGTGAATTATGTATGGAACATACCCCAATATGTATTATTCAGTTCATGCAACTCCATGCATCCAAAATGCATTAACAATCACAAATATGGCATTTTACATAGAAATGTAGTAGCATGACTACATAAAGTAACTCAAATACAGGCATCTCTTAAGTTCATATCCATTAATTTGTGAATTAGTATATCTCAAATTAAAACTTAAAAAAGGCACTGACTGTTAATAAGCAAAGGTTAAAATGTTATCCTTTTTTTTCTCATGGGTTTGACTCCATGGTGGTACTACTCAGTTCTATTAGTGTGTAAGTTCCAACAGCTCAAGATGTCATGATTCATACTATTTTGCCTCCAACTAGAAACAATCATAACACAACCCCTAAAGCATTTCAATGTTTAACATTAGAACATGTGTAAACAGAATGAGCATCACACATGGCCAAATCTAACTGCCATATTTCACAACACCATTGTTTTTTGATGTAATCATTGCCAATGTCTCTACCGAGCTATTTTTGTGATTTCATTTGCACAAATACAGCTGGCAAGAGTGAGTCTTTGCACACTGGCTGTTACACATGACATCCAAATTAGGCTCCAATTCAGACACGTAGTTCTAGCTGTTCTTCTATAGAATGGCTTGCAAAGGTGAGGATGATGTTCCATTTAAAGCACAATGTTGGGGTGTCGAAGAGTCCAAAATCAGAATTTTTGTGGCACTTTTCATCAATTGCTAGAGTTGTAGACTGCTGCAGTGGGATTATAGTGGATGTCATTATAAGGCTGATGCTTGGAATAGCTAGGCCAAGGCTGTATCCTGTGCAACTGGCATTCCACATACTTGGGAACAATGTTGTCACCATTAAAGTGACATGAATAGGTGCAAGCAGGTCTCCTTGAGATGATGGGAGGAGGAATCTAAGACGGCAAACACCCCTCACTTGTGTAACTATACTGACCTATTTCCAGTCAATGCTATAATATGGATTAGCTAACCAATAGTTATTTGTTATGCTTTCATATCTTTTTACTCTTCTGTACAGCTGCAGAAGATATAGCTCTGAACCATGAGGTGCATTAGGAGAGAGTGGCCCATCTCAAAGAGCACAAGGTAAACGTGCATTAGGTATGACTGCAAACCAGACAATACTTTTCAGGCCATCAGTCCATACCAGCTTGAGCAGGCATACTTGAACTAAGGTTGGGGAGATAAAACATAGCATACATATCTACTTCAGTAGCTCTACATAATTGCGCTAGGCAATGAGTACACCAGCTTAATAATGTGTGGATTCAGTTCCCTAAAGCATAAACTAGTTTTTATTATGGGATAGGATTGCTAAAAACTTAACTGCAATATTGAATGACATTAACAAATCAATGATGGTAACTGAAATTATTAACTTGGAAAGTATATAGCCGATATAGAGTAGTTAAATAAATATTTCCATTTCTTATATAATAGCACCAAGATTGATTTAGTATATGACAAATTTATGCCTTCACATCATATCTGGATGTGTCAAAGGTGAACATATTTATGTGTCATATTTATGTATTGAAATAATACAATAATGCAACATACTATTGATCTTATTATTTTTTATTTTATCTCTCCAACCCTACTTCTTTCTCTTTTGTTTTTTATTGTTTTTGATACATTGCTGCTGAAACCAAAATGACTATTGGCACAGGGAGATAGACTAACCACTGTCATTCAGCCCAACATACCACCTCAGGTGGCTGAGGAAGCACCACTACAGGTAGTGCAGACACTCAGCACATCTGGGTCTCAACCTGTCAGTGTTTCCTCCACAACTCCTACCCTACCTCATCCTCCTGCATCAGATAGCTCTTCCAAGGCTGCTTGTTCAATGGTGAACTTTGGGAGCAGTACTAGTGGAGGTAGTAATTTTATTACTCATCAGGACTGACAGGGCTGGTGGAGGGCATAATGAAAGGGGCCTTATTGCCTGAATTGCAGAGTTGAAAAAGCCCTGTGTTGGATTGCAAAATTTATGCCATGTCCAGCACTGATACAGGAAAGTGACATGGGAAACAGTGATGACAGTTCTGAGGGTGAGGACTAAATTCTTATTGTGCTCAAGCTGGATGCAGATGTGCCTCCAATGTCCTCTACCTAGCCCCAGTCATGGAGACCCTAACCTTTTGTGTCCATTACCATCCTTGTCTGTTTGTATGTTCTGTACATCTGTACCTGCTACCTAACCTGGCCTACCTACCTGACCATCAAATGCCTAAACACCTTCCCCAACAGTTCTCTCACTCAACAAAAAAAAAAAAAAAATATATATATATATATATATATATATATATATATATATATATATATATATATATATATATATATATATATATTGGGCACCTTTATCACAAAAATGATGCCCCATTCATAGCTCTCTACTTTGCCTATGTGTCTTCTTGACACACTTGATTTGGTCCAGTTGGCTATACAACATTATTCTGTTGCTGTCACCCATCCCTGGTGTGGTGATTCGCCCAATTCATGAAATTCTGAGTACAATGCTATAATCATGTGATGAAGAAATAATAGCTATGGTGCTATCTTCTACAAATTCTTATATTCTTTTTCCCATGCCCTCCCCTCTGCTTGCCCCATTCTTACCACTGTACTATCAATCCCTTTTCACTTGTTTAATCTGGTCAAGAAATAGAATCACACACAGCACATGGCCAGAAATGGCCCATACAAAAAAGCCACTTTTTGTAATTATCATTTGCAAGTAGCCTGGCATAGTGCACCAGTGCTGATTGACAATGAATGATGCTGCACATTCTATGGCAAAAACTGGAGAGTTTTTGCCATCATCTGCACTAGACTGGCTGTCATAAGCTCATAGGTAGGTACTAGGCAATTGGCCCTAGGGCCTATATAAGCCTAGCCAAAAAGATACCCTGGCTTTCGCCACCCAAAAAAATATTTTCCTGTGTCCCTGTCGAGCAGAGCCACAGAGGTGATCCTGGGGTGAATTTCCTATTTCCCATCCAATCATCAAGATTTTTAATGAAGAGTGCTAATGAGGAACTTCATTTGATATAGATAGGTAGTTTGTAACAGAGTATGGGAAGTCTCTGGGACAGGAATCTATTCCTCCAGCATGTTCTGGTTATTGTGTTGACAAGGTTTAGGTCCCTAGAGCGTGTAGCTCTGAGGGATTGGGATTTCTTTAAGTGGAGCATGTTCAACAGCTCTGGGTTTGACATAGCTTTGTATGTTAAGCAGACATTGCCTCTGAGTAGGTGACATGCGATGGAGTAAAGCTAGAGTTTTTTGAGACGGTCTGCGTAGGGCATCTGTTTGAGGCTGGTAATCCTCTTTGTGAGGTATTTCTTCACACAAATGTGCTTAAACCTGCTGTATCATAGGAATACACAGTAAAGGCACTACATTCAGACACTTACTGTAACACTTATTAGGCTGTTGGATTCATAAAGTCAGAGCTCCTATGTGGTGTGTTGTGATAACTCACATGTCTAGAGATGATGTTTTAGCAAAGGGTCAAGGGTTTAATTTCAGAAGAATGTTGAACTAATATTTAATATTATTTTATATTGCTAGTATGTGTGTAAGCACAAACATATATATTTATTTATTTTAAAAGACAATATTGAATGAATGAAGCAGGAAAAAGAAATTAAAATAGAAACCACCATTTTAACAGTGAAGCACTAAAGCAATTGTAGTGACAGATTACTTATGAGGCAAATCTAAGAGTAACACATAAGAAGATGGTCAGAAATATCACATGAACAAATTGTTTGTCTCTCTCCCTGTCTCTATTTCTGTCTCTCTTCCACCCTTCTGTCTCATTTCATCACTTTTTACTCTTCGTTATTTATTAGGCTGCTGGATACAATGTTCACCTCATGGGATTTTATAATTGTCGTTACTGTAAGGAAGTTTAATGCCTATGTTATCCATTGCTTCAGTCAATTCTCACTGTCTCTTCAATTATGTGATTTTAACTTTGTGAAGTAGGATTTCCTATGTGATGTTCTGAGATAATGTTCAGAGCTATAGACTGAACCTTCACTGTCAAGAGTTCTAATCCAGAACAGTGTATAGCATTATTGGCATGGGTTTTAATCTAATAACATCTGTCTGTCTGTCAGATAACTATGACAGACAGGAGTGGCTTAGGCAAAGAATGTAGTTATGCAACAGAGTGCCCCATTTTAAGGTTTCACACCGGTTTTGCATGTATGTATGTTATATCTGCTATAGTTAGAGAAATGGTAATATGTATATCAGATCACTATTCTGTTTATATCCTGGTCAATATGACACATCTGTGTGTCATGTCTCTCTGTATTTTGCTATATACATACCCAGCATGCATGAAGAGTCACTAACTTTCTACCATTCATTATCGTGCATGTTGTTTAAAAAAATGTTTACTTTCATTCCTTGATAGTAATATTGGAACGATCGCACTGGTGTCTGTCAGCCTTCTCAATACTTTCCACATTACCACAGGTGTGTACAGTACCATAACAGCCATCAGTATTGTTTCTTATGTACAAATAAGGTAATTCCACCCTTACAATTATTTAACTTGGAAGACTATTTAACATCAATCGTGTGGATGTAATTTATTCATAGATTCATAGTTTGTTACTAGGCATATGACTCAGAAGGCCTTTCTAAGCCTAGCCAACTTTTCCCTCAAGAACAATGGTGTCCTGTATCCAAACAAGACATTGAGGACCAAGCATTTATAAGTTACCTCTGTCCATAAGGGACATGAGTGCCAGACTTGCTGTAAATTTCCTACTCCCCATCCAGTTGTCTAGGTTGTGCTTAAATTGAATAAGATTTGTCTGTATAACCTTCTTACTCATTGTTTTAGTTTGTTAGTTTGGATATTTTGGACATCAACTGGGTATGACAACCTTGTGTTTTTAAAGGTTAGCCAAACAGTCCACTTATGCTGTACTGATTGTCCATAAGATGGCTGAAACAGTCAGCTACTGGGGTTTCATTTTATTCACCTGAATTTGTCCATAACAGACTTAAAAAGAAAAAAAAAGTCATGAATGTTTAGAACTGCTATATTGCTGAAACATCTGATGTCCTTAAAGGGTCATTTGCATATATCCCATATGCTGCTAACACAAGAGGTTCAAGCTATCACTCAGTGGAACCTCTAGCTTGCTAGATTATTTCCTTTTAGTTTTTACTGACTGGTTTGTCTATGTGACCTCTTTACTCACTGTTTTATGTATTATAAACATGGCAACATTAACACAAACATTATACTTATAAACAATCCCACAATTATGTGAAGTAACATATAAATCACAATTACAACTATATACATTTGGAATAATATCTCTAACTACAAAAAAATTAATAATCTGACATGGAATAAACAACCATTTTGCATGCTTTACCTTGTTTATAAGTCATTTTAGAGAGTTTCCTCCAAGAAGACTGTTTAAGGTCAACGCAGTTTAATGAAATATAGTATTTTAGAAGGGAAAATACAATTAAGAATATTCCAGATTGAGATTGCTTAATGTTTGATGATTATATATTGAGTATAGTCCATTAACAATTCCAGATATTTGTTGGTTAGTCTAATAAAGTTAGCTTGTATTGGAATTTATCCCAAACTCTTTTTATGTCAGGGAAATACTAAAGAAGGTAAAGTATGCCAGCTGTCATTTTAATGCAGGCTTTTCAAAAAGGATTGCAGTTAGGGTAAATGCAGGTAATCTTGCAGGAGTCAAATAATTGTTTATAATCATATATTCAATGTATAAGAGTTTTTTAAGCGATATAAATTTAAAATTATAGTATATTAATTCTCTGACATTATCATCATATAATAGTTTTTGACAGAGGTTAGAAAATTTTTTAAAATTTGATAATAAGAATTATATTTATATTTAACATGATTCAGTAAGCTTTAGAGACATGTTTTCTTTCTTTAAAAATGGCTATGATGTTTTCTAAGAAGGAGAGATATCTAGATATATTTCCAATAGACTCATATTTGGATATGAGGACATCAGAAATCTGATGAAGAATAGGCATATAATCTTTGGGAAGATTGAGTTTTTTTTTTCAAAAGAATGATAGCTGATATTAAGTCCCATTTTTTAATATTGATACATTGAGCAAATGTAAGATTTTATTATTCATTTTTAGGTTAGGGCTTTTATGAATTGGTTGAAGGGATTTAAATTTACCCAGCATGTTGATAAATGTCACAAATTTTTGAAATGTTACAATTAACAATTGCAAAAATTGTGCACTTTCTGTTTTTAAGGGCGGCACTATCTAAAAAGGAAGAGGAAGACAGTTAAAACTGCAAGTTGCAGTAATACATTGACCCAAGAGAGGTACCAATCATTATTTATAAGGTTAAATTGTATGATTATATAATTCTTATTAGTTTGCTTGGATTCATTATTAAATAATATGAGATTAAATCTGGAAGAACATGTCACTGATTCAATTTAGGAAGGATTAATTTGTTATAACCAAGTTTCACACTTTTAGGGCACCATATAAATTTACAGATTTGAGAAGCAATATTTTTAAAGATGTATTTAGGAATGACTTGAAATGATGAGCAGAGAAAGAAGGAAAGTCTATGGTAAACATTCATTTTTATAAGTGACAGTTTTGACAGAAGTGAAAATTTCATGCTGTTCCATTTTTGTAAATCACTCTAAATATTTGACCATGTAGTTTGAGATAAATTTTAATCGTAATTCACCCCTAAATATATAAATGATGAATGAATCTGAATGCCATTTAATAAAACAGGGTCAATAAAGTCATACTGAGGACTTAACGAGAATAACAACTTTTTATCTAGGTTTAGTTCATAATTAGAAAATTTTGAAAATAACATGGCCGGGAGATTTACCCAATTTTATTAGAATTATTGCATCCAGAATTTCTGATATTGTTATGGGGTTTTCAAAATTTGTTTAAACTTAACTTTTTATTTTTGGAAAATTTGATTTTAAAAGAAATCAAGTTCAGAGAAAATAATTCAAGTGGTTTAGATTTTTGAACTTTTATCAAATATGTTTATAGTTTGGATGGAACCTGTGTCCATTCAGAATATTTTGCAAAGATATGTACTGTATCTCATACCAAGATAATTGGATCATATCCATAATAAATAATTAATGTTGTAAATATTTAATTTTGTATTCCATATCTTTCCTGTAGTTAATTAATAAGACTGATTCTAGATGTATTTGTTTGTTGATGTTATATTCTTGTATAAAAAGCTTTTTATAAAATTAAGTCTTACTTTTCAGTAACCTTCTTAACTGAGTTTTAAAAGCTGCCCAGTGAAAGTCTATTCTAGTAGCATTTTATATACTTTATTATAGAAGTGACTAAGTAAAGAGACCATTTCTGCTTTAACTTTTCTTTTTTCAGAAGTTCAGGGTTTAAAGAGCATACATGTCATAGGTTCATAGGTTCATAGGTAGGTACTAGGCTATTGGCCCTAGGGCCTATATAAGCCTAGCCAAATTGTACCTTAGCTCTTGCCACCCATGAAAATTATTTTCCTGTACCCCTGTCAAGTAGAGCCACAGAAGTGATCCTTGGGGTGAATTTCCTATCTCCCATCCAATCATTAAGATTTTTCTTGAAGAGTGATAATGAGGAGCTTTGTTTGATATGGATAGGTAGTTTGTTCCAGAGTATGGGAAGTCTCTGGGACAGGAATCTATCCCTCCAACATGTTCTGTTTATTGTGGTGACAAGGTTTAGGTCCCTAGAACGCGTAGCTCGGAGAGATTGGGATTTCTTTAAGTGGAGCATGTCCAACAGCTCTGGATTTGACATAGCTTTGTATGTTAGGCAGAAATCGCCTCTGAGTAGGTGATGTGCGACAGAGTAAAGCTGGAGTTTTTTGAGACGGTCTGCGTAGGGTATCTGTTTGAGGCCAGTAATCCTCTTTATGAGGTATTTCTTTGGCCTTTCCAGTTGTTGCAGATGTCTTGTGAGGTACATACCAAAAGGGGCGTTGTACTCTATAATGGGTCTAATGAGTGATGAGTAGCGGGGGACAATAACCTCTTTCTTCCTGGATGAGAAACCTTTTGTGATGAGGTGTACCATGTAGAAGGATTTCCTGACTACTGTGGCGATGTGATTATCAAAGTAGAGACTACTGTCCACCTGTGTCCCAAGGTCTCTTATGACACTTTCGGTGTTAAGTAGACTACCGCCTATGTGGTAGTTCACGGGTACCGAGTTTTTACCAAAAGGGATGACAATACACTTTTTGGCATTGAGCTTGAAATATAGCATGCCCCAGTTTAGGATTAAAGAAATTTTAGTCACCAGAAAAAAGTGGGCAGCATTAGCAAGGTCAATGATTAAGGCTAAGAATTTTTCTGAAATTTGAAAGTAATCAGTTCATGACCATGTTATGTGGCATTCCAAAGAAACCGTGAATTGATTGTTAGTATCACTCTTATGGATACAGGCGTCAAATAACCTAAATCAAATGGCTATGTCTAAAACAGAGGCAGCTGAATTGTAATCAAATTACCAATTTCCATTTGATGAATCAGAGTAAGGATTAAGTACAGGATTCCAATCCCTCCCCAGCAATGAAATCATGTTTGTTATGAAATTTCATAAATATATTGTAAAATTGTGAAACAATTAATTTGAAGTTAGCAAGGGTAATATAAATTAAATAGTAGTATTGGTTTGTCTGTAGAGTGAATGTTGCAAGTGACCCAATACCATCAACCATTAATCCCTTGAAGGGGTCTTCTATTAAAATAGTTACTCCTGCTTTATTCTGATATATATATATATATATATATATATATATATATATATATATATATATATATATATATTTATACATACACGCACATATACCACCAGCAATTTTCTGCTTAATCCATTTCTTATTAAATTATTTTGACTATTTTGTTTAACAGTATGTTTCCTGGATGAAAATATCAGCTTTAGATTAAAAAAATATATATGAGGAGGAAATGTTTTCTTAGCGTAGACCTTTAACAGTCCAAGAATCAATTTGTAATTTGTTTGACATAACTCAAATATATATTAGGTGAAGATCTAATGAATGGATAATTACTATTATCATTATTTTTTTTATAAATAAGAAACATAGATTGATCCAGATAAACAAGTTGGATCTAGCAAATACAATTAAAGACAGAAAAGTTAATAGTGCTAATGTATTTGGCTCAATTGCTAATTCTTCTATTAATCTTGTAGGCATAACCCCATATATCTCTCTCAATGAGTAGAATTTATGAAATTTCCATTTTCATAAAAAGAATAAATAATAAAATACATAGATTGAGAACAACTAGACTTCTTTTCTAAAACCCTAATAACATTTGTTAAATACACTACTACAAACTGTCATTCTAAGAGCTGCCCACACAGATCCCCTATAAAGTAATTTTCTACATTTATGTAACAAATCATAAAATAGATTTATAGTAATAGCCACTTTTAAACTATGATGAAAAAGTATTCTAACATCAGTGGTATAGTAGTCACCCTGGATTCTGACTTACAATCTCTTGTTCTTTTTATTTTCCATTTGAATAATTCAATCAAAACAGTGTATAATGTTTATCTTGTGCCTTTATATATATGTTTTAGTAAATAAGCATTTTATATAAATAAAAATGCGCAGAGTTGTAAAATGGAGCTGTTCACACATTAGGAGACATAGTGAATCTCCAGAAAGCCAGGTACATATGACTGCTTAAACTTTCTGCTGCTGTTTTAACTGAAATTGTGAGTCAGAATGTCTAGCAGTACCAAAAATGTCTGGTGTTTATATCACTGATGTGCACTAATATCAACATGCAATATACTGGTTACAGTGCATTGGCACTTCTCCATCAAAAATGCTCAAACTAGTACTTTTTGCAGGGAATAACCCAACTGTAACCCTCACACTGAGGTTATGCCCCTGTACCTCTGCATTTGTAAGAAATGTCTTAATAACCACTGTTTTGTGTTTTTTTCTTCAAGAGGGTGTGGGGGTGAAGTCCCTACCAGGATGGTGCAGGGGTGGGTAAACAGATTTTAAAAAAATTACAAGAGCTTGTCATTGCAAAGTCAATAGGTTGCCTGTCCATATTTCTAAAAATCAAGTTAGTCAGTATGTGAGCTTCTGTTGTTAAATTCTTTCTTTCTTTCATTAATATCATGTTAAATATTTTATAATAGGCAATACTGAGTAAGATATTCTAATGAAGGCCAATAAATAGGTTCATTGGTTAATAGATAAATACTAGACAATTGGTCTATAGACCATTTTAAACCTAGCCAAAAAACCCTGTTCAAATTTTCCTTCTAGTGTCAAGGAGGGCAAGACAAGATTGACTGGGAGATATTGAGGCTGTCCGTCCAATTATCTAGGAACCTTGAAGGTGGCAAGGGTGCTACTCTGCTTAACATGTAGTAGAAGTTTGTTCTAGAGGTGAGGGATACATTGGGATATTAATCTATCATAACAATATGTCTTATTTATCTCCTGATAAAGGTTTAGTTCCTTTAACAGAGTGCTTGATATACCACTAGTTCTGCAAAGGAATAGATCAAACAGGATTGGATCTTTCATGGCATGAAAGGCTAGACATAGAGCTCCACAGAGGAGTCTGTAAAAGATTGAGCATAGAGAAAGGGCTACCAGTCTTTCCCAATAAGGAAGATTTTTGAGGCCACTGATAATTTTAGTTATGAATCTCTGAGGTCTCTCACGTTGTGTGATATGGTTAAATAAATACATGCCAAAAGGTGCGTTACATTCAATAATTTGTCTGATAAGATATTAGTAAAGGGGAATTTAGACTTTTTTTGATCTAGTGGATATGCTTTTGCAAATTAGATGGGTCAGATAAAAGGCTTCCCGAACTACTGTGGAAACATTTTGGTCAAATAATAATGAATTATCAACAAAAGTACCAAGATTCCTTACAACAGTGTCTGCGTGGAGGCATACATCTCCTATACAGTTGTGATTTTATTTTTACCAAAATGAACTCTGCTATATTTTTTAGGGTTTACTATGGTGTTAGTGATCATTATAATCATGAAATCACATGATCAGAAGGTCGTAAAAAAAAAAAATGCCAATAACCACTTGTTTGAACACCTGGCTATGCTCCCCTCCCCTTCTGGATCCATATCAACACTTATTTTTGTGCCTGTGCAGGTCAGGAAATTGGATGTTCAACATTGTTTGAAGAAATGGGCATCAGCATTCTTGTTTGCAACCATCTGGTCATGTGATTTAGAGATAAGACATTTTAACAATCGCTAAACCATAGTAAACATTTTTTACATTTAATTTGAGACCATAGTCATTGCATCAATTGTTACCATGGTCTATGTTGTGTTAAAGCAATTGTGAGTCAATTGAAGATTGAATAACAACACCCAATTTCCAGTCATCTGCAAACTTAGTTAACCATAGCCCAGAAGCTCTGAGAAGTATATACCAAATAGGAGAGGCTACAGTTTTGGACCTTTGGTGCACCACTGGTAACTGCTTCACTTTCAGAAGTGGCACCTGCTACTCTAACCACATTGGTTTGTCGGACAACCAGTTAGCTATCCATCACACAATATAATGATTGACATTTAGATATAAAAGTATATCAATAATGCTTGCATGTGGAATATTGTCAAAGGCCTTGGCAAAGTCTAGATATTCTATATGAACTGCATAACCACTATCCACTGTTTCCATTACTCTTTCACAGAAATTAATGATGTTAAAGAGGCAGGACTTTCATATGATAAAATCAAATTTATGAGGGTCTAGGTTTGAAAGATTTTTCAAAGTCTAGATTGATGAAGTCAGAGATAATGTGTTCCACAGCTTTACATATGAGGCTAGGGAGACTAATAGCTCTATAGTTACCAGGGTCCATGATTGAGCCACCCTTGTGTAATGGTATTACAATAGCTGTTTTCTAGGCTTCTGGAATGTAACCGGTAGAGAGACTTAGATTAAAGAGTTTAAGTAAGGATTTAGAAAGGCTGTATTTGGTGCTAATAATCAGGCAACTTGTAATGTTGTCAGAGTCTATGGATATAGTATGGATATAGTATTCTTTGTTTTTGAAAGGGATGAGAGAATTTGTTATATAACAATTAAAGGTGGTGGCTGAGACTGTGAAACCTGTGGGACAGCTATAACTGTAGGTGTAGTAAAAGTTGCACTAAATTTGTTAGCTAGGGTATTAACTCATTCCTTTGAGTCATAATATGTGGTATTATTGTGGACTAGCTCTGAAGACTGTTGGGTGCTAGTTCCTAACTTTATGACAAAGTTAAAGAAATATCTGCAGTTATTTTTGTTTTTAGTGGCTATTTTAAGTTCATACTCAGCTTTGATGATTCCCTTAAGCTCTTTGTTTATTTGCTGTTAAGGTACATAGAATGAGACATCGTATAAGCATTCAGCAGTTTCTTTCTCTTATTATATAATTTATTTAAATGGTTATTCCACCCACAGGGTTTGTTTTTAAACTTCTTATTATATTTGTTGCAGATATGACTGCCTTATCCATACAATTATTTAAGTGGGAGTAGACGTCAGAGGCATAGGTAGCAGCTTGAGCAATAGGGTCCTTCTGAGGAGGATTTCAGCAAAACCAATTTAAGTCATTGAGTAACTGAAAAAGCTTTGCTTTTGAGAAGTCCCTAAACACAGAGCTATTTACAGAGGTAATTTTAAAAAGAAAAGGTGACTAAATTATGGTCTGATTTAACAATATATGATGATACGGGTTCATATGAATCCATCGACAGTTCAAAACATCGATGGCAAAAGATCGACAGCGAGAAGACCGACGGAGGAAAACACCGACGCTGAGAACATCGAAATGGGGAAAGGATGTGTATTTATGCGGTAGTGACAGACGTTAGGGTGCGAGTAAGGTAAGTGTGCGATGTTGTCAGTCTGTGGGGATAGGGGTGGGTTAAGTGAGTTAGGGTTAGGGCTCAGGTTAGGTACGTGTGTAGCAGTGATAGTTTTTGGGTTAGGGGTGGGTTAAGTGAGTTAGGGTTAGGGTGCGGGTTAGGTGAGTGTGCGATAGTGATAGTTTTTGGGTTAGGGGTGGGTTAAGTGAGTTAGGGTTAGGGTGCGGGTTAGGTGAGTGTGCGATAGTGACGGACCTTAGAGTTAGGGTTTGGGTTAGGGTTGTCGATAGTTGTGTATGTAAGGTTTAGTGTTGGTTTGTTAGTATTTTGGTTTGCTAGTGTGGTGTGTGTGGGTTTTGGAGTGGGGATTTGTTTTGTTTGTTAATTGTTGTTGTACTGGTGTGGAGTGTATGCGGTGTCGTGCTTTTGAACTGTCGGTGTTTTCGCTGTTGCTGTTTCGCTGTCGATGTTTTGAACTGTCGATGGATTCATATGAACCCGATGATACATATGGAGTTAATGATAGAAGTTGCCATATTTGGGAGGACTAGATCCAGGATACTGAGGCCCCTAGTAGGATGGTTAGCTACTTGTGAAAGAGTGTTGTCATTTATAATGTCAACTTTGCTAGTAGGCCAGACAATGTAGTACTGCTTACAAAATAACAGTCTTCCACTGTTGTGGTAGATAACATGTGACAAGCAGGAGTTGAAAACATGTTAGTGGCTTATAAATAAATGGCTCACATGACTTTATAAATTAGGACATAATTCAACTCTCCCAGGCCTAACTTTTAGTGATTGTTCTTTCGGCAAGTCTAATACAGATGATTGTGCAGTCATTAAGTGGAAATATGGATCTACTAGATTGTTCTCTGTTCTTTTATAAGGGCAGTATGCCTGATCAGTTAATAAATACTTTATTAAATATTAAAAGTTAATGACAGAATCTGCTTTAAATACTTTGCCCGATTGTTAAAGACATTATTTTTTCCTGCTAAAAGTTAATTTCATCCTAGAAGATAGATGGCTGTCCTATAATCTGAGCTTGTTTCTGACTAATGTAAATAGCTTCTTCTATTTAAATTGCCTTTTCATTGTACTTTCTCTATTTTTCAGAAAGTATCCTCTGATGAAGTCACAGGCATGTTTTTTCATTCTGCCTTAGCAGTAAGTGATGAAGCTTTGTAGGCATCACTGACAGTTTGTCTTCATAGCTTTGCACTGAAAGGGAAGTACTTCTTCTTGAGAGAGTGGATTGTTTTAATAACAATTGCTTTACAGGCCTATATCACTTGTAGTTCTGCATTTAGTGCATAATTACATTGAATGTGTAGCATGACAAGAGCTGGGATGTTGCAATATGTGCATCTTGAGACACTGACGAATGTGGACATATCTTGAGGAAAAATACTTTCATTAAGACTTGGCCTTGTAGCTACAGTCTCTGTTATTTTATTATTTAATTTTTGTGACTATTGCTTGTATTGTTACATTGAATTATCGTGTTTAATTCAGACAGTGTTATACTTTAATAACATATTCATTTTGTTATTGTATAGCATTATTTGATTACTATATCATTACATTTGAGCCTTGTTTCTGTAAAGTTCTCAGGTGTCAGACACTTGAACTTGGAGGTCTTCTCAGACTAATTGTAATGGTGCATTTTGTATCTAGTAGGAATACTGATAAGTGGTCATCACTTAAATCTGGTGAGTGGACTTGTTTATTTTGTACCTCCTAATGCTTATTTGTGATTATATAGTCTTGAAGTGAATGGTTAAGTGATGAAAATATAAGAATAACTGGGTACCAGTTATATTATGCAGGGATCTTACCACACTGTCACGTCCCTATACTGGTGATTAAGGAGACCATTGCTAACATCATCTAGTTGTAATATGTTGTTAAACAAGTACATCAATGGCAAGCAAACAAGGATACGTAGAAATACATTGAATGATAATTAAAACTGCCTCTTAGCTATAGAATTAAAGCTGATCTTCAGAAGAAATGCAAAGTCTTACCTCAAGATTAGCTTTTGCAGTTATTTTCTTGCTTTCTACTTACTGGGTGATACCTAAAAGAAAGAAAGAAGGTTTTCCATGCCAGCAATTTTACAAATAAATAATGACATGCAAGTAGCAGCTTCTACAAGGACATTTAACCTCTTTCTGGCTGAGAGTTCAAAGCAGCTTAGTGACTTGACAGTATCAGTCCTTCACCAGTAATCAAGCAGAAGTTTACTAAATATGCTTATTAACTGAATCAAAGCAATACAGAAATATATATTCCTCATAGATTAACATCAACTGGATATGGCTTTAAATAAATATACCCCAATGTGTACTTTTCACGTACTGTCCTGTTTGCTTTTCTAAATAATGGAATTAGTCTATCAGTTAGCTTTGAATATATACTGTGCAATGGATTATTGCCCGCTTTATCCATTAAACTGCAAACAGATGGCATGGCCATCTATAGATCTGATCTCTTACAAGATACAGTCAGGAAGCTTCTAAAAAACTATCTACTTAATTTTAGTTAATGGTAACTACAAAATCCACTCATTCTAAACTTTACAAAAATAAAAACTGTACTATTCAGAATTAGCCCAGAAACTGATTAGAGTATCATCAGACAGGAAAATACAACCCAGTCCCTTTCATAACATTGGACCGCAAAGCTTTACATTGGCTGGATCACTGGCTAAACCAGAACCTAAACTTCTGATACCAAATAGCAATGGCAATGAAATAAATAACGAGATCCATTTCTGGGGTTGGAAAAATCTCTCATTTCTTTGCTTCGAAAAGGAGAATCATTGGAAAATGCATTCTCATTTCTTATTTTAAATATGGCCTTTTTTTCCTTTCTGCAGACTCTCAGAAAAAAAAACTACAAATAAATGGCAAGAAAATCAATAGATTTAAAACCCTGGCACAAGACAAGAGCATCCCTGTCACTATTTATAAATGCAAAATGGTTTCTTATGAAACAGCAAGTCTTGGAGCCTTCAAAAAGGTGACATTGAATCACTTTGCCAGTAGATTACAATGCATATAAACTTAATACAGCCTCCAATTTCACATTTCCCAACACCCCTCCTCACAAACACTAGAAAACAAACTTCCTATCAGTGACCACAGTGTCTTCCACCTAGTCCCAAAACTAAGCTGATCCCCCTGCTTTCATAACAATACCCCCCCCATAACAAATAACTTTATCCCATATTTTCTACTTATTTATTTATTTTATTTATTTCCAGTTTGATGACCGGGGTGGTCCACTGGGCTCAAAGAGCCTGTTTTCAGTGGAGGCCCGGGGAGAAAAGCTCCATAATACAAAGCACAAGATACGTAAAACAAAATACAATACATAGTTGTAAAGGTATCAGTAAACAAACTTGTAACTATAAAATAGCAAAACTAAGGAAAGTTAAGTTGCAACATAGACAAAAAATATGTAATACATATTTACATGTTTACAGGTTGAGAACAGTAGTACAAAGTTACATTTGTACAGCAGTTAGAAACGTCCGAAAATATTATAAAGTAACATTAAAATATGGTTAATCCCTGGTGAGTAAGGAAGAATGAAACCTTATGTGTAGAGTTAATGTATTCATGTATTAAGCAGGTTAGGTAGATAGAGTGCAACTGCACTTCCATTTATAGGAGAGGTAGGAATGGAGCTGGGTTTTGAAGAGTTCATAGTTTTCAGAGATTCTTAGAGATGGAGGGAGAGAACTCCATTTTTTGGCTAAGGAAAAGGTTAGAAGTAGCTGACCAGCGGGACAATTTGGTTTGTATACAGAGATTAGATTTTGGCGGGCAGATCTTAGAGTTCTGTGTCGGGTGTATAATGGTAAGATGTTTGTTAGTGCTGGACATTTAGTTGGTTTGAAAATAAGCTTGTGAGCTGTGGTGAGTTGGCGGTAGTCTAGGTGGTTGGGATGTTCTAGCCATTGCAGCTGGTGTAGAGATATACAGTTGTGAGTGGAGTATTTGGATGTGGTTGCGAAGTTTGAGATTTTGTTGAAACATGTTTCCAATTTAGAAGAGAGGAGGAAAATAGGTTGGTTAGTAGGGGAGCACCAGGCATCAGTAAGGGTAGTAAGTAGGTCATGGCGAGGGTCTGTCTAGTTAAAGAGGAGAGGAAGTGTGAGTTTCTATACAGCATGCCAAGTTTCTGATGGATTTTCTTGATATTTAGCTGAATATGGGTATCAAATTTTAGATGTTTATCAATAGTAACCCCAAAAAGTTTAGCAAAAGCAACAACTTCTATAGTTGAGTTGGCATGGATGATAATATCGATGGAGGTTTTGTTGAAGGGGAGAGATTTTGTGGGGGTGAGTAGTAGGATTTTAGATTTGTTGGCATTCAGGGAGAGATGATTTTGAAGAATCCAATTCTCAGTAGTTGAGAAAGCAGTTTGAGTCTTAGTTTGGAGCTCAGGGAGGTTAGAGGCAGAGCAGACTAAAGTTGAGTCATCTGCATATTATACTATCTTAGTGTTAGGAATGGCTGTATGGAAATCATTAATGGCAATATTAAAGAGCATTGGGCCGAGTATGGTTCCCTGGGGTACCCTGGTTGGGGTTGGAAGGAAGGCTGAGGTGCCCGTCTTCCATTTTACAGCCTGGGATCTATCAGAGAGGTAGCTGCTGAACCAGGTAATAGTGTTTTGTGAGAGATTAAGATTAGAAAGGTGGGTAAGAAGGTGGGTATGGGAGACTGTATCAAAAGTCATGGAAAGGTCAAGGAGGACTGTGGATACAAGTTCTCCAGAGTCATGGGCATGGTTTATGATGTCTAGAAAAGAAAGAAGAGCAGTTATTGTGCTATGACCAGGATGGAACCTTTGTTGTGTTGGGGTAAGGAGTTGGTTATTTGTAAGAAAAGGCATGAGCTGGAGGTGGATGCATTTCTCAAGAGGTTTTGAAATAGGGGAGAGAATTGCTATGGGTCAGAAGTTGGAGATGTTATTATTTTTGCCTCCTTTGTGGAGGGGTAGGATAAAGGCTGTGCACCACAGTTTAGGGACATATGATTCCTGTATGGATCTATTGATGAGTATACTAATGGGGATGGTGATGCTGTCTGCTGCAAGTTTTAGAAAGAGTGAGGAGGTGTTGTCAGGGGCATTGGAGCATGGCTTAAGTTTAAAGAGAAGTCTTTTTATATATGAGGTTAGGATGGGTTTGAAATGAAACATAGGAGGAGAGTTTTGGATGGAAGGTTGGGCAGAGGATTTGAGTTAGGGAGTGGAGTTGTTGTTAGGCAAGGTTTTGGTGAGTTCTGCTATAGAGTTAGTAAAGAAGGAGTTGAATAGAGTAGCTATTTCTGGGTCATATTTACTAGTGTCAGGGCAAGGGTTGTTTTTGGTACCTGGATTGAGAAGAGAGTTGATCGATTTCCAGAATTGTTTGGGGTTTGACGAATGTGTAGATTGAAGTTTCGTATAGTATGATTTTTTTTATCCTGTATAATATGTTTTTTGGCTAGGTTGCAGAGTTGTTTATATTTAAGAAGAGTGTCAGGGTGCTTATTGTGGTGGAAAAGTTTCCAGGTCTTGTCCCTTTGTTGCATGAGTGTTTTGTTGTCTTTAGTAAGCCAGGGGGAGGAATTGATTTTTATTTACATATGCAATAGCACATAAGAATAGTTTGTTGAAATAGGGAATCTCTTTTACTATTACCAACTCACTTTGGAAATCTTGCAGATACAAGGGCATGCTGAACAGTTATCCCCTATATTTGGCAAAAATACTAGCCAACTCCCGTCTCTAGCTATCTTCAAATTTCTCCATTGTTTTATTACCTAGACATATCAGATAAGTATATTTATTAGTGTAAATAATGCAAAAATTTCTTCTACAGTAATAAACTCCATGGCCACTGATCTTTACTGTCGATGTTATGCAATGCATTATTTACTACATTTGTATTCCATGCATCTTCCTCTGAAATGGTCCAATGGTGACATGCTTGTTGAGATGTTACACCTATTCAGTTTACATGCTATGTATTATATTTTGTGAATTTATATTCTATGTGATGTCTTTGGAAATACTTTATTTGCTCAATTGACATTCTACATGATATGTTTCATCAGTGCGTCCCCACGGTAAATCTCAGGATAGGGCAATAAAATAGCTTTGTGCATACTGGTCTTTATGCATATCAATTATTTACAATACTGTCATTAATTTAGTTATTATATGTCTGGATGTGTAGTTCTGCACTCTTTTATTGTAAAGATTTTGTACATATTTGTTTTCATCTCAGTTTGTACTCCTGCACTGAGTCTGAAAAATACAAACAAGCAATCAAACATACAGACAAATAAATGGACAAACAAACAGATATATAAATACACACATACATGCATACATTCATACATAAACAAATAAATATTTAATACAAAGAAAAACAAGCTATATGCCAGTACAAAAACAAAAGCAGGAAAATAAAATATTTGTGAGAAATATTCACAGATGAAATACAGAAGGTATGGTGACAACAAGGAAAAAAGATGCTTGTGTGTTCATTGCACCTTTTAGACAAATTCAGTCACATAGTGTTGAATATACATAATTTCTGTAATTGCAATACTTAGCATATTGTACATATTGCTGTGTGATTGTTGGATATGATTTATAGATATTGGCTGTAACTGCAAAGGGATAGCATGTGTAAAATCACATACTGGAGCCTTATGCAATTCTCAAAAGTACCTTTATCCCTGTAATATCTGCATATTCTACTGTGTATAAAAAGGGCACTGTAACAGACACATGTGACATTGTTGAGGATTGCTTCATTAGCTCATGTTGTTGGTGCACAGCTTAAGTGTAACAATCATAATTTTTTATTTTCTATAGTAGAAAAAGTACAACTTAATCCAAGGGGTGGTCCATGGCCCATTTGGTTGGAACAAAGGGAACTTTGGTGACAAATATTTTTGAATGCCACCGTCCCTCTAGGTCTTAATGATTCTGTTAGTATTTCTAGTCTGTTAAAAATGAAATTTTATGATAGATAATCATTTTATTTTATGATATTATATTGTTTTGTTTTGATATGTGTTTGGTGTGTTTATACATATATTTGTATGTGTTAATATGTTTATATACATACACATATTTTTATATATACATATATTTTTTATTTCATGTTTATTTGTATGGGATGTTATTAAAAATGACTGGGTTCCTTTAAATTTATTCTTCCTGGTTTTGGTCATGTGGTTGGCGGGGAGTTTAAAACATGTATTGTGTACTGTCTTCTTATCTGATGGAGTCTACATTTATTGGATGAAAATCTTACTTTTATCAGCACAAAACACAGAATTTTCTTCAGGTCTGAAATACAGGCATAGGGAGACAAGACAGAACACATGTGCAGAGTGCAATCAAAACATACGGATGATAATAAAATTAGGGAAAGCTAAAATCATATAAAAAGTACACATGTTCAAGGAAGTACAACCTAGATAATCAGTATCAAATAAGGCTCAAAACAGAGGCTAGATCATAAGAATACCGTAAAAAGATTCCAATGCCAAAATCTAAAGCAAGTGTAGGAATAGAAGTAAAACATTACAATGTAGTAGTTGAAATATATAAAAAATGGTCAGAACTGTAGCCAAAATCTGTTGCAAAGAGTAAAATCATAAATTCAATTTGACTCAGAAAGATGATCATGTTGTTATTTTGGTAACCTAAAATATCTGAAAATATTAGAAGACTAACTAATGAAGTTTTGGGGGAAAAAAATCATCCATCACTCTTAGAGCAAGTTCAGATTAAATCAGATTGGGAGGATGTGCATCCAAATAATAAGACAATACCCTTACTGAAGCATCCATGAAATAAATAGATATGAAAATAATACAGGAACGATTTGTAGTTAAAATACAATATGAGTACTCCATATAATGGATGTACCTTATGCAGTAGTTAGTGTTGCTACCTCACAACTCAATTGTCTGTTTCAATTCACTCTTCAGATGTACTTGTTTGAAATCTGCATGCCTTCCCTGTGTCTGGGTTTCACCTATGCTTTGGCTTACTCTCCCCTTTTTAAAGGCATGCTGATAGCTAAATGGATTGCTTTCTAAACTGATAATACGTATGCATGCCAAGTGTTAACACTGTCTGAAAATAATATGTGTGTGCTTGTGTGTGTGCTTGTGTGTGTGTGTGTGTGTGTGTGTGTGTGTGTGTGTGTGTGTGTGTGTGTGTGTGTGTGTGTATGTGTGTGTGCACATGTGTATCTGTGTGTGTGCATGTGCGTGCTTGTGTGTGCATGTGAAATGTGTGTGTGCGCGCGCGTGTGTGTAATGTGTATGTACCTGCATCCTTAAGTAGACTGGCATCTTGTCAAAGACTAGTTTCTCTACCTTACACACTTTCCTTGACAGGGTAGGCTGCATCTCTCCATGACTTTCAATAAAACAAAGCATGTATCTGAGAATGAACAAATGAATGTTCCAGATTAGTTTAAAGAACAACAAGCTCATCATAAATTAAAATAATCAGAACGCCAGAGTAAATATGTAGGAACGTAGATGTATACTAACAAGTGTAATATCCCAGAGTGAAAGAACTAAGAAGTGTCACACCTATAGATGTAAATCAAAGCACAACCACAATGAAATAGGCCAAACAATGAAGCCTACGTTGTAGAAACAAATATGCATGTGTTGCCTAGTAGATTAAAAATGAGAAGCATTAGTACTGTAAGCAGCTTACGATACAGTTCCAGCATACCAACTGTAAATAGTAAAGCACTGTGGTCAAAGTTCCTGAGAAATGAGAACATTAAAGCACTTACATAAAATACATTTTCCCTTGAACCCTGGCCAAAGACACAAAGTAAACAAAGTTAAAATCCTAGATGCCTGAAGTCAAAAAATACAAAACTGCATCCACAAACCTCTCACTGATTTCATAATCACGCATGAGAAAATGAAGGATGAAATGAAATGCAGCTGGAACAATAACACCAGGACTGCTCTAGTACATGCACAAGAACACAGCTCCAACAATTTCCAGTCAGGTTGTCAAAGTAGTTTACAAGATAAAAGGTTTCAGGAAGTAAGATGATATCAGGGAAACAAAGGTGTTTAAAAAAAATCTCAGGCAATCTTTCAGCAGACACCAAAGGTGTCCAGCAAACAGCAGAAGATGTCACACAACAAAAGGTCAACAGGACAGAGACATAAAAATAATTGCAGAAAGTAATTTAATACAGAACTCAAACAAATGAACAAAACAGCAGCTTTGACAACATATTGCATTACAGAAACTCTTCCTACTGACTAGGGAACAGAACCAGGGTCGTTCTGATCCACTTATTTAATGCACAAACATACCCTCTTCAGAACTGTGCCAGTTTTGGCATTAATACTAAGGTCTTTTTCCATGACCAGTCATTGCTCTGCACCATTCAATGTTCTTATAGAAAGGAAAAGGCACACATTTCTTTCCATTAAGGAGAGTTATTCTCCTTGAAGCCTCATGGTATGCGCTGCAGATAAGACTGTTAAAATATCCTAGTTGGCAGTATGTAAATTGTTGCATTATCACTTGGGATTACTAAACTGAGTTTCCCGTGGCAGGTATTACCTTCATGCAGGTGGCACAAATTTGGATCAGAGCTACAAAAAGTATCTTTATTAATTTGTGTCTTTCCACAGTTTCCATTCCATTAACATTTTTAACTGCATCTGGGCCCTGCTTTCTGTCTGCTCCTGCAGTCCCACCTTACTGTTTCTTGCTTCCTGATCTTACTTTCCAGCCTTCAAACCTAACTGCCTGTATATGGCTGTGGTAGGTCACATTCACATCTGTTTACTGTTAAGAGCTGCCTTCTTCCTTTGCACCTCACCGATTATTTATCTACTCCATGAAAACTAATAACCTGGAGCAGTGGATACTCATGATTTTTATAAGTAGCTAATCTCATTGTAACAAACTTTGTCTCATTTTACACATTTTCATGTGTGTTTATGTCTCTCTGAATCATGAGGTGCCTGTATACTGTGCCCCTGTCTCCTCAGTCTGGAAAAAAACACAACAAAAAATGTATGCATTTATTCCTGCATGCATCCATGCCACCTTGTAATGCAAACCACTATTTTGTTAATGTCTTTGTCTCTAAATGTCTCATGTATCAGTTTTATACAATGGGAATAACTCTTTCTGTCTTGCCTGTGTTTTTAAGGCAGTGTAATTCACTTACTGTATAGCAAAGAAACCTAAAATCATTATTATGTATCAGTATTACATCGGTGTACCTCACACATTTTTGTAAAAATAAATTTGTCTTTGAATAATTATTATGTGACAGCATTAAACTGCAAGTTAAACAGTTTGAACCAAGCACTCTGAATCACTGTTACATATCAGCATTAAACTGCAAGTTACACAGTTTGTACCAAGCACCCTGTCTTTTAATCATTATGTGTCAGCATTAAACTTCAACTTATATAGTTTGTATCAAGCACCTTCTTTTTGAGTCAGTGTTTCATATTAGTAGTACATCTATCTCTTTCTATAACACAGTGTGTAGCAAATTTAAGACTTTTCCTGCATAACACTTTTACATTGTGTCCACCAAAGTTACACAGAAAGTACTAGTTTTCTGAAACCCTCTAACTGCACTGTATGAAGGAAAGGCACAGAAGACAAGAGTATTAAAATTCATCTGACTTTAAAAAAGTTGTCAGAGGTGTTTAATTATATAGTAATTTTTTTATATAAAGCATTTTTTATATAAAGCAACATGTAAAATTGATTTATTTACTTGGAAAGTATTATACACAACTGCAAACACAATTACTTTGTGATTAAGATGTTGTATAAAAAATGAGTATTTAATGCAGTTGTCATGTTCAAACTCTAAGTGGAGGTAACATCAAGAAGTTTTTTATTAGATTGTTATTACTAAACGTGTTAAAATGTAATGCACTTTCATTTTTATCATTTTAACACTTATTATTATTGATGCAACAAAAGTATATGTTTAAACAGTTTTTAAATACACATATTTTTAAAAAATAAAGCATGGTTGATTAACTTAATTAATCAATTACCCAATTAATCAACCTAACAACCCAGCATATATAAGAAAGATCTGTGGTGTATGGAAATCACACTTGAAAAAGCCCGTTACGAACGGGTGAAAGCGCTTGTGTTGGAGTTTGGTTCGTGTTTGTGGAATAAAGATTTCTGGTTTATTACTTGGTCATCATTTTTTGGCGAGCACCTTTTGAATTGCTGTTATATTTCTAAAGATTTTGGCTACAAGATTTTTACGTATTTTTTACACCTGCTGAAACTTTTTACAACATTCCAGAGTGAGGCTTTTTGGTCTACACGTTTTCCTGTTTCCTGGTTGTGGTTTGCTGCTTCTTCTGATATAGTAATTAATGATGCACATTTAAAGATTGAAAAATAATCTTGCTTTACTTCTGTTTAACTGGGCATTCCAAAACAGATATTAGCATATGAACATTCTCATTACATAACTTAACTGTTTCAACAACTCCAAAACTAACTTTTAGTTATTAAGCTATAGAAGCAGTATTTCACAGGAATAACAATTTAGAGAGAGGATATGAATATTTAAGATAAAACACAATGCATTACTAAACAGACAATTAAAGCAAATGTGAAGTATTGCTTGCTTCATAGGGTGCAAGTGTCAGGAATGTCCCATCTATATGTATACATTTAGGGGCAGAGCTGTTCTGGCACACCTTGCAACTTTAAGTTGATAGGAAACAAAGAGGCCTTCTCAGTCTTAAGGAGGAACCCCCCCCAAAAAAAAGTACTTTACTACAGCTTATATCTCATGCAAAGAGCTGACACCCTTCAGCCTTGATAGCAAATGCAGTTTGATTTCTGAATACCAGTGCTGCACTACAGAATGATCAACATCAGCCATTTGTGTTCCCTAACACCTTACTCCTGGGGCAGCTGCCCCCTTTGCACCACCCTAGCTACACCTCTGTTTTGGGGTGTATTACAGGATGATAGGCCTGATGTATTTGCTAGCAGTATTAGGTATGATGTAGAGTAAATGTGCATAGCACTCTTCAGAAAAGACAGGCCTATAATATCTTCAGAACATTAGTTGTTAGGTTTGGGGATGGAGACCTTTCCCATTTGCTTCGGTGACCACATAGTGCATATTGTACATTTTGGTGCCCAAATGCCCCTTTGGAAAAATTATGATGATTTTAGAGCTTAATTTTTTTTTTTTAAAGATGAGAGTTGAAGGAATGGTATCAGTCTCTTGCTGAGGTCTGCCATGGCATGATTCCTTTGGGTGATGGACATAGGACTGCTCCAAGGGGGATAAGCAGGCCTTTTAGGATCAGAATATTTCATACACCAAAGTTAGACTTGGGTAGGTAATAGGGCTTATATTGGCCTACCAGGAATGATTGGTGGAATGACAGCTAAGGCTGTATTAAGACTCAGGGGAGATAGAAAATAAGGAATATTACAGTGCAGCTAGACAGCCAGAAGATTCTCACTGTTAAAAGTGAATTCAAACTAATAGCTTTATGAAAATACACTAAGTGATCTGCATGTCTTTGCCCTATATCTCTGAGAGAAAAGGGATGGAAAGATGGCTTTTAGACTGAGGGGACTAAGGGTTATTTACCTGGCATGGATGAATTTGTTTGTTTTTTTTCCAGGGACAACAAATGGTTGAAAACATAATACACATCTTTATACTGATTCAAGACACATAAGGATGGGAATACCTATGGATGATCATTACTCTGGATGTTGAAAAACATTTGATAGAGTATATTGGAAGTTATTGTTTGGATTATTGGAAGCTTTACAAGTTGTTGAAAAATCTCTGTGCATGTGTGGAGGCTAGCATCAAGGTTTCAGCATTTTCTTTCTAGCTGGTAAGAAGTATGAGGTCAGGATGTCTATTGCTCCAAGTCCTACTTGCTTTATACCAAGGCCGTTTAGCAAGAATTCTTGAAGCCTCTGAACTGTGAGCTGTATATGGGATGGGGAGATTAAACTGTCTCATTTTTGCCAACAATTTACTGGTGTATTTCATGGGTGTACAGGAAGATTTATAACTGTTTAATTTGTTGAACTAGTTCTGTAATTTAATTAAAAGCCCAGAATTTGTCCCTTAATTTCATGATAACAGAAACATTTCCCTACTGCCTACTGAAGTTAACAGAGCTTGATTAAATGTTTTGGGAATTATCTGGTTTGCATGGCCAAGAAAGCAGTCTGAGTTACTTACAAGCTAGTTCTGCATAGGTGTAAGGAACTTGCAACTAAATAGAACTCCCATCTTATCATTATTAGCTCTCCATGGCCATCAAGCATACCTCTGAGCATGTTATATACTTATTCATTCCCCCATAGGGCAATCAGCAGACACATTTACCCCCCCCCCCCATCAATGTGAGATCTCATCAGGCCATTAACTACCAGCTCTGAAGAGAGTCTATAGGTCCATTTGTTTCCCTTAGAGGTGACTGCTGAGAATGAGCTATAACTTGTGTGAGATACGTAATCTTCCATTTATACCCACCACTGTGGCTATAACATATACTTTAGCTAATTTCCTAAGGAGGTACATGCATGGTTCCACATATTTATTTAACATTTGTTGACAGGGAAAGTACAACTAGGACAAAGCCTATTTTCAGCGGATACCTAGGTAGAAACACTCCAAATGCATGTCTTTGGATTGTGGGAGGAAATCAGAGTACCTGGAGGAAAACGGTAACAGTACAGCAGAATAGTAGCAACAGGCCATTAGAAATATAGACTGATAAATGCACATTAAAGATTCAACCACCTGAATGAACTGGAAGTGCTTCTGCCAAGTTCTGTGTAAATTCTTCTGAAAGTGGAATCTTACTGACCCCCTAAAAGAGGACTCATGTTCACTTGTCCATATCAGGATGGTAGCAGGTTTTACAGGACTGGAGTAAAATATGCAAAAGAAACTCAGAGGTGGACAGGATCTTCCCAATGTTTCTCTGTATTTTAAGATTGCCCATCTTAAATTGACTTAGTCAAATGAGATGCAGGTCTTGCTAAAAGGTTTTTGTCCTGGGTAAAGCTCTTCAGTGGTGGGCTTAGCATTATGGTTCATTTTGGCTAATGGATAACTTGCTGGGCATCTTTTTCAATTTTCATATACCTTCAGAATAAGTAACAGATGGGTACAAGTAAGATTTACTGCACTGGATTAGTGTGAGGAATCCATTTCAGTAGTTTATTTTGAGCCACTCTAAACCATGACCCTCACATGAGAGTTTAACTGACACTGGTCCTTAAACCCTACTAGTGTGAATAATTGTTGTAGGCACATGGCTTTATTACCTGAGACACCTGCAGGGAAGTGACTTTAGAAGCATGATTTCCTCCAATATCATTCCTTAGACAATAAGACAAAACCACTGAAATGGTCTCAACTGCTTCTTCAGATGCAAAAAGCTCATCAGTTAACTTAATTTCATAAGGAAAAGCTAAGTTTTGAGTTGCTTCAGTTGATCACAAATGCACAGATCGCAAATCGCAGCTGGAGAGACCACAGAGGTACCTCACTAAGAGGATTACTGGCCTCAAACAGTTGCCCTATTCAGCACGATTGAAAAAAAGTAAGGCTTTTCTCTGTTGCATACCGCCTTCTCAGAGGCAATCTCTGTCTAACATACAGAGCCATGTCCAACCCAGAACTGTTGAACATGCTCCATCTTAGCAAAACCAAATCCACTCGAGCTACACGCTCTAGGGATATAAACCTCAGCACAACAATGAATAGAACATGCTGGAGGGATAGATTCCCTTTGCAAAGACTTCCTTTGCTATGGAACAAGGTCCCGATCTACATAAGACAGAGCCCCTCACTATCACTCTTCAAGAGGAACCTTGACGAGTGGATGGGTAACAGAAAGTTCACACCAGGGATCATACCAACAGCTCTACTAGATAGGGGCCAAGGGTACTAGCTGCTAGATCAAGTGCCTAGGGAACTAACCAAAGGGGCGGTGAATACTGCACAATGTGGCTGGGCTAATATATGCCTTCAGGTAGATAGCCCAGTACCTACCTATGAACCTATGAACCTAAATGTAATGCATTTGTGCTCAGCCCAGCTAACCATGTAAGAGCACAGACTCTCTTGACATCAAGTACTTTTCCAACCCATTTATTTAAAAATTTTCTTAAAACTTGAGAGACATTCTCCGATAGCATTATACAATATGGTAATTTATTCCAGATATGTGGCATATCTAAGTAATATACAAATCACTCATCTGAATTATTCAGTTTGATAAAATTTGCATCCTTATATTGGAATATTTTGACACTAGTATATATGTTTATATTGAAACTTGTTTTATGTTGTCATTGTCATTGTAAATTCCACATTCTTGTATTCCATAGGCCAGCAAGAATTGTACTGGAATGCATCTATATTATATAGTGAACAGATTTAATTTTTAACATCTGCCATTATATTCCACTGATTTAAGAGAAGGACTGCATCTTGTCAACTTTTGTTAGACCATTTCCAAAATCTTTAGCTGTCCCAGGGTATAATTTCAGAAGACAGAATTATACTCCATTATAGGTCTAATAAAGATCTTACACGATTCCTCTAATCTGTCTTGGTTATGCACAGTGTTGCTCTTAGTTGATATGCCAACTTATCTCGTAATCTTATTTTTTAACCCAGTGACATGCTGCTTGAATGTTAATTCGGAGGTTATGGCTAGCCCCAGAGCTTTATATTGTGAAAACCTCCTGTAACACATTAATTTGTACTGTTACTTATCTACGAATGTTTTGCTTTCCAAAAATCATTAACTCACACTTCACCCAGTGAATTTAAACTAATTTATGTTACCCTAATTACGGCCTCATGTAAGCAATTATTTAAATTTAATATATCTCTCACAGAATGAAGTACAAATCCAGTCATACAAACAGTGGCACACTTGCTGACACAGCACTCACTATTCCTTAGAAATTGTGTGAATACCAAATTAATGAGTACGGGGCTGAAAACCAAGCTCTGCAGTACTGCATAACAGATAGCTTGGATAAATGTATTATTTGGACTACTACACTTTATGTTCTATTCATTAACCAGCTGATGACCTAGTGTGTAATATAAGGATTCACCTCATGTCAAATTAAGGCATTATAAATTGATGGGTGCCATTGGTTTGGTCGTAGCATACATTTATTGCATGTTGTTGTTTTTGGTAATTTACATTGGTAACGCAAGTAGTCAGATTATATTACAGTCAAGCTACAAGTTTCTCCATGGTTGTATGACTGTGGAATTAGTGTATTTAATTTCCATAGGTTCATAGGATATTACTAGGCTAATGATTTAAGAGCCCTTAAAAGCCTAGGCAATATAACCCAATTTTACCCAATATATAGATCCGAGGGACAAGAGGGTGGCATGGATTTGTGCCTATGCCTTCAGTATTTTACAGATTGCCCCTGTCCATAAGGGACATAGGCACTACCCCAGGTGTGAATTTGCAATTCCCAATCAATTGATCCAAAATGCACTTGAAGAGGGCTAAGGAAGGGTTCTGCTTAATATGAAAAGGAAGCCTGTTCCAAAGAAGGGGCAATCTCTGAGACATACATCTGTCTCTCCAGCATATTTAGTTTGAGTCACTGACTAAGTTTAGATTCGTAGATCAGATGACCCTCAAGTTGCTTGACTTGTGGATGTGTAGCAGCTCCATCAGGACTGGATTTTTGAGCGCCTTGTAAGTCAGGCATAGGTCACCACTTAATAGTCAGTAGTAGAAAGAGCAAACGGAGAGGGCTTTTAGTCTATCCACATACATAGGACATGTTGTTTACACTCCGTATTTTCTTTGTAAGGAACCTCTAAGCTCACTCCATCTCCTGTAAGTGCCTAATCAAGTACATGCCAAATAGCGCATTGTACTTAATTATTGGTCTAATGAAGCTGAGTACAGTGGAACTCTAATTTCCTTGGATCTGAATGCCATACCTTTACTTATAAGTTTTGCTACATAGAAGGACTTCCTCAGCACTGTGAGCACATGGCGGTCAAACTTCAGACTACTATGTATCTCTCTACCTAGATCTCTCTCGTTTGAGTCTACTCTTAGAGGTGTGCTCTTGATGTTGTAATTTGCAGGGGTATTTAACTTCCAAATGGATATGATGATGCTTTTTTTCACATTTAGTTTTAGACCATGGTTCTGGCATCAGTCATTTGTCTGATCTAAACCCTCCTGCAGGATATCTACATCACTGGAGAATTCAATGATTGCCTTCAGCTTGCAGTTGTTGGCAAACTTTTGTCATCCAGCGGCCTTCCACATTAGTCTTGACTTCAGAGAAGTATACTCCAAGCAAGATTGGTCCCAACACTGAGCCCTGTGGAACACCACTAGTAACTGGCCTCTTGCTGGATATGGATTCACCCACTTTAACCACATGTGTGCTGTCCATTAGCCAACTGACTATCCATCTGGTAACATAGGGATTTATGCCCAGTTTTGTGAGTTTATTTATAATACCTCAGTGGAAAATTGTGTCAAATGCCTTGGCCAGTTGAGGTAGGTGGTATGGACTGTTTTATCCTCAACCATGGCCTTAGTAACTTTCTCAAAGAAATCCACCAGATTCAGTAGGCATGACCAGCCCTTGACAATCCAAATCAGGTTGGGTCCAGTGTTTGGAGGTTTCCTATATCATTATTTATCAGGTCCATGATTATTATTCCATGGCCTTACATATAAGACTATTCAGAAATATGAGTCTGTAATTTTCTGAGTCAGTACATTTATGCAGAGGGATGATTGTTGCTGTCTTCCACTCTTTCGGGACAAAGCCAGTCCAGAGGCTGTGGTTAAATGGAGATACTAATGGGCCTGATAAGTCCTGCTTTAAGCTGTTTAAGAGGCAACCTGGTACATCATCAGGCTCCATTGAAGCTATCATTTTTAACTTTAGAAAGCATAGTAGCAACCTGGTCTTTGGTAATAATTGGCAGTGGAGTGGTGGAGGGTATTTCTTGGGGGAGAACTGGGGGTGATAGGGAGGTGAAATTTCAGCTGAATTTGTCAGCCAGCAGATTTGCTATATCTTCTGGCTGTATATAGGTGATGCCATCTACAACTAATTCTGCACATTGTTTGGTGTTGCACTTAAGATTGCGGACATGTCTGAAAAATGCCTTATGGTTATCCTTAGCTTTGAAGGCTATTTTTATGTTAAACTCTATTTTCAGAGACTTGACTAGTTCCTCGATTCATGTGTTTAGGTTGATGAGGAACTTTTTGCTCTGTTGTACACATTCTCTCTTACTTCTTGACAGTATTGTCTTTCTTTTGTTGTACAACTTATTAATAGAAGGGGTTCATCAGGATGACTTGTTTTTGCAGTTTGACCTGGGTTTATTTTGGTTGGGTAATAGAATTTCTATACAGTTGTTTATGTAGTTGTACAGAGCTTTTAGGAATGCCTCTGCATAGATATCTGTGTTTTCTGGATTTGGGGGAGCTTAGAAACTAGCTGTACTGTTCCTTAATATGGGGTAATTTACCAGGTCTATATTAGTTCAAATACATATTCTTGGAATGTGTATTCATTGACAGCTAAACAGTGACATTCATTGCAGTGAAGCACAGAATTTTTCCCTGGGTTACTAACCACTGGACCATTACTGCAAGTTTGCCCTTTTCTCCACTGTAGTGCAATCTCGGAGTTGGAATACATAGCTGGGTGGTGGGCGAAGCCCCTCACTTGGGTGGGTTTGATTTATTGCAGTGTGTGTTCTGGAGTCCAACAAAATAGTGAACGACCAGCAGTGGATAAAACTTCCTTTAAAAGATTTATTAACAAACTCACACTTAAAAACAATATAAAAGTATCATTAAATAAAGTGAGATAATAGGCTTTTGTCCTGGTGACTTCCAGAACTTCCTCAGACAAATCTAAAAGTTTTATAGAAACTTTTATCTGTGCTGGACTTGATTTTTCTGTTGGTTGTTCACCATTTTGTTGGATTACTGGTTTGTCTTTTGTGTCTCTGACTGGTTTTGATGTATTCTGGAGTGCTAGAGGGCCAATAGTTCCTAACCCTTGGAAAATTGTTATGCTTTGCTGTAATGCATTTTGCTATTTAGCTGTCAATGATACATATTCAATGAGTACATATTTTGATTAACTAATATAGACCCAATTTACTTTAGAAAAGTTCTTAAAGTTTTTAGGGTTAGGTGGGGGGCTAGTTTTGCTATTATTTCAAAGGAGACTGCTTTTTAATCTAATTTTATCAGTGTGGACATCCCGGGGGGTGCAATGATGTGCAGTTTTTGTGAATGCCATATCTAGGATATTTCTTCCCCAAGTGGGAATGCAGAATAGCTGCTTCAGGGCATTAGAATTTATAAAGCCAAGACATCTTTACGCCTGAATGTTTGTGGTCATGTATGCCTCCCAATTAATGGAGAAGTAGGTAAAATAACCTATGACTATGGTACTGGGCTGGATGGTGAGTGATTCCAGTAACTTCAGGTATGATGTATGGGTTTCTTGGGTCATTGTGGGGGACCTGTAGCTAGCAAAAATATGGTAATGGATTTTTCCCATGATTAGTTGGACATGGAGTAACTTAAGCATGTCATATTGTTTGACCAGCCTTGATGTGTTCTTATTATCCTTCATATGTGGATAGATACACCTCTACCTTTTGTTGTTTCACACTTAGTGGGTGGCCGGAACATGTGAAAGGTGTTATAGCCACACACTGCCAGAGTGCTTTCCATTGCTTTGAACCTTGTTTCAGTAACTACACAGATGCCAACATTCTCCAAGACGAGAGTTTCTACAGAGTACAGTTTCTTGTTGAGACTCCTAGCATTGAGCAGTAACACCTTTAGCTTGTACTGAGTAGCTTTTGTTATGTTGGAGAGTTTGTCTGTTTGGCAATGCCTAAAAAAGACACTCTAGGGGTGGATAAGGTTCCTGGGACAGAATCCTCATGGTGCCGGTGTGGAGGGTGAAACTCTCCCATGTAAAAGTTAAGTTTTGAGTTGTTTCAGGTGACTGGAAATGTAACATGTGTGTTTACATTTGCAATCCCTTCTATTAGATTGTTTTGTTTAGGTAATAGTGATCACCTATGATCACCAGTGAACTTGTTTGACATATTTTCTGTCAATGAAAGTTCATCAGTGATTTAAAGAAATATACTTAAGTGGATATATGGGACATGTTCTAGAGTTTGCTCATTTCCTATCATAACTCCAACATGTAAATTTAGGCTTCCTTAAGATTTAAATGTGTCTTTCAAAGCATTTGCCCAACAAAGAGTTCAAGCTTTTTGCCCTGTATGTTTTCATATCAGGGCTGATGCCTCCCTTAAATAGTGGTATAATGTTTTCCATTTACTATCTTACAATTCCACTCCTCTTTTTATCATGAGTCTTATTTTCAGCTGACACTGGCAGAGTATGCAAACCACCCAATTACAGATGTTTAATTTTTTTCTTTTTCTATGGGGTCTCAGAATCATTGTGTTGTTCTAGTAGATTATCAAGAGCTCTTGAATGCTTGTAAGATTTTGTTGTGCCTGGTAACAATGCTGAGTTGTCATTGCTTGATGAAGTAACAATTGCTACTATTATACAGTCCTGTTTCAGCTTTTCACATATAACAATACTTGATTTTCCTTAGTTTTTCCCTTGATAATTTGACTGGTTAAGCATTATTGCCATGTACTACGATCTGAGGATATAGAACAGGAGGTAGTTGTCATTTAGGACAATCCATTTGCTGGAATTCATAACTTGTGAAATAGTGTTTGAACTTCTGTAATTTGTTCTGCATTATGCACTTAGGGCACTCGTTTAGTATGCTTTGTTTTATGTGAATTTTTAGATGTGATTTTCCTTTTCTCCTTCTAACTGTATTGTGGTAATAATAATTCAGAAACAGGCTAGTGGACACGTTTCTTGATTTTGCTGTGGTGATCTTAGAATGCTTACAAAAAATGTAGTGATAGTAGTTATTACTATTTCTGTAAGTTGGTTAAGAATTCATTATATCAAGTCTGTTAAGCATATCAGCTGATATTGGCTTGTCTATCCTTGAAGGAAGGAGGCAGCCTAGGTTTGCTGCAATTTCAGTCTTAAGTGCCTGATGTGCTCTATGCTGCAAATAGTATACACACTGGCAGGAGGTTAATAATGCATTGAAGAGCACATACACTTCCTTAAGGCACCAATTGAGGAGTTTGCAAAGCTGCTGTGGGTTGGTGGGAGCTTGGTCACACTCCCTGGTTGCAATATGACACCACATTACTGTTCTTGATCTCCTAGCTGATCCTGCACATAGGTCAGATTGAGCCCAAGTGAGGCTAATGCAGAACTTGTAGACCTGATGAATGAGCAGAGAGACAGTGGCAGCTGATGGTATGCAGTAGGAAGGTAAAAAAAAAAAAAAAAGAAAAGCTGTCAAGTACATGTATCTGGAATTTATGCGTCACCTTTTGCCTTGCTTCGATAAATTCAAGAGCAGTATTAAAATCAGTATAAGAAAGATCATCTTGTGTTTTGCTCTGTAATTTAATTGATGATTACATTAGTTTGACACAGATCATACTATCAGTTTGCCCTGCTACTGATGAGTTAATGTTAATAAATACTCCACAAGATTTACATTGTCAAATTCAATAAATCATGTAAGGCATAATGATTTCAAGTCTGTGTTTTATAAAATATAATTAGATTAAATTAATATATAATGGAATAGAGCCAAGAATATTCTGTTCTAATTACACAAAGTTGTACAGATTACTCAGAGTAATAAAATTACAAATCGCGAAGTAGGTGTCCAAGGAAATCCAACAGACCACGCAGTAACAATCCTTAACCCTGAGTTTATTTTATATAAAAATGCATTTTCACCAGTAAAATACGCAGCTTCTTCAGAGGGTATATTTGTAATCTATACAACACATAGATCTGACAATTTTAAAGGAAACAGCAGGAAATGACATGTAAAAACGTCACAATCAATGTCACAACCAAAAATCAGTTAATTACAACCATTTAAAAAGTTCATATATATAGTTAGGTACTAAAAACCAACTTAAAAAATTGTTATTATAAAACACACAAATTAAATTAAAGAACCTAAATTTAAAATGTGTTTAATGGCCAAAAAAGTAATTTAAAAGTGTGTAGAAAATACATGTGTCTCTATGTATACCTTTCTATGTATTTTAGTAATGAAGTTAATTCAAGAGTACCTCCGTAGTAATAAATCTATTCTAAATATTCAATTCAAAAAACAGTTATCTTAAATAACTTCTCAATTTAAGTACAGCTGCAATATTACAGTTTTCATTAAGACCGGGAGCTCGGAAGGCATCAAGCTTAAGTTGCCATTCGAGCTCCCGGTTTTCTAACACAAGTGACTGTGGTCCACCTCTAACGGTTGACGGAACATGGTCTATACCCATAAAGGAAAAATGATGCCCCGGATTTTTATCTACATGTTTTGCCAGGGCATTATCACCCTTATTTTTCCTGATTGCATAGGAATGTTGGTAAATACGTTCACGGACCATACCAACATAACATTATGTTGGTCTTACCAACATAAAATACAGGGCAACAATCACAAAAGGCGATATACACCACTGAGCGAGTTTGGCAATTAATTTTATAATGAATCTCATATTTCTTTTTCCCAATTTCAAATGAATTACCTGTTTTAATAAATTTACAGTAGTTACAAAGGCCACACTTGAAAGAACCTTTTAATCTACTGAAGGTTTGGTCAGATGGATTTCTCTGTAAAATTTCTTTCAAGTTACTGCCTCTTCTGTAAACTACTCTAGGTAAAGGACCTAATTTTTCTAAAAGTGTTAGTGTATTAGTAATAAAATACCAGTTCTTACAAATGATTGACCATATGGCTTGGGAATTGGTATTAAATGTAGTGACAAAGCTAAGAGACAGGTTAGATTCGTCTTTCTTATTCAAGTGCATATATTGGTGGGTATTTAAATCACCTGTACTAGTTGTTGAACAAGTGACATCAGTTGGTATATTTTCTCCAGTGTCCTCACAAAGTGCCGGGCTAGTTTGATTAAGGAGAGGTTGGTAAAAACCTACTGTCCTTTTCTGACTAACTTCACAAATAAGCTCATTAATTAAATCAAGTGGGTAACCACGATTGATAAACAAGTTTTTTAAAAATGAGCATTCTTTACAAAAGTCAGAAAAAGAACTACACATTCTACTTGCTCTAACCAGTTGGCCTTTAACTATAGATCTTTTCTGTTTAAACGGATGAGCACTAGAAAAGTGCAAGTAAGAGTTCACATAAGTGGGTTTCCTAAAAATGTTAGCTGTTAACATCCTTTTGTTTGAATCTTTGGTTAATTTGACATCCAAATAGTCGATTTCAGTGGTGGAAAATTTGAAAGTAAATTTCAAAAATTCCGTAGTTTTATTAATAGATTCAACAAAATCTGCTGCAGCTCCCAATTCATCTTTAAACAGGATGAAAACATCATCCAGAAATCTAGTGTAAAAGGAGACTTTCTCCATTAAGTCTGGTCTATTAAATAAAAAATGTTTTTCCCAGTAAGCGACAAAGAGGTTAGCAACACTTGCTCCACAAGGGGTGCCCATCGCTACCCCTTGTTTTTGTATGTAAAACTCTTTGTCGAAGATGAAGTAGTTGGATGTCAGGACGATGTCCAGGAGCTCAGTAACCAACTCTATTTCAAGTGTTGCAGCCCCCAATTCTTTAAGGAGTAAACCTATCCATTCCACAGCCTCAAGGTGTGGAATGGAGGTGTATAAATCGACTACGTCTATAGTTAAAAAATTGTTAGAGCAGTCGAATGGGATGTAATTTATATTTTTCAAAAATGTCTAGGAGTCCTTACAGATAGCTGGAATAAGTTTAGTAAATTTTGTTAGAATGGAATCAATGAACCTGGAGCAGGGATGGGTCATAGAAGAACGCCCATCAACCAATGCTCTCATAGGGGGATTTTTGACATCCTTATGAATCTTAGGGATGCCAAACATAACAGGGATTTTTGGCGGAAGAATATCAATAAAATCAAATAAATTTGAATCAATTTTACCAGCCAAGTATAAATCCCTGTAATAACCCCTAATACGACTGTGTGTTAGGTTCACTTCATTCAAGGAAGCTAAACCATATGCTGGACTATTAAGTGTAGCAAACATTTTCTCCTTATATTGGAAGTCATCAAATAGTACTAGGCCCCCTCCTTTATCTTGTTTTATTAACCTGACAGGTAATTCACTAAGCAAACGTAAACCTGATAGCTGTTCCTTCGTGATATTACATTCGGGAAACCCTGCTCTGTACTGAAAGGAAGAGTAAAGGTGTCTAATGTCAACCTCACACATAGTTTCAAATATGTGTAAGTTTTCATGCAGAGGAGGGTTAAAAAAACTAGGCATTTTTAAGCCCAATAATGCATTAGAAACATCATTGCTAAAAAAGAGTTTCAAGTTTAGTTTGCGAGTGAAACATTTTAAATCAATAATAGTTTTAGCCAGGTTACCAGTGAAGCTAGGAACAAATGTGAAACCAAAAGACAAAACTTCAACCAAATCACGGTTAATGTCCACAGTGGAAAAATTGTAGATCTTGAAATCACCTTTAGCATTAGTGATAATTTTAGGAAAACCTTCTTCGCAGGACAGAACAGGTCCAGGGTCAACAATTACCTCTGGCCGTTCCTGTTGCTGTTCACATACGTCTTGCGGTTCGGTACACCTAAAAACCCACCTCTGTTATTGTTACCACTGTGGAAATTGTTCGTATTAAAATTCATTTTTTTGTTGTTATTTGTATTATTGGCTTTTATTCTGTTACTTCGTCTTAAACCTTGTCCAGGGTGGACAACCAGTTCTTCTACCATTTCAGTCTTACCACCTTCTATATCTTCATTTAAAGTGTTGGGACAGTTTTCGCCTGTAAGAGGTGGGCCAAACCTGGTTTGAAAATCAAGGTTAGGATAAGCTTTATTATGCTGATAAGCATACCTGTCCCTGTTCAGTTTCTTATTTTTGTTAGTTTTGAGTTTTAACATAAGTGCATCAATACTAACAAAAGTACGGTTGTAATCAAATTTAAACTTAAGGTAGTCAGTGTCTGTTTTAATAGAGTTGTCCAAAATATTAATCTCATCAGTCAAAGAATTAATATGAACAAGGTAGTGTTTAATTAACAAATGAAGTAACTGAATTCCTTGTTCTTGAAAAAGAGCCTTTAAATCATTGTAAAAAAGATTGTCATTAAGTAAGCCTGAAGGTGAAAAATTATTCCTTAGGCCTTTAGGAATCAAATTCTCTGTTAAACATTGGTTGAAGTATGCAGACTCTAACTGGAGTTTTTTCAGTTTCAGTAGTTTATTGTCAAAAGTTTTTAATTTTTCGGTAATACTTTCATTCTGGACTCCCTGATAGTCCGCACCTGAATCCACATTGTTTAACTCACCAATGCCCAGAAAAGAAAAAGCATCAGTGTGCCCCATCCATTCGGAAAGAGAAAACATAGTTTCATTGCCTAAATGTACAGGTGTAGTCCCTTCTAAAATGGGACCTGGAAGAAACGCCGGTCCGGAAGACCCATTAGCGCCAAAATTCGAAAAGCCTCCTTCTTGTAAATGTTGTGCTGGTTGTATCGGTACCTGGTTACCGATTATAAGCCCGTTTGAAGCACCGGAGTTTGGTAATAAACATCCACTAAAAGAAGCAGGAGGCAAAGGCTGTCCTGCCAGAATTGCAGAACAACTATTAGTTGGACTCGGTCCTGCTGCACCAGAAAGGGTCGGCACCCTCGCATTAGCTGTACCGTGTTGTAAAGCATCAAACGGGAAGAGTAATAAAATTAGTTTATTCAGCACTAAAACAAAACTTAAGCAGAATGTAAGGTACAATGTAAAACCCCAGTATAAGTGGTCTCAGTAATAATAATAATAATAAAAAATTATTAATACATGGTGTTCTTTTTTGAGTAAAAATTAAAAAGAAAACAGCATACAGAACCTCTTCCATGTATAATGAGATCTTGCCTTCACTAAAGATTATCAGTGTTACACAATATGGCTTGGAACATAGTAAATATTAAAACAGTTTATAGAAACCTCTTCCATTTAATTCACTAGATATTGTTATGTGTGCACCACAGAGTAAATATGCCCCTGGATTCTGCATGCCTTGCATGGCATGCAGGATTAGTGCAGGAGCTCTAGCAGGCAATATGTCTGCTGTGTGATTCAGGAACAGCCTGCACGGGCATGCACAAGCGCTCCTGCACTAGTCCTACACGGACTAATCTCCTGTATTTAAGTCACCCCGTTTGCAGGAGAAATCCATGCAAACGAGGTGAATTTGTGATCCAGGAAGCTTGAAACTGGCCGTGCAGGACTAGTGCAATCTGCAGAAATGTATGAATTTGTGATCCAGGAAGCTTGAAACTGGCCGTGCAGGACTAGTGCAATCTGCAGAAATGTACTTGGTTAGTAACCGAGTACATTTCTGCAAAATCCAAAACGGAGCCATGACAGCTCCAAATAAAGGCTGCATATCAATCAGGAAGCATGCCAATGGCCAAGTATAAGGCCATTGGCATTGCAAACAGCCTAAAAAAAAAATCAACTTTTATTTATTTTTTTGCCGATCTTGGCTGTTTAAGCGTAAAGCAGCGGCGCACAAACGGGATCGGGGGGAAAATAATAAAATAAAACCAAAATAAGCATTCTAACTAAAATCACTATTCTGCCATGAAAGTCAATGGCAGGCAGAAGACAACATGGCCAGTGAGTAGTGGTTGCTAAGGGGGAAGGCTCAGTGTGAGACATGTAACTATGCATTAGCAGGCAATCCTATGCGAATGATTTCCCCAGCATGCTAGTGAGGTCCCAACAGTGTAAGAGTAAGAATAGCTTAGTGCAAGCCTAGGAGTTAGCTAACATCATGGGTGTGTGTGTGTCAGGCATACTGTAAGCGGATTGGAGCCCTGTGGCTCGGGTTTGCTGCTAGGATAGCACAGCTAAGCAAGGGGGTGTGTCTGAATCGGCCTAGCACTCTTTACATTGCCTAAGCATGTGTGCGTGCCGTGCACCGGGTTTTAAAGGAAGAAAAAAAAGTTAAACCAGGAAATAGCAGTTCTGTGCACATCTGAGCACTTTGTTTGTGTGGTATACCCCCGGGCTTAAACAGGAAGTCAATGAGAAGGGAAGTGAGAACAGCAGTAGGAAGGTAATCAAGGAGAACTAGCATAGCTGGCAGGTGAAATGTATCAGAATCAGCCAATTACACAGGCAGCAGACCAGCCCAGCCCAGAACACTACTATAAACTAAGCAAACGCCTTACCCTCTGGTTTTTCCCATACTCTACACCACCGGTGTATACAAATGGGGAACTTTTAATAAACAAAACTACAAAATGATAGGGGCTGCAGCAGGCAACATAGAACAAGATGTGCAAGAGGTTGAGGGTGGTGAGGATGTGAATGCTGCCAATCAACCCACAGTGAGGAGACAAAGAAGAGTGTACAGACCTAGGGTAACCTACCAGGGGCTAGATGAGGTGGAGATAGTGGAGCACTATAGGGTGGACAGGGACCTCCTACAGCAAATTGTTGAGCTGTGCCAGCCATGCCTGACACACCGAACTGACCGAGGGGAACCCATCAAAGTGGATACCAAGTTATGTGTAGGCCTAGGAATACTAGCCACAGGTACCACCCAAAGCTCAACTGGGGATATCATGGGGATCTCACAGGCATCAGCATCCAAAGTATTCCACCAGTTCCTGGATACCATGTCAGCACATGCCAATGAACACATATATTTCCTCAACACCTGTGAGGTGTTGGCCAGCAAAATGTGTCTCTTCCACCGAATAGCAGAATACCCTGAGGTAGTGGGTGCTATAGACTGCATGCACATATGCATGAAAGCACCACCCGGTGATCGGGGTAGGGCCTTCATCAACCGCAGGGGCTTCCCCTCCATCAACTGCCAGGTTGTGTGCAATGCTCAAGGCATTATAATGAATGTGTGTGCTGGCTGCCCTGGAAGCTATCACAATTTCCATATTTGGCATCTGATGCAGCTGTACCAGAGATATGCCAATGTGGACATCCCCTACAGTCACCTAGTGGGGGATGCTGGTTACACACTGGAGCCGTGGCTGATGACACCCATCAGAAATGCATGCACACCTGAACAAGAAAGCCATAATGAGGCACACGCACAGACCAGACTTATAATAGAGCATCTGTTTGGGATGCTCAAGTCACGGTTCCAGTGTCTGGACACATCTGGTGGAGCCTTGCAGTATTCACCAGCTACATGTACTCAAATTGTTATGGTATGTACCATGCTACATAATATGATCCTGCGGAAACAGCTGCAGCAGAAACAGCATGGGGCAGGGCCACACAGCACCCCACCAATGCCAAGGCCTACACAGGCACAGAGTGACTCAGAGGAGAAACAACCTGAGCCTGCCCCAGTAAGCAGATGAAGGCATGCCTAGTATGCCCTGGCTGTGGCAAAGAGACAATGCATAGCACATACACTGACACAGTAGGGACCCAGGGAATGACACCTCTCTCTGACTCGCACATACAGTTAAAGGGATGCCAAGCATGATACTACCTGTGCTTAAACATTTATAGGGAGTGTACTATGTGCATCCAACATAGACAGCCCTCCAGCACCATCCTCATTCCTGTCACACCCACAAGGTAATTCAATCAACCTACCAATTGCCAAATGGAGTAGAATGTGTCGTTACCTATATCTATGGTATGGATGTGAGCATGCAAGGGAATTGGGTGGCTGAATGTTATGGCAGCAGATAGTAGACACCTATAGTGGCACCATGACATCTGTAACACATACTGGAGTCACCATAGTAGCCAGTGCTACATAGGGTGACAAAACCCACTACAAGAAATGTGCTGGGTGACATGTGTGTCCATATGACTCACACATGCCAGTCAGGGAGGTTCACATACCCAACAACAGTCTCAGCCAGCAGGACAGGTGTAGACAAACTCAAACAGAGCCTGTGCTATGGCCTCTGAATGATGCCTATGGGTAACCCCCAGGCCTATGCAGAAAGACTACAGCAGGTCAGACAGTGGGATGTTAGTTCTGAAGGGTAGGAAGTCAGACACTAATATGTAGGGCAACCAAAGCTAAGACCTGTAGTACACTGATATGCCTCTAGTCAGTATGATAGGTTAGAATACAGAATGAAATGGAGTACCTGACATACCAGCACAGTCACAGCACTGTGTGCAAGTGCCAGGTGTGCCCCTCCATCCTATGTAGATATGTAGAAACAGTAAGGTATGCCCCCCCTCCAATCATGTGTAGAAATGTAGAAACAGTCAGGTGTCCACAACCCTATGTAGAAATGTAGTAACAGTCAGGTGTGCCCCCCCCACTTTCATGTAGACATGTAGAAACAGTCAGGTGTACCCCCCCAGTCCTGTGTAGAAATGTAGTAACAGTTAGGTGTGCCCCCCAATCCTGTGTAAAAATGTAAAAAACAGTCAGGTGTCCCCCCCCACAACCCTATGCAGAAAAGTAGGAATAGTCAGGTGTGCCCCCCACTCCCATGTAGACATGTAGAAACAGTCAGGTTTCCCCCCAATTCTGCATAGAAATGTAGTAACAGTTAAGTGTGCCCCCCAGTCCTGTTTAGAAATGTAGTAACAGTCAAGTGTGTCCCCCAATCCTGTTTAGAAATGTAGTAACAGTCAAGTGTACCCCCCCCCCACACCTATGTAGACATGTAGAAACAGACAGGTCTGCCCCTTCCCCCATTCCAGTGTAGAAATGTAGTGACACTCAGGTGTGCCCCCCCCCCAATCCTCTGTAGAAATGTAGTAACATGTATGAGTAGGTAAATATGAGTGGAGCACAGATGGCCAGATGTGGCCAAGGTAGCAGGATAAGTTGTAGCATTTGCACAATATGCAGGTCTGTGTTTGTTAGGATGGTGTGTGTTTCATAATGTGTGAGCGTGGTCAATATGTATGCACATTGAGGTAAGACCTGGTGGTCATTGCCCACTACTGCTGATAACAGGGACAAGCCCACACAATTGCAGTGCCAAACACAATCCCCACCGGTATAACACATACTAGCAGTAAGCCATTGTAAATGTAAGGTGGTAATATGTGTCACCATCTGAAAGACTGACATGCCATGGCTGTTGGGCTAGATATACAAGCAGTACACAGGGGAAAGTACCCCAGGCATACAGTATATATTGTGTAACTGTGAAATGGTGACACCCTTGGATTTGTACATATAGGTATGCATCACAGTAACAGGACCTGTAAGAGAGGATACCGGTGATGTCTGCCTGAACACTTGCAGATCACAAAGGAGGTAGGACTGATGTATTGGGAATCAGCTGATGTACCTGCACATGCCAGCATAACTGTAATGTCCCATGCATATTGTGTGTATTGTGTGTGAGATGCAAGTAGTGTCCAGAGCACACATGCACCCAGCCATGCAAACACCACCCGCAGGCTCCTCTCTGGCAATACCCTGCTGTGGAGAATGGGTACAGTACGACCCCACCTGTATATGGCAATAGCGGAAGAATTCAGCATGCAGTGCAGGAGTCCCATGCAGGTGGGTCCCTAGCTATAGGTAGCACCCTGCTAGCATCCACACCACCTGATCAAGACTGATAGAAGGTATATTCATGAACAACTATCACATCTACCCTGTCACCCCAGGGGAATATACTGTATGGTGGTCTGGGACTGTAGGACTGACAGAATGCAACAGCCTGCCACATCTAGGCTGCATCAACACCTAATGCCCCACAGGCACCTGCCAAAGGCCTGTGTCTCACATGGACTACCAATGCATGTTATGTCATGGGCACCCAAATAACAGCATAACACACTCCATTTAAGCCATATGCAAGGCCATGTGGACAAACCACAGTAACATGTCCACCATATCCCACTGTATGAACTGTGGACCAATTCTAACATACACCTGTGATGTGGTGATACCCTTAGGGAAAATATCAGAGAAGGTATGCATAATGTATGGAAGAGGTTAGAATAATAGAGGGGGGTGTGGAATGTGCAGGGTCTGACACCAAGCTGCATGCACACTATCCCTGGCTGAAAACACATAAATGGGTGGCTACACGCCTGGCCGTACACCACAATAGGGTAAATGTTCTGAGTCATGGCCCCTGCCTCTGGCTAACATGTGCAAATCTGTACAGCTGTGAAGCATTGCCACATGCTGATGGGTGGACAAGTATGGGATCCTCTGCCAGCACTGTACCAAGGTGCTGAACTGGATGCACAAACCCAGCACCAAGTGTCTGCAGCTCCCCCTCCAGAATGCCATAACTTACCATGAATACATAGGTGTCTACCACAATACCGGACACAGCTGCAGTCACCCTTGTCCCCCAAGTCATCACTGTGAGCAAAAATGTTCACCTGACAGTACATGAGGACAAAAAACATCACTGTATATAACAGTACACATGTCTGAATATCTATGCTAACAGCAGTACCATGCAGCTGAAGCAGCCAGACACAATCACCTACCATACACACTATCCTCTGCACAGTTTATCCCCATATTGCCAAATGATAGACAGATACCCTGCAGGAACAGTATGCTACCTGTAGGTGTAAAACAAAAATGTCTGCACTGCAGTACAAACTACCAAGAATCGATCCACACATTCAATACAGAAGGGCATACTGGGCATGCTCACACACTTAAACAAATGAAGGTCATGTTTGCAAACAACAGTGGACCAGACATATCTGACATTTGCAGATGTTAGTGGAGACTCTGCCCTTCTGAGCTGGGAATTTCTGGTTAAAGGCTTATAGTGCCTGCATATTTGAACTATTTCTTACTGTAATTGGTACACCTTGTTTGCTGTAGCATAGACTAGATCCAGGCCTGCTGAATCTAGTTTTGCTTGTATGCTTGTTATTTCCCTGAAAAGCTAATTCCACCTAAAACGCGGCTTTTCAGTGCTTCTGTGGATCCCTAGTGATATCTGCATTGCTTACTGTACTTATTTCCTTGTTTCACTTGAAAGAAAGTTACTGTTTGTCATTTTTGCATTTAATTTACCTGGCACTTGCTCACTAAAGCAATTATATAAGTCAGCACTAAAAAATTAAAAGCACTACACCCTTACAAACTCCCCCTGGAGTACCTTGCTCCCCATTGGCCATTTTTTTCAATTATAAAGAAATTCCCAATACTATTCTAGCATGTCCAAAGGTCAGTTGTCAATCTCCTCTCCAGTCCAGCTGGTGAATCTGGGAATCTTGAGGCAATGTTACAACTGCCTCATGTACACAGACAACCCTCTCCCCCTCCCAACAAATTCCAACACATGTGAGAGATGCAACCATATAGCCAAACTGGAGGCTAAGCTCTCTCAACTCAGTACTGGCATAACCAGTCAGGAGGAGAAGGAAACCACACTCACTACAATTCCAGTCTCACATAGACCTACCACGACAGCAAACCAAACACATAAACACACAAAACCATACTTGGAGGCTCTAAATAAAAATCTGCCTAAGCAGCAGAGACCTCCAAAGCAGACACCCAAGCAACCGCTACCCCAAAGCAAAACACATGCAACACATAGCTCACAAAGCCGGTGTGCCAAACAGTCACAGCCCTTAAAGCTAAACAACACACCTGATACTCTTGTAATAGGTGACTCTATCATCAGGCACACTGACGTCCCACTCACCAGGCTGAACAAGGAGAAGGTCACGGTGAGCTGCCTGTCAGGCGCTAGGATCCGCCACATAACACAAGCACTCAGGTCACTCCAAGGCAAGTACAAATATGACTCAGTCATTGTCCATGCTGGTGTGAATGACCTGAGACGTACCTCCCTGGACTACATGAAAAGAGACATAGAGGAGCTCTCTGAGCATGTAGCCCAGGCCGGTATGACCCTGACCTTGAGTAGCATCTTACCCTCACCAAGGATGATGTCACTGTATGAAGACAAGATTATCAATTTCAACAATTGGCTTAAGTATTGGTGTCATTCAAAGGGGATCCAATGCCTGTCCGCCTGGGATGACATGCTCGACAAGCCATGATGCTTCGCTAGGGACGGCTTGCACCTGTCACCCCTGGGCTTTCGGATATTGGCAAAGGCTCTTGCTACTCCCATAGTGCCTTTTTTAGGCAAGGCACAAAAGACAAACCCACCTCCATAGGTATCACAAGGGATAAGAAACTAAGAGTAATGCTACTCAACGCCAGAAGTCTAAACCTCAAGATGCATGCACTCGAAACTCTCCTTAGCATGGAGAACATCGATATCTGTGCAGTAACAGAAACCTGGTTCAAGGCTCTTGAGAGCACCCCAGCACTACCAGATTATACCTCATACCATGCTTTTCGGCCCCAAAACTTGGACCGAACCACAAAAGGAGGGGAAGTATCAATATTCGTCAAAGGTACCCACATCTCCAGGTTGGTGGCACAGCACAACGCATCAGAGACTATCCATGTGCAACTAACAGTGGGTAAAACTGCCTTCCAGTTTATAGCCTGCTACAGACCACCCTCCCAAACCCAGGAACCCCACTTGGCCTTCATGAGAACACTGGAAAATATGAAGGTCTCTCCAAACACCATTATATTGGGTGACTTCAACTACCCAAACATAGACTGGGAGCATTACTCTAGCTCCAACACCCTAGCCCAAAGGTTCCTAGAATTTATAAACTCAAATGCTATGGAACAACTTGTTACCACTCCCACAAGAGGGGAAAACATACTGGACCTGATCATCACCAACATGCGGATTTTATGCTCCAGACCAGAAGTGTATCCCTTAGTTCAATGCTGGAAAATTTTACAAACACGCTTTATTTCACGTTTACACTTTAAGTGTGCAAATACTCATACACTTTTCGTCAGGGCTCCTGCCCCAACTTCTTCAGAAACAGCAACCAATACAAATAATACACTTTTATATATAACCTCTACCCACGTCATCAACACAATTAGTTAATTAGTTAATTACATTAATCCTAACCTTCTTAAAGTCAAACCTTTACTATAATATTAGTAGACATTTCCACAAACATCTACTTCAATATGGACAATACATGTTTTAAAACCTATTTAGTATGTTTTGTTTTATTTTATTTCATTTTATTTTATTTTGTCTATTGCTAAGATTAAATTTAAATTTGAGACACCAAACAAATACGTAAACTTTCCCTACTAAATTCTATCACTCACTAATAAACACTTGTTCTAAGTGTAAATATAACGTTTAAAAATATTAAAAATGATCGTCATTTTCGAGTTCTGAATAACGGAAGCAGCTCCTGTAGAATTAATTTAAAAATTAAAAGATTAAAAACTCCTTACTCAGGTGAGTAAATGATTAAATATAATATGAATATCTATTCATTTGATCTTTTAAAGTGCACTCGATATTTAAATAACTGTATACCGAACTATTATGCACAGTATTTATATTAATATTAATAATAATAATTCTGTGCAAAAATGTTAGTTTATACAATTTTATCTATCTAAATTTTTCAATCTGAGTATACATTTAATAGAACACATTTCATTTAGACCTGGAGCTCTCATTGCATTAGTTCTCAATTGCCACAGGAATTCTAACTTTTCTAAAAACAAACTTTCATTACCTCCCCTGCCATCTGAATTAACTTGGTCTATAACTCTGAATTTAAAATTATGGGTCGAGTATGTGTCAATATGTCTAGCCAATGCGTTGTCCATTTTCTTAACATTAATGTTGTATATGTGTTCTTTTATCCTGTCAACTAATTTCCTGTCAGTCTTTCCTATGTAGAAAGCTTGACAAGACTGACAATTCGCTAGATAAACAACTTGTTTACTAATGCAACTGTATTTAACCAATGATCTATATTCTTTCCCATTCACCTCAAATCTACTTCCTTCTTCTATATACTTACAACAGTTGCACATTAAGCATTTTGACATTCCTCTTTTATTTGTTTGAAAAACATTTTTCTTTTGTAAAATCTCCTTCAAATTCGCTCCACGTTTAAATACTATCTTTGGCTTACTTGGTAATAAGTCACAAAAATATTTGTCATTTTGCAAATATTCCCAATTCTTTACCACTATGTTCAATATTAATTTTGAATCCAAGTTGTAAGTACAAATAAAATTACAACCAGATGGAACATCCACTTTTTCTTTTTCTCTTATAATTGTTTCTCCATTTCTCAAATTATTTTGCCTTGTTTCTAGTCCTATATTTAAAATAGGAAAATATAAGCCCTCCATTCTTTTAAATTTTACTTCCATTAATAATTCACTTAGCAAGTCGTACGGGTAACCTCTTAATTTGAAGAATTTTAAAATTAATTCACATTCTTCATTGAATTCTTCTTCTAATGATGTCATTCGAGCTGCTCTTACTAGTTGCCCTTTTACTACTGACTTTTTCTGATGTTTCGGGTGGCAACTAGTAAAGTGGAGATACATATTTGAGTGCGTTTCTTTCCTATGAATTTTAGATAAATATGTTTTTCTTTCATAATCTTTTCTTAAGGATACATCTAAATATTCTATACTGTTAACATCGTAACGAAATGTAAAACTTAAAAAACTAGTAGTGTTGTTTAAGTCTTTTAAACAATCCTCCATCTCTTCTTGTGTCCCTTTGAACAATATGAAGATGTCATCCAAAAAACGCATGTAGTGTAAAATTTTATCTTTTAAATCATTATTATTTAAGACATAGGTCCTCTCCCAATAAGCCATTACTAAATTTGCTATGGCTCCACCACATGGTGAGCCCATAGCCACTCCAATTTTTTGATGGTAAATGTCCTTCTCAAACATTATATAATTATACGATAACACAGTGTCTATTAGTTCTTTCACTAAACTTATCTCACTTGATGGTGCTCCTAACATACATAACATTTCGGCCACCCATTCAATTGCTATTTGATGTGGAATGCTAGAATACAGGTCTTTCACGTCCACTGTTACAAACATTGATTGGGAAAAAAATTCCAATTCACTAATAGATTTTAAGAATGACCAAGAATCTTTTGAAATTTGTTTTTCATTCAGGATGTATTTTTTCAACATACTGTCCAACAATTTCGCACAAGTATAAGTTGGACTCTTCCTACCATCTACTAAAGGTCTCATTGGTGGATTCGTGAGACTCTTGTGAATTTTTGGTATTCCGAATAGATAGGGTGTTCTTGGGAAAGTTTGTTGCAAATATAAATAAGTGTCCCTGTCTATTCTTGCCTCAATGTATAATTCGTCTATCCATGCTGTTATTCTCCTATACGCCCCATTCATTTCATTTATTGAGGCTTTAGTGTAAGTTTCACTCTCTAGAATAGTACACATTTTAATGTTGTAGTCGTCTGTGGACATAATCACCAGCCCACCACCCTTATCCGGCTTCATGATGCGGATGGGTGCCTGTTTTAAATAGTCTAGCAATTCCCTTTCTTCCTTACTTATATTAAAACTGTAATTCTTTCTATAAATATTGGATTTTTCTAAATTCCTCAAATCCAATTCTGTTGCATTTTCAAATAAAGATACCTGTGGATGTAATGGAGGGTTGTATACACTACATACATATAATTCAGATTTTTCATTTGTGTTGTTACCCATGAGGGCTGTCAAATTAATTTTTCTACAAAAAAGTTTTAAATCTAGCAGTGTCTCTGCTAAATTCATAGGACGTGAAGGGACAAAGGTGTAACCCCTGGAAAGTAACTCTACAATTTCAGGACAAATGTTAATTTCAGAATAATTATATATTTTAAAGTCACCATTTCGATTAGTTAAAATTTCAAAGTGGTCAGGTACATCTACTGGTGAATCCCATCCATTCACCATTTCTTCCTCTTGTTCCGCACTACTCGATTCTGTTTCACCTGTTGATAATTCCCCTTCCGAAAATTTTGATGCTGGTGATTTTGCATACTGCTTTCACCATTGTCCTGGTTTCTCATATTGTCTGTTTTTCTCTGATTAAGCCTTTCACTTCTCCTTAAAGTATTGCCACTATTTAATTCTCCTTCATTCAGTGGTGTAATATTGTCAGGTGAATTCTGAAAGTCACTTTCCTCATTGTCAACCCTGCTTATCATTTTCGTCTCGTGTTTCAACTGTTAAAATACCTTGGTTAGTAGGAGGCTTTGGATAAGCCTTCCCTTCCTTATAGTCTTTGGTGTCTCGTGCAATTTTCTTAGCTTTGGTGTTTTTAATTTTTAGCATATGTTCATCAATACTCGTAAAACACCGTTCATATTCAAAACGGTATCTTACAAAATTCATATCTTCTTTTATATTTTTATCAAGCTCTTCAAGTTCCAAAAGTAATGCATCTATTAATAAGTTGTAATGAGTACTCATTAACTGCAATAGTTCCAAGCCATGTTTATCAAAAAGGTTTAGTAGGGCTTCATGAAATGGTGACCCTGCCCTCAATCCTGAGGGAAACTGCCATTGTCTCAAACCTTTTGATACTATTTTTAGATTAATACACTCTTGGAAGTACGCTGACTCTAATTGTAGTTTGCGTACTTTGAACAGTTTTTCGTCAAAAATATTAAATTTAACAGATAGATCCACGCTTACCTCATTGGGCAATGTGTTGTTTGCGTTTTGCGAACAGTGCTCAAACACAAACGGTCTATTAATCCATGAACTCAGGTTCGCCGATGAAGCTGGTAAACCAAATGATGTTGGGCGGTTTCCCATACTATCGAGTTCCCCTGTTCTATCTGAATTTGAGTTCTGAATAACGGAAGCAGCTCCTGTAGATATTACGCGCTCATTATTCTGTTGCCGTCTAGCTTCCGTTACGGGAAATCGTACCCCAGAGCTTCCACTTGATCCTGCGGTTGTAACCGCTGCGTCGTTCCCTCCGCTACGTTGCTGCAAGCCCGCTTGGCTATTGGCTACTGCTTCAACTTTCTCCGAAAGTGCTTCCACTTTCTGGGTTAACACGTTTATTAATTGCGTTAAGTTCCCATCCTCGTTGGATCTCTCGCTTGAAGGCATTGGACTGCCTGAAGGTGAAGAATCCATACAAACGACAAACTTTGTAAAAAACTGAAAACAACTGAACTCGCACAACGCTCCACCTCTCTCGGGCAGCAAAGCCAAAAACAAGTAGTAATACCACTGTTCCAATTCAAAACTGCTCAGTTCAATGCTGGAAAATTTTACAAACACGCTTTATTTCACGTTTACACTTTAAGTGTGCAAATACTCATACACTTTTCGTCAGGGCTCCTGCCCCAACTTCTTCAGAAACAGCAACCAATACAAATAATACACTTTTATATATAACCTCTACCCACGTCATCAACACAATTAGTTAATTAGTTAATTACATTAATCCTAACCTTCTTAAAGTCAAACCTTTACTATAATATTAGTAGACATTTCCACAAACATCTACTTCAATATGGACAATACATGTTTTAAAACCTATTTAATATGTTTTGTTATATTATAGTAAAGGTTTGACTTTAAGAAGGTTAGGATTAATGTAATTAACTAATTAACTAATTGTGTTGATGACGTGGGTAGAGGTTATATATAAAAGTGTATTATTTGTATTGGTTGCTGTTTCTGAAGAAGTTGGGGCAGGAGCCCTGACGAAAAGTGTATGAGTATTTGCACACTTAAAGTGTAAACGTGAAATAAAGCGTGTTTGTAAAATTTTCCAGCATTGAACTGAGCAGTTTTAAATTGGAACAGTGGTATTACTACTTGTTTTTGGCTTTGCTGCCCGAGAGAGGTGGAGCGTTGTGCGAGTTCAGTTGTTTTCAGTTTTTTACAAAGAAGTGTATCCCTCACTGGTAAGATCAGACCATAAACTAATCTCACTGGATATTCACATCCCGACCCCACCCCATGCCCAGAAAACCACAGTGAAAAACTTCTCTAAAGCAAATTTCACACTCCTCAAAACCAAGGTGGAATCCTTCAAAGCCCCCGGGCCTGTGGATAATACGGCCCAGACCGCAAAATCCTTTATAAATGCATTCTATGAACACCTTCAGGAATGCATGGATCATGCAATCCCAAATAAAACCAAGACCCAATCCTCCAAAGGCAGGTGTCCTGCCTGGTGGACCCCAGCCATAAACAAACTATACAATAGAAGGAGGAAGCTACTACATGATAGAGCAAAATCCCAAAAAGGGAAGGCATCTCTGATCAGTATTAGCAAAAAACTACGGGCACTCATAAAATCGTCTAAGGCCAGCTTCGAGAGAAAAATTGCACAGGACACTAAGGATAATCACAAGGTGTTCTTTAGTTATGTTAGGAACCTGGGTGGGAATTCCCAGATATGCTCAGAATTAGTCCAAAATGACAAAAAATACACCGAACCCACAGACATTGCCAACATCCTAGCTGACAGGTTCAGCGCAAACTTCTCCCGGCCCTCCCACCAAAGGGCTAATATCTATCCCAGCAGAGTGCTGCCCCCCTGACATCTCAGATGCTCAGGTAAGAGCTGCCCTCTCCAAAGCAAGAAACACAGCATCAATGGGACCAGACGGTGTCCCGGGCTGCGTCCTACATGAACTCCAAGAAGAGCTAAACCCAAACCTAAAACTACTGTTCAATCTCAGCCTTACTACAGGATATGTACCCAAAGAGTGATGTACAGCAACAGTGGTCCCTCCCCACAAAGGTGGTGCCTCAACGGATCCTGGAAACTATCGCCGCATAAGTCTCACTAGCTTGATCTGCAAAGCTATGGAAAGGATCATCATGGACCTTATAAATAAAGATATTGGGGACCTGCAGACACTGGATCCTACCCAGTTCGGCTTTGTTAAGGGCAGATCCTGCCTCTTGAACCTGGTCAATTTCTTTGAAACAGTCACCAAGGCCATTGACAAGGGGAAGGTGATCCACACACAGCCTACCTGGACCTCGCAAAAGCCTTTGATACAATACCCCACTCAGGCATTATAGATAAGCTCACCAGCTTAAATATAAACCCCTATGTCACTAGATGGGTTGCAAACTGGCTCAAGGACAGAACCCACATGGTTAGAATAGCTGAAGCCATGTCAGACTCCAAACCAGTTACAAGTGGCATCCCACAAGGCTCAGTCCTGGGACCTCTCTTGTTCGGTATATATTTCTCGGAGGTACAGGCCAACATGGAAGTACTGTGGCTGACCAAGTTTGCAGATGACTGCAAACTGGGCGCCATAATAGACTCTCCAGCTGACACAAGCATCCTCCAAAAGGGCCTCATAGAAACAGACAACTGGGGCCAGAGCCATGGCCTCAAGCTAAATGCCAAAAAGTGTATAGTTATCCCCTTTGGCAAAAACAAAGTGCCCACAAATTACCACATAGGTGGTAATCCATTAAGTACAGAAGAAGTAATTAGGGACCTGGGGACCCAAGTTGATAGCAATCTCTCATTTGACAACCACGTGGCCAAAGTGGTTAGAAAAACATTTTATATAGCCCACCTAATCATGAAGGGATTCACGTCTAGATCAGGGGAGATCATCGTGCCTCTTTACTCATCTGTCATCAGGCCCATAATTGAGTACAATGCCCCTTTTGGGATGTACCTTACCAGACCCCTGCAGCAACTGCAAAGACCCCAAAAGTACCTCACCAAGAGGATCAAGGGGCTCAAACAGATGCCATATGCTGCCCGGTTAAAGAAACTCCAGCTCTACTCAGTGGCATACCGCCTGCTCAGAGGCGATCTGTGCCTGACGTATAAAGCCATGTCCAACCCGGAATTAATGGACATGCTGCACCTCAGAAAATCCAAATCCCATCGAGCTACGCGCTCGAGGGACTTGCACCTCAGCACTGAAATAAATAGGACATGCTGGAGGGACAGATTCATAACCCAGAGGCTCCATTCACTCTGGAATAAAATCCCAGTCCAGGTTAGGCAGAGTCCCTCATTGACTCTCTTCAAGAGGAATCTTGATGAGTAGATGGGAGATCGTAGGTTTACCCCGGGTATCACTTCTGTGTCACTGTTAGACAGAGGCACAGTATACTAACCTTGAAAAAGGGCATAGCAAAATTAATTTAATATGGGTGGCGAAAGCCATACACACTCTGGCTAGGCTTATAAATGCCCTAGGGCAGATAGCCTAGTATGAACCTATGAACGTATGACACTCCTCAGTATGCAGCACTCATGCTTTGCACACACACTGGATAGGAATACAGGCATATATCCAAGGACAACACACTATAATAAGCCATAAGTAGACATACACAGATTTGTGGAATAGTGACTGTCACAGTGGGCCATCCATTATGAGGCCTTTTCCACCCAGCACACAGCCAAATGGCTACAGCCACATGAGGTTGGGATGTCACTCACTGTATACCTTAGCCACTGTTATCTGTCAGCATGATGGACTATGTGGTGCAAGTGCTAGCTGTGCAACATGACTGTATAAGGAAGTAGTCATCTAGCAGCTGTATACATGTACTTGTGGAATATAACCCTGCATGTGCCCGCATGTGGTGTGTCAACCTCTAGATGAATGGGTTATGGCCCATGCACACACACTGCCCTCCCCATAGCTGTACTATGACAAGGCTGCTGAGGTCATCCACTATGAAATACACCTTTGTGAAAGGTGTAGGCCAGTAATCTCTGTGGTGCTTCCTATAACTGTGTACTACAGTAGTGTGATAAACTAGTTAGGCAGGAGTTCTAGGCCCAGACATGCAACTGTGTCTGTGTGTGTCTGTGTAGAGAGCAATGCCTTTTAGGCTAGTCACACTCACTACAATTCAAATTGCCTACTTTGGCAATCCTGCTGATGTCATTCATTGTGAAATACACCTTTGGGGAAGGAATGCTCTGGTAATCCCCGTGGTGCATCCTATAACAGCTGCATGCTGTACTGTGATAAAGAACTTTGGTAGTGGTTCTATTCCCGCACATGTCAGTTGCGGATGCTTTGTGTGTGTTTCATTGGCTGTGTAGGGAACAATACATTTTAGCCTAGCCACACTCACTACAATTCAAATTACCTACTTTGGCAATCCTTCTGATGTCATTCATTGTGAAATACGCCTTTGGGGAAGGAATACTCCAGTAATCCCTGTGGTGCATCCTATAACAGCTTAATGCTGTAGTGTGATATAGAACTCTGGTAGGGGTTCTATTCCTACACATGTTGGTTGTGGATGTTTTGCGTGTGTTTCAATGTCTGTGTAGGGAGCAATGCATTTTAGCCTAGCCCACTCACTACAATTCAAATGCCCTACTTTGGCAATTCTGCTGATGTCATTTATTGTGAAATACACCTTTGGGGAAAGAGTACTCCAGAAATACCCTTGGTGTGTCCTATAATAGCTTCATGCTGTAGTGTGACATAGAACTCTGTTAGGGGTTCTATTCCCACACATGTTGATTGTGGATGTTTTGTGTGTGTTTCAATGTCTGTGTGGGAGCAATGCATTTTAGCCTAGCCACACTCACTACAATCTGAATGCCCAACTTTGGCAATCCTGCTGATGTCATCCAATGTGAAATACACCTTTGGGGAAGTAGTACTCCAGTAATCTCTGTGGAGCATCCTATAACTGTGTAGTGCTGTAGTGTAATAAGCTAGTTTGGTAGGCGTTCAAATCCCAGACATGACAGGTGTGTGTGTGTGTGTGTGTGTGTGTGTGTGTGTGTGTGTGTGTGTGTGTGTGTGTGTGTGTGTGTGTGTGTGTGTGTGTGTGTGTGTGTGTAACTCGTATCCTGTGTGGAGGTGGTTGTAAGTGTGTAACAACTGAGCTCAATGTGGAGCGGGTTTTGCACATTTCTTATATGGTGGCCCAAGTATGTATCACAATGTCCACCATACAGGGATAACAGATGTGAAATAGCTGAGAGGCTGGGGTGCAAATCTATACCCATACATGTGACATCAAGGCCAGCAAACAAAGTTGGTAACCATAGCATTACCCAGTGAACACTCTCAACTCATGTCTCATACACACACACACACACACACACACACACACACACACACACACACACACACACTTGCCTAGGCAACAGCCGCTATGTTGACAGTACCCTGCATATTGCCCACTGATAGTAACTATGGTGTGATTGCAGTGTGCTATAGAAGAGATGGCACCCTGTCCATCTGTCCAATAGGCACGTACATGCCGACAGTGCACCTTCCCCATGTTCCCCACTGGACACCTGCAACACCTGTGGTGCCATCAAATGTGACTCACAAAGGACATACCATGCCTAAAAACATGCCCTGTATGGACAGATGCCACTAACACCAAGGAATGCTGGTATCATGCTATCAATGTAGGTTGAGGGTAAACCTGCTGTCCCTTACCAGTTCCAGACACATGAGGCCAGGACTGGCACATCTGATGATAATCTTTGTACACAACATGGGCCAGACACCCCAGGTACAGTTCCACGTCGCTGTACATGCATGTGGGAGGTGTGCACATCCCAGACACCGTCCATGTCATGGACTAAAGAGCACATACATGGCAAGCAATGCACAGCATTGGCCACATACAATAGTCACCCAGGTGACTGGATGGTGAATACAATACCCACCTGTATGGGCAAATCCAGAAACTACACCCCTGAACCACAATGCAGACTATTGTCATGTGGGCTGATGCCAAGGTATACCCATCACCTAGCCTTGTATAGCTGCCTGGCACAGTCGACCTCTGCACACCCATGAAGCAATGCACCCATGCATGTCAGTACTGGCACCCTGTGTGTGTGTGTGTGTGTGTGTGTGTGTGTGTGTGCGTGTGTGTGTGTGTGTGTGTGTGTGTGTGAGTGTTGTATGATCACATTCACACTCACTACAACCACCACTGGCATACTGAAGCATGCTGTCCAATGTCAGACACCTCCACATACCCTTTGCACATATAACCTCTGTATGACCCTGTGGTGCACGTGATACCTTCACAGTAATGTGTTGTGGCAATCTCACTAGTGATGAGTTGTATTCCTGGCCCTGCCATGTGTGTCAATGTGTGTGCGTCCCTGTGAGAGTGTGGCTGTGTTGATACTGGCACCTGTTCATGCGGACAGGCACATGTACTACACCTACCATATAGCTACCATATCCCTGTTGCAGATGCCACTCACCATCACATATATGTTTTGAGGGTATCTCAACATGTAACCTATGTTGCACATCTGATAACTGCATAGAAATGTGAAAGCACTACATAGTCGTCAGGGGTTTGATACCCTGTGCTGGTAGGTGTGTCCCACCCCTCCCTGACTTTACTTTGCCTCTGTCTGCCTCTCTCACTCCCTCTCTGGTGGATGTGGAGACCTACACCTGCTTTGCTTAGTCAGCAGCATGTGTATTGTAAGTGATGCTCATGATCAGCTGATGACCTCTGCACAAATCACAGCCCTCCTCTAGCTGATTGCATATGGAACAGCTGTGGTAACATTCCCATAGCCAATTGCATGGAAACACACTCCAATATCTAGGAACATCATGTTGGTGTTGGGCCTTTTCATGCACTGTGAGCAAGAACTAGCTCTGGCAAACAGCATCACAGATGGATTGGGGATTTGCCTCTAACAACATACACTGTGGAAACAGGCCAAAACACAGGCAGGGGATGTGCCTGACTTGACTGCAGATTGTAAGTGCTGCTATACTGCAATTGGAGTAATGTTGGTTTTACAGATTGTGTGTTGATATGGCTGTCCTACATGTTTTAATACCTGTCATGTCATAGCTATGTTTATGAGGAAACCCCCATCTGTAGGGTCATCTGCAGACTGGGCAGTGTGCGGTGCCTTTTGTTTCTTGTGTTATCCACAGAGCACTTATCTGTGAACTGCAGAAGGTAGTGTGAGGATTTCAGTCTGTAGATGGTGACAGCCGTGAGAGTTACTGACTTCATATCCCTCATAAGACATATGTTGCAACACACCCTGTCACAACAGTAAATGTATGAGGTTATCACAGCAACATGTCAATATTGGCCCTGTGTTTGTGCCTCCAGCCACAGCTCTGTCAACCTTTGTATATATGTCATGCAGTAAGAGGTGAATATGTGCTGTACACCATATTTATTGACATCATATCTGATAAATAGCCAGTGAGATATCAGACTGCTACACATTATATATAGTATGGGTTATAATTGATGACATAACCTGGACATTCTGTGGTTGTGTGTACAGTACTGAGGTCTGTGTACTTACGGTGATTGTCAACAGTGTGTGTATTGTTAATATGTACCTTGGCCTGTGTACAGACTGTGGTAGATGTCATTGCTCTTGGTCTTGTTCTATTGATGTTACATGCTGCTCCACTGTATGTTACCCTATCGGCTTACATGTTTGTAGGGCCAAACACACATGTCCCATACCACAGACAGGCTTCGGACCACACTGTGTAGCGGCCCAGTATATGTAGGGGTAGTGTGTGAGAGGCACATATGAGGATGGTGATGAACAGATAGTCTGTATACTGTAATATTATGCTAGCTTACCATATGTGGCTGTGGCTGTGTTCACATTGGTTGTGGTTATGCACTTTCACACAGGTGTCTGTTACTCTGTGCTGTGACATGCTTGTAGAGCCTGCTATATATGCAGGTACATGTGCATTCTCCCATAGGAAATGTAGGCCAGTATTGAGCCAGTCTGCCTGTAGCCTGCACAGTGCTTTGTTACATGCCTAGCAGCTTAGTGTACTTACCCAGTGAGATCTCATGTCCAGATACTTGCCAGATGTACTGCTGTCTGGCCACCATAACAGTCATGTATGTCAGACAAAGCAGTGGGATGCTCTATAGATGTATGTCAATAACTAGTGGGTAGTATATGGAAATGGCACCTCTGTACCAGTGGTGATTATGTGTCAGGACAGACAGGGGTGTGTGAAAGCATAACCTATGGGGGCAAATGTATACCAGTAGGTACGTGTTATACCCATTTACATGGCTGCTAACATCCACATTGTCAAGCTTGGTCCATATGTCTTGCACTAAGGGGTTCTGTGTATACCTCTGGACTATCCAGACTGTCTAAGACTGTCCACATATATTGGCCATATCTCTGCTGTAGTCCACAGGAGCATTACTGTGCTAGCTGTGGTACTGTACTATGATGTCCTTAGGATGTCTGTCAGTAGCCAATGGTACACATGTTAAAAGCAGATGTGACATCCCACACACACCATGTCTGTGAAGACAATCCCGATTACAGTAGCAATAGTCCGCAAATATATCTGCAATACATACCTGACATCCCCTTGCACTATTAAGGTGGGACTATTGGGGCTGAGGTAGGGCTCCACTCCATGATCAGAACATATGGTGAACATATATGTATATCTAATTATCCATATATCTGTATAGATATATACACATATACATAACAATATACATAGATGGATATGTATATGTACACACACATATATATATATATATATATATATATATATATATACGTACAATATATGTACATATGAAGAGATGTACATATAAGCACTCAGATATATACATATACAGAGCGATATATGTATACACATATACAGATAGAGATATATATGCACATATATGTATGGATATCTACATATATATTGACAGTAGTAGGTATATCGGGATAGATATGTATGCACATATAGTTGTACATATCTACATACATACCAACATAACTAGGCATAACTGTACATATAGGATGTGCATACATATATAACTATATATACATATATGGGTCTACCTGAGATGGTCGACAAGCCATTTGATCGGCTTTCATTTGGTCGACAATTCATTTGGTTGACAGGCAGATTTGCCCCCCCTCCCCAATGTTGTGCGACCCTGGAGTTGATATATATAGTTAGGGGGGTGTGGGGGGCACAGCTTGTCGACCAAATGAACTGTCGACCAAATGAAAGTCGATCAAATGGCTTGTCGACCATGTGATAGGGATCCATATATAATAAATATATATATATATATATATATATATATATATATATATATATATATATATATATATATATATATATATATATATATATATAAATATATATATATATATATATATATATATATATATATATATATTATATATATATATATATATGCACACATATACACATATATATATGTACATACGAAGAGATGTACACATGGCCATATATATGTTGCACTATACAGAAGTGTATGTGTATACAGACATATGTATGAGTATACATGTATATGTACACGTAGACATATATAGACTTATTATATGTATATAACTATATTCCTGTCATTTGTAAACCTCACGGTTGTGTATACCCTTCCAGATGTATCTCACCGTATGTATCTGCTATGTGTACATTATGATAAAACAACTATTGTGATTTAACAGTCATATTAATAACAAGGACTACACAATTTAGGAAGTAAAGGCAATTGTTCAGTACTACTCAATATGTGTATTGACAGCTATACTGGTAAAACAACAGCTGTCTTAACAGTGATCATGGCGTAGTGGATAAATGTTGTGACTTTAGTGTGCAGGGTCCTGGGTTCAAGACCTGCAAGGGTTGTTTATTTTGTTGCTGGGCAGAACAAGAGTTGTCAGATACAGAGTGGTCAAGGCAGTGTTGAGCAGCTTTAAGCATGTTTGCGTGGGTTTGCATGAAGCTAAGCAGTGCTAAGCTATGGGTAAGTGTACGGACGCTTACTGGGTAATGATCTATCATGTAGAATGTAACTGTGGACCACTGTCTGTACAGCACATGTTACTGAGGGCTTCTGACATGTAGTTATGGCATACATATTGTTGTCAGACGTCTATCTGTCAACACACTCATGCTACTGCATCACTACTTGCCAAGCTGATGACTGTCAGTCCCTTTACAGATGTGCAGATGGCAGGTATCCAGCTGGGGTATGTACAGGCAACCTAAGCTTGATTGACACTGACATGTCTGCCCAGCTGTGTAAGAAGTGGCATATATAGGAGATGTCACCCTGTATGCACCACATGCCACATGTACCTTCACTTCACTACCACAATCAACCGAACATGCTTTGGTACAAGTCACCATCACAGACAATAACCATGTGTTGTAATGCATGTTGCATACATGTCAACTTGATCACCTCAGTGGCCATGTACAGGAGGCACCTGGAGGATTGGCTGATGCATGTCACTCACACCCTGAGGGTCATGACAGTAGTGTCTGTTGATAGATGCCCATTGCCCCCTGGCAGGTGGCAGGATAACACTGCACACACAATGCCTACACAACCTTTCTCCCCTTGGAAAATAGCTAGGTACACAGCTATGACCACCTGCAGGGATGCACCCCTGTACTGACACATGTGTATGTGTGCATGACTGAGTATAGCAGTGTCTGTGTGTTAGCACACCTGTACTTGGGAATTCCATGAGGGCCTTCACAACCAATGCAACACTGATTGCCATAGTAAGTTGTGGCTGCTGCTGTTTGGGACATTACATGTACCCTGTTAAGCTCCCCCCATACCGGCTACACGAGTCTTGCAGTACCAGCCCAACAGTGTTTTACAAATGGGGTGATGGGCATGGGAAACCCACTGTGTTCTGGCATGTGTGTGTAGGTATGCATTTCTGTATATCTGTGGGGGACAGCATTCCTGGGCCACATACTCCTATTAGATATACCCATTGCCACACAATAGTACAGATAGTGTTGTTGCTTCCCAATGGTGAGGCATGACAATGCAACACCCTACTATGTGTGTGGCATGTGCATGAGATGCATATCCCTGTAGTACCACTGTTGGGGTATACTATGGGTTTTATTGCAGTCACGGCCAATGTGTGATGGTGGGTATGGCAGAGTGTCATCATGGGTTTCAGGGAGTATAATATCCACTGGGGGATGTGGGTGCTGTGTACACTGTCATTACACCAACCAAGGTACACCCGGTATATGTCCCATGTACCACGTTATGGTTACCACTGTCACCATCAACCATACAGGTAACTGTTACCACAATCCAAGCCAGTTATGCAATTGATGTGTGCAGCCCATCTGTAACACATTGGACACACGGTGAGGTTAGTTAGCAGCGATAGTCCCTGATATCTTGTATGTGTGTCTGGCTGTTATGTGTCTGTGAATGTGTATATGACAGTATGTCACATTACGTATTGTCTAAATACACCCATCACAACCCCCATTAGCATAATGTACATGTCTGGAGATGTTCTGCATGTAACATGTAAACTGGGACACACCTCACCCTAAATGCTGTGTGGTGTGTGCAATGTAAGCCACACACTTCAGTATCACTACATAGCTAGGTAGGGGTCTACTCCCAGTGTTGCCGGGTAACATTGTGCATGTATGCGGATGGGTCTACATCAGGTTGCAGGGTATACATGTCTCCATATGGCAGAGGCAATAATCAGTTTAGTAACCTGTGACATGTGTTCAACTGTACCCCAGATATGTCACAGCCATGGTGTCACCACAGTGACATACCCCATTGTGGAATATGACTGCAGACTATCCTCGTGCTGACACATATACACCTACAACACAAATGGATAACATTATAGAGACCACATCCAACCAGTGTTACTAACAGCTATAAGGCATCAATGCTGGATGGCTACACTACCTGCCATATATGCATTACACTCTACTCCCTGCAACATGTTACACTGCAGTACTGTGGTACACTGTTGTACAGTCACTGTGTGCATCAGAACCATATCAGCCTGTCCATGCATTGATGGTATGGATGACAGGGATGTGGCACAGGTATCATCATGTGCACAGGGTGTGAAGTTGGTTTGCCAGAGGCCGAGGGTGGGCCATACATTTGACACCATGTGTGTGTGAGGAGTGTATTGTGGAGAGCTGGGCGAGGTGATGTGGTGTGTGTAGGTATGGGGTTGCCCTAGGTGTGTTTGCATAATGTGTGGGTATGCATGCACACAGTTCTGCCATGTGGCTGCCCTACACAAGTGTTTATGGACAGCTGCAGACCATACCTGGCAGGGTGTGCAGTTCACTGCCTCTGGCCATGGACACATGGATTGTGCCTGGCAGGGGTTTCACGGTCACATCCAGGTACAGGCCTCGATGTGCTAATCTCACCTGCTGATGACAATTGTATGCTGGTACCAGGTCCCTCCTAGGATTGGCCAGGACCACGTACACATGGCCTGCTGTGGTGTGATGTGGACAGCACACCCCTGCACTGCTGGGACTGCTACTACCACTATGGGAGCCCCTTGGTGTCCTAGCACATCCATGTTGACTGCCAGCTGTTGGTGTTGCTGGCCCACATCCACGGGGACATTGCCACATCCCCCACCACACGTTGAAGCACGGACACATCATGAGGGCCATCATCTCATCATGCCATCTATCTGTGTGCTTGGTATAAGCATGGATGGCAATTGACAGTTCATGGAGGTTGTCACTTGCAGATGCGAGAGCAGCCCTCTAAAGCCTCAGGCCCTGTCTGGTGTAACTTTCCATATGTGCCTGCACCACCATGATAGCCTAAAACATGCACTTGCTGGTACCAGCTATGTCACTTATGCCAGGGGCATGATGTCCAATGGCCCTACCATGGGCACCCTGGGACATCCGCCTATGTGGTGCCCTGCTGGATATCTGGCTATGCCTGCTGCAACCGGACACAGTAGGCATACTTACCACACTTTCCTGTGCACTGCCACCAAATGTCAGCTGTTCCTCCACTATGGCCACTGGTGGTGGGGTATATGTAGGCATTGAAACTGTGTGCGGGGTAGGGGTGGCTAAAAGGGGGATGTCAAATGTTGGCACAATGTCAGCCCCTGACAACCTCCCCTGTGCCTCAACAGTACTATCATCATCTTCAGTGTCTGTATGGACACCAGCATCAGATTGCATGCAGAAGGGACCATGGCCTATGTCACCACCTGTGGGGGAAAAAAATAAATGCACTTTAAAACCTGTACAGCATTGCCTAACAGTACACACACACACACACACACACACACACACACACACACACACACACACACACACACACACACACACACACACCTCCTTAATATCTACCTGTCCATGGCTTTACAGACAATCCCATATATATGTCCATGTGTTACCCCATCCTGCACCACACTTGTTAACATACACACATTGATACCACTCATTAACATCTCAGTCCTCTAAATGCCCACACAAGAGGCCACAACACAAGACCTGTTGCTACTTTACCTGCCTGACCTGTGTGTAGTGGTTTTACATGGCCTCACTGCTGTCATTCGGAATGCACCCTCTGTATGCCCAGACATGATGTGCATAGCCGCTATATGTGTGGGCTACTATGTTGCATCCATAATATCTCGCACTAGTGTGTCATGTGTATGTAATGCCCAGTACATGCCAGATATGTTGCTCCTTCAGCCTATCATATGACAACTGTAATATTTGGATACACTCCCTGATGTTGACCAGTGTTTTCCCAATGCATCTGTAGTGCTGCATACATGAGTTGTAGGTGACCTCTCTGCTGACTGCAATATTAAGTGTGTACCTGGTGTCTACCTTCCCTCTTGATGCCTGTTCCATGCTACAAACCATATTATACTATTTGCTGTCCTGTGATTACACACATGGCATGTATTCTTGGTGTGTAATGTGGCAGTCCATGTCCATGTACTGCACAGTCCCAAAGGGAGGTACAGCCACATGAACACCCTACAATCACACATGTGCATACATGGCCACCCACACAAACACACACATGCACTCACACATCCTACATGCATCTACCTCCCTCCACTTCACCAGAGTGACTCTGCAGACACACTAACTAACCACCAGGATGCGCACACACACACACACACACACACACACACACACACACACACACACACACACACACACACACACACACACACAGGTGAGGTTGCACAATGATAGTACACGCAGTCCTCTTATTACCCATCTGTCAACATGCAGAACATATGGTACAGAACATCATGCAGTTCAGCTATAGTAAATCCATGCTAGCAACAGTATACAAGTGTATGATGCATGTTCTGTGTCACTAGGTGATGCCCCTTCCCCTGGACACCACTGCACCCATGTACACAGTATTGCTGTGCACCTGCTCTGCACCCTGCCATGTACTGTGCACCAGAACTCGCAAGTGTACAACCCATTGCAGAATGTGTAGTACTGTGTTAGTTATGTCAGCTTTACTTCTCACAGCCCCTATGTTTTTCAGCAACACATACCTGGGAGGATATGTTAACAGTTGTCAAAGGTGAATGCCTGATGCCTGATTTACAGCTGCCAACATCAACAGACCATGTATGACTACTCCAATGCTCTTACACTGACAACCATCAGAGCATACCATAGCTATGGGTAGTGTACACACCTTTATTGATATGACATACACATCCTTGATCTGCCATGGGACCACATCACCGCATATCTTAGCAGTACATGAGCCCGATATGTGACATATATCCTGTACTTTCACATGCAGTGTCTACAGATTGTGTTAGTTGTGCAGCTGCTGACCGCAATGCATATGCACTGTGTGGGCATATGTGTGCACACCCTTATCATGATGGTTTATCACACCTATTGTTGTGTGTACTATAGCAGTCACTAGTCCTGGCAGGGGTATACCAGCATGGGCCATCTGCATTTGCCAGTGCATGTTCAGTCTGCCCTACACATGTCCCCCTATTCTGCATGATTGCAAGGTCTACTCATGTGCACATCCCGTGGTGTTCACACACTGCTGTCACTATTGCTGTGTGGGTAGGGTTATGGCTGCCACAGGTCCTGAACCTGACTATGTGTAAATAGAGCCATTCTTAGCATCCTTAGGATCCCTGCTCCAGTGCACTGGCGTGTCACGCCGAAATCCCTCCCCCCTCATTCAGCCTTTATGTAGATGCATGACAAGTAAGCCCTACACATGTGTCACTTTGCAGTGTCCCATACACTGAGCACCACATGTTGCTGCCTAGACCTATCTGATAATGTGGACTACTGTAATGCCTTTTGCCATAGTGAATCTCTGCAGCTGTTGCCATTGTTCTACAGGTATCTACACTGGTGTTGCACTGTATATGGGTGTTGTTCTGAACATGTGCCTACTGTATGCCTTGTCTACCATCAGTATGTTACTCCCTGTGGACACATTCCGCAATGACAGGATGTTAGTTATCATGCAGGTGTCTGACATACCCTTCTAATACCCCATTATGGTCACCCCTGTGAGACCATGCATTTCACAGCAACAATACATGCACATGTACAGCATGCATTCAGGGTAGGTGTGTTAGATGTGTCCATGGAATATACCATCGCCATTACATGCCCAGTGTGTTGGCTAGCATCTACATAAAACATACTCACCAGTTACAGGCTGCTGCCTTGGTGGTATCCCAGAGGGACCTACATAAGAGGGTGAGAGATGCAATGTCAGTGGCCACACCTGTGGCAGTGGGTGCAGTATTACAATAAATCAATGGTACATTCCCGCGATACTACCACATATGGACATCTGTTTATCACTACAATGCAGCAACATGATATATCTATGACATGTCAGATATGCATGATTTACCTGTACCAATGTGGATGTATACACAACAGTGGTCTATTGATGTGCCCCTTGTCCTTACCTGCACACTCCTCGGCCAGTGTGTGGGTGACACCCACCTCCACGAAGGTGTCCAGCGGTTGATGGCTGGCCAGACAGTCAGGTGCCATGAGGCTGGCCAGGAGGTCCTCCACATGTGTCAGGGGGATGGATGGCATGACCCCCCCCCATGGCGAGGAGATCCCCCCAGACTGCAGCAGCATGCCAACAGGCATTGCAAAGCAGGTCAGTACAATGATGCCGGACCTGCTCATAACTGCGGTTGTGCAGACCGACATCATTGACCCTGTGGACTAGGTCATTCCACAGGGTGGTCCGCTCCTGCTGCTCATCTGCAGCCCTGCCAAACAGCACTGGGTAGTGCTGGATCAAGTGTGAAATCACCACATCATTCTCTGCTTGTGAATAGTTGGGCAACTGTGCATGTGACATCTTGACTGAAAAACATAAAGATGGAAACAGGTCTGAGCAACTCATACAGCAAGGTTATCACAGTTCATAATAAACCCCCACCATATCAGCTTCAAAATCTGTACACACAACTCATTATGTATGGCTTCAGCTTACCTACCAGTGGGACAGATATTGTATTGTATCACACTTTCTGCTATGTGATTGTAGCCTTGTCCCCTGTGTGGATACTATCATTGCTGGCCTGTTACAGACTATTCACCTGCATGCCATTGTCAGTGCAACTATGGGTCCATATATGCCAGTGGCATGGGCTGCTTTGGGATTGCTGCACATCTGGCATTCTGTTTTATTGGGGATATCTATGCATGCTGTTGGACATGTACCAGGATTGTGTAGACTATTACAACCAACATATGTTCTATAACAGTGACACAATAACATGTATATGTTCTATTGGCCAGCAGAGCCAACTCTCGAAACCCATCTGCCCATGATACCTGGCCACATCACATGTGTGTCCCAACCTGGGGCCTCCTCATGTACTGGTCCAGCAATACCATCAGGTGGAACCAACCCAGGGGATGTTGCCCCTCCCCAGGGCACACATAGACATGTTCCTGTCCCCTGAAGTCAGGTCTAGGGTCTGTTCCATACCGGGCTCCACAAACACATGTGGGATGTGCTACATCAGTCTGAGGCATCTAGTACACATTCACAGGGCCAACATGCTCCTCCTGCTCAGCAGCGAGATGAGGCACCTTCAGGATGTTGACTGGTGTTGTGAGTAGCAGTGGGTGTCTGTAGTTCTGGAATCTTTTACAAATATGTAGCTGGCCTGGGTGTGCAGGTTCTCCTGTAAAAGGTATTGCTACCTGCTGTCTGTAATACTGATGCCCACACACAGGAAGGATGTCCATCACACAGGAAAGGTAAAGGGACCACGCCCATACTGGTGGTATATACCCATATTGGGACCAATGGGGCATCCACATCACAGACTGCACACACCATTCAGAGTGTTTACCCACCACAAGTGTCACATACCACCCCTGTAGACTGTCCTCAATATCTACCAACCCTGACCACCTCTACAAGTGTACCTGCCTTACTTCCCCATATTCCTATTGCAAACTTCACAGATGGGGCAATGTGGTCCCAACAAAGGACTAACATGTGACATACCCGTCCATGTTGCACACACTGCCAGCTGTGGATATCTGTGTGTATTGCTATGTGTGCTGGTGCCTCGCACATAGCACGCATCACTGTGGTAGTAATAGAGGGGACGTCTTTACAGACATATATATGTTTGTATATATGTAGACATGTGCATATAGGTATATATCTATATTTGTGTAGATATATGTGCTGTATATATGTGCACATATATATATATATATATATATATATATATATATATATATATATATATATATATACACACACACATGGGTATCTGTATATTTGTGGACATACATGCTGATATACATAGATATCTTTATATATTATATATGTGACATATGTACACATATGCATACCTATATGTGGGGTACATTCAGACATCAGCTGCACAATCTCACAACACCTTCCTGCATAGCTGCACTGTTCTGCCTTGCTACAACACAGACAGGTGCCACATATGAACACAGCCTGACATTAGGGGGGTATATGTAGGACCCAATTGCAGGTAACCCTATTACACATCTATGGCATTCTGGCATGCTACATTACAGATTAACCTGAGTATCCTGACAGTGGAGGGCCATGGGTCCCATGTGTCTATCATAATGGCATTACTTCCACCACCAGCTATTGGCCACATAATATACATATTTCCCATTACACAACACACACTATGATGGCTTACATGTTGTCAGTCAGTGCTGACCTGCACAGTTGATGACTATGGCCCACTACCCACAGGGACAGACAATATTGTCCATAGCAGTTGTTCAGTTGAACATCATCACAACAACACCTGATGGCACATATAAATCATTCCACATCATTTATCCCATTATTATGGACCAGGTACTACATTTTATTACATGTATATATATACTTCACATACCTGTTGCGGGAATGATATCTTGATGAATGAATGCTGAATAAATGCCTTTGCCTTAGGCTTTTGTTTTTTGAAGTGTTTTTTCTTTCTTTCTCTTTCTCTTTCTCTTTCTCTTTCTCCTTCTCTTTCTCTTTCTCTCTCCAGTAAATGGAATGAGTGGCTTTGAATAGATTGCAGCATGGCTTTAGTAGGTGATACACATGATCAGGTGATAGCCTCTGCACCAATCAGTGTCCTCCACTTGCTAACTGCATGCAGCTTGCTGTGTAGTACTTCCTATTACCACTGTCATGGCAACCACCTACTATAAATACCTACATCATGTGGCCGTGGTCCCTTTACCTTTCCTGTGTGATGGACATCCTTCCTGTGTGTGGGCATCAGTGTTACAGACAGCAGGTAGCAATACCTTTTACAGGAGAACCTGCACAACCAGGCCTGCTACATATTTGTAAAAGGTTCCAGAACTACAGACACAGTGTGAGTAGAGTTGTGTTATGCTTTGTATAGCACTGGTGTTACAGGGTTTGTGTGTACATACTAGTTTACCTTGGAATGCAGTCTGTCTGCATAGCTCTCAACTGTGGGCCTATCCTCTTGATGGCCAGAAGTGTGCCTATTATGTTTTGTCTGTCCACCACACAGGTCCTGTGTCAGATATTTCACTGGCAGTGTGTTTTGAGTGCTATCAGTAAATAGCTACATCCATTTATGATTCTAACCTCAAATCCCTGACTAAGGGTATGTTGCAGACTATCCTGTAACACCAGCAACTTGTGTATGGCAACAGTTTTCCACATATGGACCTGTGTTCTAGCCTCTGTCCTCTACCTACATACCAAGCTTTGCACATATGACATGCTGTCAGGGGTTGTTCTGTAGTGGGCTGTGGGTATATCATATTGCCATTCCTGCCATCAGTCCACTGCTGTTGTACCCCCCAGACATACGGTGGGGCTGGGGCCATATATGTGTGGGCTTCACCTACACACTACATGTGTGCCCTTATGCACTCCAGAGACCAGTGTATATAACAGTGATATATGGTCCTGTATTGTTGAGTCTGGGGGGGGGGGTGATGCACCATAACTAACCTAGGCTGTTACAAAATGTGGGGGTATCAGGGGTGAGCTGCCTTAAGGTATCTGGATGTACAGTACCATGCAATTCACCTATATTTAAATTAGTTACATAAATTGGGTTAATGCAGGTCTACTGCCTCCTGCCATACAGACTGTTCTCTTTGTCAGTGCGCTTGTGATGGCATCAGTTATGCCTTGTTATGTAACAGTTACATCCCATTGTGTCAAATGAAGTCTTTACAGCTAGTGATTTTGTATAGAGTGTAGCCAGAGGCTGCTGAACTATACACCTGCATTGCTTACTATTGATTGTTTGGTATCCTGTGGCCCAGTCTGTCTTTACTATTGCACTATATGAAGGGCTTGGCCTCGACAGCAACATTTGTGAATCTTTCCAGACTACTGTATTAGTATAACTGTTTTGCAGTTGCATTACTCTGTTTATATTATTTTATTTATTTATTTATTATTTTATTTATTTATATTTGTTGATCAGGGAGTGTACAAATGGATATATGGATGTCAGTGTCTGAACAGCTATATGACATGGCATATAAAACTGTAATAGTACACAAAGTTTTCAATTTATGCAAACCTGTGTGTGGTGTTATATCCTATGACCTCAGTGTGGATATATGTTGTTGGCAGCGATTGTCATTTGTATGGGTGGCTCATACAGTGTCCAGTTGTTAAGGTGTTAACTGTAGGCATAGTGGCTATTCCATATTGCGTGCACCTTCTACCTATATATCTTACTGTACATATCTCTGCCTCTGTGTGTGTATGTGTAGTCACATATATATCCATATGGGTCTACTTCATATGACTGACAGTTCATATGACTGACAGTCATTTGGTCGACAGTTCATTTGGCTAACAACAAGTATTCAAGGCAAAAACCTGGGATTTGCCCCCCTCCCCACTGTTGTGCGACCGTGGAGTTGTTATATATAATTGGGGGGGGGGCACTTTTTGTCAGCCAGATATATATATATATATATATATATATATATATATATATATATATATATATATATATATATATATAGAGAGAGAGAGGTATTTATAGGTATATCTGTATCTGCATATATGTGTCTGTGTATATGTATCCTGGGGTTGTTGATAGCTTCCACATTGTACATTTCCTATAGGAGCCAGACTGTACTGCATGATATGTTACCAATACCAGCCTGACATCATACAGATGGGATGTAGTACTGTTAACATCTTGTGCCCATGTCGTATCATGTCCTAGTTATGGGATCTGCAACACTTGGTAGTGTATTGCAGGGTGGACATGTTTGGCTATATATATATATATATATATATATATATATATATATATATATATATATAAAAAAATATATATATATATATATATATATATATGTTGTATCTTTTTAGATATTAAAATATTTACACACACACATACATCTAAATGTTGGAATACATTCTCTGTACTGTTGACTGATTGGGCTGGATGATATGTTTGTGAATACATCAGGGTTATGTATATCTGACATTGCTTAGTGGTAAATCACTTTGTCTATGGTATGCAGGGTCGTGGGTTCGAGCCTTGCAATGGCTGTTTATTTTGTTGCTGGGCAGAACAAGGGCCAATGGATACAGAGTGATTAAGCCGATTTTGAGCAGTTGTAAGTGGGTTTGTGCAGGTTTGCGGGGAGGTAAGCACTGCTAACTTCCAGTTACAGTTTCTTATACTCAGTTAGCTTCTAAATTTCTTAACCAGTGTAGGCATTGCTTACCCCCCCCCCACTGCAAACAGGCTGAAACCCACTTACTGCTACTTAAAAGTGCTTACTCCTGCTTACTCCCATGCTAATTTCTTTAAAAGAAAAGAAAAAGGGGTGATAAGAAAGTAGTGAAAAAAGGGGCACAAAGAGGGTAAGACAGTAGGTAAACTAGCCAGGGATCTGCAGAAAGAGTGTAGGGAAGGTCCATAGCTGCCCATTTTTTTCTACAGTAACAGCTGTGCATATACACTGAATTTGGAGGTAGATTTGGGCACTCAAACCCCTGGGAGGAGGTAAGCACAACAATAATAAATTATGATGCCAATTAAGCTGGATTACATGTGTTCAGTGGACACGTGCGAAATGGACAGCTATGTATGGGGCAAGATTTTTTTGTGGGAACAAATTGCCCTTTCTTTTTTCAGGTGAGAGTGGGATGCTGGGGAGGTGTAGTAAGTATGTTTGGGGAGGTAGGTTGGTTAGGTTAACAGACAAGACAAACAAGAGTCATACAGGGGGGGTATATGACACATGTGGGGGGGTAAACACCTTGATGGGGAGAGGTGTTGGGAAATTGGAAGCCCATGAGCCCCCTAGTGGAATCAGTGGGACTGAGGTCCCCACCCATGGGCAGTCACCACTGCACCTTCACAGCCCCGATGATGGCTGTACTGGGAGCTGAGTCGCAGAACAAGATTGATGCTCTAGTTGCAACACATAGCCCTAGAGCTGGCATAGAAGATCACCAAGCTGCTGGTTGATCTCTCTACGCACCATGACCCCAACCTGGTGATGGGTGACAGGTGCCTGTCAGTGTCCAATCCCGGGGTCGAGCCCCATCCCCTGAGGTGGTTCCACCTGAAGGTGGTGCAGGACCAATGGACAGGGAGGCCCCGGGTTGGGCCCCAGACATGCTGGTGCCGGTGCCACGGCCAGCTGAGTTGGGACATGTGGGTTCCTGGGACCGGCCTTCCCAAGCATGCTATAGTGTTTAAATTTCATCATCATATGTAGGTTAGCAATAGTCAATACATTCCAGGGTTAGGTATAACAGCATGCATAGATATTCCCATTAAACCAGACACCAGATTCGGAACAGTTGTATGACAAACAGAACACAAGCATATATGGGACCACCATGGTAATAATAACAGCATGCAGGTGCATTGATGGCACCATGCCACCAATGTTGGAATAATTCAATATGGCACATGCATGGGAACAATCAAAATATTTATCAAGCAATTGGACATTATCAGAACATAGGTGTCATTACATGCCAGTTGGGGTGGTTATGTTGATTATTGTTGGATATATGGTGGGGGGGGGAGAAAGAAGTCAATTAATAACTAGAATATTCCTGTAGTCCACATTACTTTCCTAGTTAGTGCTGTTATCTGTACCTTACAAGTCTTACTACACTACTCTATAGCCTTAGTCTGGACAGTGATATGGCTGTCATCATCGTTACACATTAACTAGTTTTACCTGCAGTATACACTTCTTACCTGGTATACCTGTGGAGGGAATGTTTGTTAACAATAACTAACTGTTTTTACACACACTCCCAGATTTCGGCTTGATGTTGTGCACATAGCTATCCAACTCTTTCTGCACAGACTCTGGCCATGTGTTGATCACATGCTGGTGTGCCAGGACATATCTAGAATGTTGCCCTGTTCCACCTTTAGTGACCTGACAAACACCTACACAGTTATATTATGTAGCACAGTGTGGGTGACAGTGATCAGTGATACCTTATTATTCAGAGAAACCGCAACACTCACAATTCCCTACAATACCAGAGTGAACAGTACCAGTACAGGTTATTATGGTCTTTATTTCTCAGCACAGTGTCCGTATCCGATGTACCTGTGGGAGCATTGTTTGTTAGCACTACCTGACTGTTGCCGCATAAACTTCCAGAATACACATTAGTATTATGCACATACATCTCACTCTGTTACTGTACACACTCTGGTCACAGCTTGACAACATGGGAGTGTAGATAGGACATACTTGAAATATTACTCTCCTAACAGTTTCAGGGGTTGCTACAGTGACAGTTTTGTTCTCAAAGATGTTTGACAATCACTTGTATTCCCTGTTTGCTGGTGAAACATCTGGGATCATCTCACAGACTTACAAGGGGAACAGGGGGACAGGCAGCAGATATGGCCCATATACTGGACATTCTGGCCTCATCTGTACAGTTGTGGGGTATGATTCTGTATGCAGCCTACATCCACTCCTAGGATTCTGACCATGGCTGTGTCTGCTACAACTTAAACACTGTCCATCATAGTTATGTCTGCTATATAGATATTGCTGTATATCTCCTATCTGCTTTCTGTCTTATTAATCCCCTGTGCTTTTGCATTTTACCTTGTATTACAACACTCTTATACAGATCTCCTAGACAGTAATATTCTGTAGAACAGTGTGGGTGACAATGATGTGTAATGTCTCATTATTCAGAGCAACTGCATCAGTCGCAATGCCATACAATACCAATGTAAACAGTACAAGTACAGGGTATCATTCTTGTATTTCTGGGCACAGTGTTGGTATCTGGCAGACCTGTGGGGGAATTGTTTGTTAGCACTACCTGAATGTTCCCACACACAGTACCAGATTCCACATTACTATTATGCACATTCATCTCACTCTGTTACTGTACACACTCTGGCCACAGCTCGACAAGTTGGGGTGTATATGTGACATATGTGGCTTCTTAGTCACATAAGGCTTTGGGGAGTTGCTAGTGTGCCAGCTTTGTTCTCATAGATATGTGTCAATCAGTTGTATTTCCTGTTTGTTGCCTATACATCTGGGTCATCCCACTGATTTCCCAGGGGGACAACAGTTGTGGGGTATGATTCTGTATGCAGACTACTACCACTCCCAGGATTCAAACCATGGCTGTGTGTGCTAAACAAAACAACAGTTCACATCTCAGTTGCATGTGCTATTTGGGTTTTGTTGTCTGCATTTTCCCTGTTTTCTATCTATGTGCCTCTCAGTTGTGCTAAATGGCCTCTGGGGATTACACCAGTCATATACAAGCATTCCTACACATTCAGTTTATGGTACACAGTGTGGGTAACAGTGCTTAATACAACAGTACTATTACATGATTGCAAATCTACATTATCGTATGATACCAGAGTATGCACATGCAGTCCAGCAGTTAGACCTTTATTGTCAGACTGTTACGCTTTTATTTACATACATATACTATATGAGACTCTTCCTGCCATATTCTCCAGTGTATGCTGTACTTCCCTTGAACAATACAAGTTTTGTACAGGTAATTGATTTACTACTACTATTAGTTTTATTTCCTATGACAGTAAATGCATGAGTATTACTGACCTGCCTCACGTCGCAACCTCGCCAGGTGACTGACATGGGGCTCCTGGCTTGTGGCCCACTCCATTGCAGCTGTGGGGGACATAAGATGAATACTTAGCCATATCTATCCATGATATACCTGAGCTGGCAATTATTACACACATAGTGGGGTGATACTTACACACAACTGGAGCATCCCCTACCGCCCTAGCCTCTTGGATCCACTGGTCCAAGAGGTCCCCCTTACGCTGCTTCAGGTCGGCATAGTGATGCCTGATCTGCTCACCAGTTTGGGTTATGCCAGTGGCACTGGTGAGGTCATGGGCAAGACTGTCCCAGGCCTCCACCTTATACTGGGAGCCATGGTACTGGCCCTGCAGCAGTCTCTGATCATGGTCTTTGACAAGGAATCTTGCCATGATTGTCGACTCCTGGATGCACCAGCGCTGTGCCCAGAAGTGTACACCTTCTCCCCTTACTGCCATTGTGCCTGCAAGGAGAAGCTACAACCAGTTATGAGATGTATTCCTGCCTCTTGGGTTTAAGTAGGACCAATTTCTCACACTTTTTCATGATTGGCCGGTTTTGAAAAAGTTAGGCTATGGGCAAACCTGCTTACCTAGGGTTGGCATTGTTTAAAGGGGTATAACACTGGGCACATTGAGTTAGCTGGTCTACACATTGCTTACACCTCCTAAGCTGGCCTGTGCAATGCTTAGCATTGCTTGCATTACAGTTTGCATTATAATTCCTTTTTGGCATTGAGTTATTATTCATTACACCTTATATGTATGCCTGGTATCCATGATTCATGTGTACGTACACTGTATGGGGTCCTTGTGTTTTACTGGGGACTTCGACACTCTATTACAATTACACCTGAATTTTAGGCTTTCTGCTTTACTCCAGTTCACATATTTATGTTATGTAGTGGGTTAAGGCACATATATCTGTATAATAATTCCTTTCACAGGTTCAGTTTGGTTTTACTATGGTGAATACTTGTTTGCTGATGCCTCATTCTTCTGGACTTCTGTGTTGGCTTGGTGGTTAACTACTGTGACTGTGGTGTATAGGGTCCTGGGTTCGAGACCTGCATGGCTGTTTATTTTGTTGATGGGCAGAACAAGGGCCATTGGATACAGAGTGATTAAGGCACTTTTGAGCAGTTGTAAGTGGGTTTGCGCAGGTTGGCACGAGGGTAAGAAATGCTAACCTCTGGTTACATATGCTTACAGTGAGTTAGCTTTAGAATTGCTTAACCTGTGTGCCCATTGCTTACAGCCATGCAAACAGGCTTAACCTCGCTTACCAGTGCTTAAATATGCTTACTACTGCTTATTGGTGCTTAAACCTGCTTACTAGTGCTTTATTCATTATGGCACTGACACTTCACATATGCATTTACTGCAGTACTCCAGTTCATAAATATGTTATTTAGTGGGTTAAGCAACAAAAATATTAGTGATAACGTGCTTTGCCATGGAAAATGGAATGTGCTGCAGCGGGACTCGAACCGGGAATGGCTGCTCGTAAGGTGAATGCTCTGCTGCTTCATTTGCATATATCTTCCTTGTTATCCTCTTCAGCCATTTACGCTGCATTAACCGTAGCTAAGTGATGGGCACACCCGTGCACCTACAGTTAGCTTTAATTGGATTTAAAAAGAAAAAAATGGGTTTGTTCATTTTATTTCTCTATACTTTTGCTGTTGTACACAAGGGGGCCTGTTGGTGGTGATATGCGGACACCTATGAGTGGTCTCACTCATTTCTTACCCCTTTCTGCTGTTCTTCATTGAGGAAGCATGTATATTCTGAGTGCTCTGCTCTCAGACATGCCCCCTGCACTCTTACATGCTCAGTGTAAGATTAGGAGCTCAGGCAGTGCACCTCATTACTATGCATGGCGCACTGCCGTCCTGCTCCTAAATGGCCACCTCCGTGCAGGACTAAGCTAGACCTGCATGGAGGAATAGTAAATCCGGGTGATGATCTGTTATAAAAAAATCTCAAACTATTGAACCTTTGACTGCTATGGTGTATTGCAGATAAAGTAAGACAGCAAGTATGCTTTTTAAGCACTTAATATAATTATTTTCCACTTATAGGTTTATAGGCTTATAGGTTGGTACTAGGCTATCGACCCTAGGGCCTATACAAGCCTAGCCATAACAATTCCCTGGCTATTTCTTCCCACAGTACTTATTTCCCTGTATCCCTGTCTAGCAGGGTTACTGATGTGATTCCCAGGGTGAATTTCCTATCTTCCATCTAATCATCAAAGTTCCTTTTGAAGAGGGCCAAAGAGGTACTCTGCTTAACATGTATGGGCAGTCTATTCCAGAGTCTAGGGAGTCTCTGGGTCAGGAACCTATCCCTCCAGCATGTTTTGTTCATTGTGATGACAAGGTTTAGATCCTTGGAGTGTGTGTCTCTGAGGGATTGGGATTTCTTTAAGTGTAACATGTCCAACAGCTCTGGATTTGACATAGCCATTTATGTTAAGCAGAGATTGCCTGTGAGTAGACGGTATGTGACAGAGTATAGGTGGAGTTTTTTTATATGGTCAGCATAGGGCATCTGCTTTAGGCCTGTGATTCTTTTAGTGAGGTATTTCTGTGGCCTTTCCAGTTGTTGCAGATGTCTTCAGAGGTACATACCAAACAGGGCATTGTATTCTATAATGGGTCTAATGAGGGATGAGTACAGTGGGACAATGACCTCCTTTTTTCTGGATGAAAAGCCCTTAGTGATGAGGTGTGCCACATAGAAGGATTTCCTGACTGTTGTGGTGATGTGGTTATCAAAAGTGAGACCACTGTCCACCTGTGTTCCTAAGTCTCTTATCACACTTTTGGTGTTTAGTGTACTATCACCTATGTGGTAATTCATGGGTACATGTTTTTTCCCAAAGGGGATAACTATACATTTCTTGGCATGGCTCTGACACCAAGCATCTGTTTCTGTAAGGCCCTTTTGTAGAATATCCACATCATTTGGGGATTCAATAACGGCTCCCTGTTTGCAGTCATCTGCGAACTTTGTTAGCCAGAGTCCCTTAGTTTTGGCTTGTACTTCAAAGAAGTAGATGCCAAACCAGAGCGGTCCCAGGACTGAATCCTGAGGTACTCCACTTGTCACTTGTCTGGAGCTGGATTTTTAGAGTCAGCTACTTTTACAGTGTGGGTTCTGTCAGTAAGCCAGATGGCAACCCATCGAGTGACTTAGTATTGCCACAGTGAGGCATTCCTTATGTGAGTACTGTAAACACTGTAAAATGGATGTACTAAGATGCTCATTGCCTTTAGGTAATGTGTACCTGCCTGAGATGCTCACACTAAAAAAAATACATTTAGGAGAGAGCAGGAACAGGCATCACTAACTATCAGGGGAAAAGAATCAATAAAAGAAAATTAAGTGCTCAAATGCTCAAAATAAAACAATGCAACGGCATAACACTTAAATGGCTACTCCTGGTGCATGTGTGTGTGTGTGTGTGTGTGTGTGTGTGTGTGTGTGTGTGTGTGTGTGTTTGTGCATGAATAGGGCATCACAGTTGGATATGTATAATACTGTAGCTGTAGTACATATATGGGAGAAGAAAGGAAAGAAATGAAGAAATACTGAAAAAAAGATGTATGGTTCACCGATAAAACAAAATGATATTATTTTTGTTTGCTTGCAATTATCAATAAAGATGCTAGGAAAATACAGAAGATTAGAAAGTACCACAGACATATTGATTTAAAGTTTATATGAGTTGATGATGACATGACAGTATGTAGGAGATGCATCCAGGGACAGTTATATTACTTTTTAATGGTTTTTAGAAAGAACAGTGAATATGAAATGGAAACATTAGTTAATAAAATGAAAAAAAAAATCATTTAAAAAAGTAAAACAAAGTTTAACTGAATTAAATAGATACTTGAATGTGAGAAAATAAATTTGAAACAGAATTCATAATCATATTTTTCATAGGTCAAAGGTGTCCCCAATGGGATTTGACTCTCCAGTTTTTTACCTGGTGCAATAAACTCAGACATTACTTCATGTATAGGAAAGGGAACATGGTCCTTTAAGTGAATTCAAGTTCAAGTACATTTTCACAATAAGCACTGGTCATACTAGTAGTATTCACAGTGAGTGAATACACCTGTGCTGTGGAAATGATGGCAAAAGGGAATAGAGATATACTAACTGAAAACCTGTTAAGTTACTAAGATAGGAAGTAGAAGCCTTCTTCTTCTCTTGTTAGTGGTCACCACAGTGGATCATTGGTCTGGAGAATGAATGACACTAGAGTTTTATGGTGTCAATTTGCCAGCCCAGCACCAAACCTTCCTCAGAAGGGACACACATGCACACTTAGAGCCAATTTAGAATGCCCAATCCACCTGCAGTATGTCTTGGGAATGTGGGAGGAAACCAGAGCACCTAGAGGAAACCTAAACAAACACAAGGGGGACATGCAGACTCTGTACAGAAGGCACCCCAGCCGAGAATCAAACCAGAGAACCTCTTGCATCTTGTGATGCAACAACTGTAAACACTGCACCACTGTGCCACCAAAATGGAAGTAAAGTAATATACACAACAGCACAGAAAAGGTTTAAATATACATTATAAAATAGTATATGCAAATGTACAAGAAATATGGAAATAGGAGATGCATTGAATATTTTGGTCGAGTTAAACCTTTTATGGTACCAACAGAAAGATACAAATAGAATTGCTTATGTGTTTGACAATTTGACAGATAGTATCCTATAGACATACATACAGATAGAGAGATGATTAGACAGATAGCTGGATAAACAGATGTAGTTTATTTCCTCTCTTTGTTATTTGCAGATTTCCTGATAATTTGATAACTTGAAGGTAACCCTAAATGACTAATGCATGGATTGATTACTATTTGGTGTAACATTTTATACCTGTAAATATTGTGTTATTTAAAATGAAGGCAGTATGAGCATGAAGGATGGGTAGAAGAGGACTTTCTTAAGATTTTTATGTATGTAGATGATTTAAGTTTAAAACTGTATGGCATGGATGAGTTCTGAAACTGAATGTGGAAAGCTTGTAAATGGCTAGGGTTGCTGGAAGTGAATGGAAATTAGAATAAATCAATGGAATGACACAATGTTGGAAAAAGATACGATTTTAGAATTTTGATTGTTTTCTGGTAAATAGCTTTAAAAACGAACTTTGATGTGGTGGACTGAGAATAATGCTCTGCTTGATAATGTGAAAAGGGGCAGTGAATAAATTGAATATGCAGCCATAACACTGAAAAGCAAGGATAGCATAAAGGGAATATGCATGATTATTAAGTATGATCATATTGAGTTAGGGTGGGTTGTATGAGATAAATACAGGTATTACCTAAGGGTTAAAAATGGATTTTGTAAGTCAGCTAAGTATTAACATAAATATGATTAGAAATATTCTGTATGTAAAAGTTGGACAATCTGGTAGGTTGCTTTCTTTCTAAATCTCTGCATGAATACAGTCAAACAAGATAGTGATAGGATTCAAAATCAGCAGAAAAAAATGTATGCACTCAAAATACTTGGAAAGATTGAAGAATGTAGTAAAAAATGAATATGGATGGGAATTAATAGAAATAGGATCTTTCTAGATTACAAATGGAAACATTTGAAGAATTCATGCACCATTTTGGAAAACAGCCCTAACCAAGCTCATTCCGAAAACTATAAACCAATCCTAGCCAAATGATTTCTAACCCATCTTCATTCTCTCTACCTTTGGCAAAATATTATAAAAGCCAGTCTACTTCCAGATAACTATCTCCAGATCCATAGAATCCTTTACCCCAGCAACATGGTTTATGGTCAGACTGTAGTACTGTGACTGCTCTCTTCATCTTCACAGATGACATTTTAACAATATGATTATACAATGCCTCCTAAAAAACGTGCACGCTGATTGGCCAGCCCAACCAGCGTGCCCGTTGTAAATCCCTCAATATACTAACAGAAAAAGGTCCGGTCGCCCGGACTTTTTCCGTTAGTATAAAACACTGTCTCGCTATGTTAAAAGAGTTTAACATAGCGACACAGGTTTAAAAAAAGCAATGCAGATCTCCGTTGCTTTTTTTAAAGCTGTCTCGCTATGTTAAACTCCTTTAACATAGCGACACAGTGTGTAAAAAGCAACGGAGATCTTGCGATCTCCGTTGCTTTTTTTTTTAACCTGTCTCGCTATGTTAAATGGGTTTAACATAGCGAGACAGTAAAAAGCAACGGAGATCTTGCGTTCTCCGTTGCTTTTGCCCACAGCTCTGATGTACTGCGTAGGCATGCGCAGTACATCAGAACTGCCGCGGAACACCAGACAGCTGCGGAAGGGCAGCAAAAAGGGATTATTCAATGCCATTATTTTAGAAAAGTAATTATTTCTTTTCTTAGATAATGTCATTATAATAGCATAACGCCTGGGTGTGGGTAATGCTGATTACCACGGTTGTCTTTGTTTGGTCCCTCAGGCTTTGCCCTCGGGACCAAACCACGCCAACCGTGGGTAAATCCAGCATTACCCACACCCAGGCGTGGATTATTGCTATAATAAAGTCCTACTCACTGGCAGCCTTGTTGGTGAATTAACAAAAGCCTTCAACACAGCTGACCACCAACTTCTAATAAAATCTGTACTTGCAGCAAAAATCAACTCAACAGTGGCAAAATGACTTGACTCTTTTATCTCAAGCAGACCTTTCACTGTTTCTGTTGCCCACCTGTTTCTCTCCTCATGCCATTTACTAAAGAAGTACCACGAGGGCCAGTCTTTTCATGAAACCCCCAGCAGACCTCCCTAATATGCCCATCTTATCCTATGCAGACAATATGCCAGATATAGAAATATCCATCACATTCTATTATTACAAAAAAACAGCTGGAGTGCGACCTTTAAAAAGTATCTGACTGGCTACTAAGTCATAGAGTGATTCTCAACCACAAAGAAAAACAAAGACATGCTCTGTGGAACTCAACAAAGGCTGAATAAGACAACTGGAACTAAGCCTTTTATTTATGAACTAGACTGAAACTAGTAAGCTCTTTCATAACTTCCCACAGTCTTAATCATAATGAGCTATCAAGATATTATTGTAGCTGTATCATCCACTAAAATGAAATACAGTACTTTTAAAACTGCAAGTTTGTACTTAACTTCAGCTTTTAATGTAGGTGATTGTAGCCAACCAAGTCTCTCAGAAGTTGAGCATAAAAATAGCACAAGTAACAAAAAACTGAGGGTAATGTTATTTAATGCCAGAAGTCTAAACCTCAAAATGCATGCACTCGAGGCATTCCTCAGTATGGTGAAAATCGTTATATGTGCAGTAACAGAAACCTGGTTTAAGGCTCCAGAGAGCACCTCAGCACTACCAGGCTACAACTTATACCATACATTTCGACCACAGAACGTGGACCAAAATACAAAAGGCGGGGGCGTATCCATATTCATCAATGATACCCACACCTCTAGGTTAGTGGCACAGCACGATGCTTCAGAGATCATCCACATCCAACTAACAATGGGCAAAACTGCAATTCAAATTGTAGCTTACCACAGATCACCCACCATGTCCTAGGACCCCCATTCCGCATTTCTGGAAATACTGGGAAACATAAAGATCCTACCAAACACCCTAATATTGGGTGATTTCAATTACCCAAACATTAACTGGGAGAACTACTCAAGTACTAACGCCCTTGCCCAACATTTCCTAGAATTTATAAACTCAAATGCCCTGGATCAACTGGTCAACACTCCCAGCAGAGATGACAACATATTGGACCTGGTCATCACCAATATGGGCGACCGGTGTTCCACACCAGAGGTCAACCCCTTGCTGGTTAGATATGACCATAAACAAATCACTTGGGATATCCATATTCCGTCCCCACCACCGGACAAGGAAACTACCATGAAAAACTTTTCAAAAGCAAACTTCACATTACTTAAGACTGAGATGGAAAGTTTCAAAGCCCCCATGCTAAAGGATAATGCTGTCCAAGCTGCAAAATCCTTTACTAATGCATTCTTTGGGCACCTACAAGAATGCATGGATCGTGCTATCCCAAGCAAAACCAAGACTCACTCCTCCAAGAAAAGGAAACCAGTCTGGTGGACCCCTGCCATAAACAAGCTATATAATAGAAGGAGGAAACTAGTACAGAAAAGAGTAAAATCACAATAAGGGAAGGCATCCCTGATCAGTATCAGCAAGAAACTACGATCCCTCATAAAATCATCCAAGGCGAGCTTCAAAAGAAAAATTGCCAAGGACTCCAAAGATAACCACAAGGCATTCTTTAGCTATGTCAAGAATCTAAGTGGCAATGCTCAGATCTGCTTGAAGTTAGTCCAGAATGGCACAAAATACACTGAACCGACCAATATCACCAACATCCTGGCAGACAGGTTCAGTGCAAACTTCACTCCCCCTCACCCCCAAAAGGGCCCATAACCACACCAGAATATTGTAGCGCCCCTGAAATCACAGACACTCAGGTTAAAACAACCCTCTTCAAAGCCAAAAACATAGCATCAATGGGATCGGATGGTATCCAAGCCTGTGTCCTACACAAGCTCAAAGATGAACTAACCCCTCACCTAAACACAGTGTTCAGACTCAGCCTCTCCACAGGATATGTACCCATGGAGTGGCACACAGCAATGGTTATTCCACTCCACAAAGGTGGAGCCATAACAGACCCCAGGAACTATCGCCCTATAAGCCTGACTAGCTTGGTCTGCAAGGCAATGGAGTGCATCATCATGGAACTCATTAACAAAGACATTGGGAACCTCCAAACACTGGACCCTACCCAGTTCAGCTTTGTTAAGGGCAGATCATGCCTCCTAAACCTGGTGGACTTTGTTTGAGACAGTTACTAAGGCTATAGACGAGGGAAAGGTGGTACACACAGCCTACCTAGACCTTGCAAATGCCTTTGACACCATTCCCCATTCTGGTATTATAGACAAGCTCACCAGCCTGAACATAAACCCCTACATCACAAGATGGGTTGCCAACTGGCTCATGGACAGAACACACATGGTGAGAGTTGTGAGAGCTAGGTCCGACTCTAAACTGGTTACGAGTGACATTCCCCAGGGCTCAGTCCTAGGACCCCTCCTGTTTGGCATATACTTCTCAGAGGTACAGGCAAGCATAGGAGGACTATGGCTGACCAAGTTCATAGACAACTGCAAACTAGGGGCTATATTTGACTCTCTGGCTGACACAGACATCCTCCAAAAGAGTCTCACTGAGATGGATACCTGGTGTCAAAATCATTCAGGCTAAATGCCAATAAGTGCATAGTCATCCCCTTTGGAAAAAACAAAGTACCCACAAACTACCACAAAGGTGGTAGTCCCATAAATATGGAAAACGTAATAAGGGATCTGGGGACCCAAGTAGATAGTAATCTCTCCTTTGATAATCGCATTGCCAAAGTGGTTAGAAAATCCTTCTAGGTGGCCCACCTAACCAATAAAGGGTTCGCATCCAGATCAAAAGAGGTCATTGTGCCCCCTACTCATCACTCATCAGACCCATCATAGAGTCAAATGCCCCATTTGAGATGTACCTTACAAGACACCTGCAACAGCTGAAAAGACCACAAGAAGTACCTCACCAAGAGGATCACTGGCCTCAAACAGATGCCCTATGCAGCTCAACTGAAGAAACTCTAGCTGTACTCGGTTGCATACTGCCTACTCAGAGGTGGTCTCTGCCTGACATACAAGGCCATGTCCAACCCAGAATTGATGGACATGCTCCACCTAAAGAAAACCTTATCCCCTTGAGCCACATGCTCTAGGGATCTAAACCTCACCACAACAATAAATAGGATGTGCTGGAGGGATAGATTCCTGTCCCAGAGACTTCCCATGCTTTGGAACAAGATTCCAATCTACATTAGGCAGAGATCCTCACTAACACTCTTCAAGAGAAACATTGATGAATGGATGGGAAACAGAAAGTTTACCCCGGGGATCACTTCAGTGGCTCTGCTGACAGGGGCACAGGGAACTAATCTAAGGGGGCGATGAAACCCAACACATTCTGGCTAGGCTTATAAATGTCTTCGGGCAGGTAGCCTAGTACCTGCCTATGAACCTATGAACCTATAAATTGTATATAGCAATAGGTGGCATTTTACCAGATTTTTACCAAATTTTTGAACTTAAATTGGCTAGAATACTACTAAAATGTGTTTTCTTTTTATAGTGGTATTTAAGATCTTTACATCAATTAATCAAAAAATTCTTATCCATAGTTGTCACATCACTACAGTCCTTCCAATGTCATCTGCTGATGTGTACATGTTCCTCTTTAAATTCCTACAAACTGGCTTAAGAAGCAAAGTGCACTCCACACCAGTTAGTGGCCTTTGCGTAAGCCTTTGCTCACACTGCATCTCTTGGCTGACCAAGAAATGTCGTGCTCTCTCCCCAAAATGAGTGAGACATCATTTACTTCTTACTTCCATCCCACTCCCTGCTCTTATTTGACCTTGAGACATTAGGCTTACAGACAGGGCTTTATCTTTGTAAGATACAAAAAAGGGATTCAATAAACCATCCTGTATCCAAACAATGTCACAAATGTGTCTGCAGTTAGTGGGTTTATTCTTCTCACTTAATTGATATTCGGTGTAGAAGTCTTAGCCTAGAGGGTTTCTCTGTGCCTTAAAGTCTTAGTCCCTTATCTCTGAAATTATTTCTGCTGAATAGTTGCATCATTGAGCTGCATCAACTTTATTACAAGCTGAGATAAGTACAAACTTGCAGTGTTATAAGATAGTTCTGCATCTTATTTTTTTCTGTTTTATTGTTTCATTGAATATTGTGTTAAAATAGTACTGCATTTATCTGCTTATTTATTTGTTGATTGAAAATTGTGAGGTCTCTGTGTCTGCAGTTAGTTTTCTCCACCCACCCTCCCTGTTTTTGTTGTGGTATTAATCTTGGTGGCTTTGGAATTGACCGCCCCTCCTGTAAATTTGTGTTTGAACACTCCTACTGGGCCCATCTCATTTGCTCACTCAACCGAGTACAGTGAGATCATATTTTGAGTTCAGACACTCCTACCATTCCCATCTGTTCAGCCCTATCCCTGCTCTATCCTAGTCTAGTCTCATTAGCTCATCCTGCATAATACAGAGAAAACATCTGAGTAGGCATACCCACTTAGGCCCTGAACTTGTCTGATTGAAGACTGCTGAAACAGGGCTCAGTTCTGAGGTTTTTTTACTGGTTAATTGGGTAATTTGTTTAAATCAGTTTGCTTGTTTTCTATTGTTATATATAAAAAACAAACAAAAAAAAACAAAAACAAATTTGCACTTTATCTACTTTTACTGAATTTGTGTTTCTTCCTACTTTATTGCCTTATTTTGCTTTTGCCTCTTCTTAAAATTACTCAGTTGTGTTTATTTTGCTGCATTTATTACTGCTTGGTAGTAGCCTGATTAAATTGTAACTGTTATTCTAAGTCTTTTGGTTAAAGCACTTGGGCTTTAGGCCAGTTGTTGTTTTACATTAAGAAGGTTTGTGGTCTGCAATGTTGTGGCAGGACAGGTAGCTTACAGCCTTTTAAGTTGGGAATTGCTGCTTGAAGGCTCAGTGTCTGTTATTCTAAAAGTGTATTAGTTCTGGTTTAAGCACTTGGGCTCCAGACCAGTTATTTTACATTAAGAAGGTTTGAGGTCTGCACTCATGTGGGAGGAGAGGCTAGTTTCTGCCCTTCTGAGGTGGGAATTTCTGGCCAAAAGCTTCCTGTGCTTGCTTATTTGAACTATTTTTCTGATATTGGTGCACCTTGTCTGCTGTAGCATAGACTAGATTCAGGCCTGCTGAATCTAGCTTTGTTTGTATAACTTGAGCACTCATCCAGGCCATCTTTTTTGGAGACGGTTCCCTTGCACTCTAGTGGCAGGAGTGTGCAGTTAAAACTTGTTTGTTTGAAGACTGCTGGAACTGGGCTCAGTTTTGAGTTTTTTTTACTGGTTAACTGGGTAATTTGTTTAAATCAGTTTGCTCGTTTTCAATTGTTATAAAAAAAAAATGCACTTTATTCATCTGCTTTTACTGTAATTGTGTTTCTTCCCACTTTATTATCTTATTTTGCTTGTGCTTCTTCTTAAAAGTACTCAGTTGTATTATTCTGTTTCAGTTATTACTGCTTGATAGTAGCCTGATTAAATTGTAACTGTTATTCTAAGCCTTTTGGTTTAAGCACTTGGGCTTCAGACCAGTTGTTTTACATTAAGAAGGTTTGTGGACTTCATTGTTGTGGCAGGACAGGTAGCTTACATCCTTCTAAGTTGGGAATTGCTGATTGAAGGCTCAGTGTCTGTTATTCTAAAAGTGTATTAGTTCTAGATTAAGGACTTGGGCTTCAGGCCAGTTATTTTACATTAAGAAGGTTTGTGGTCTGCACTCTTGTGGGAGGAGAGGCTAGATCCTGCCCTTCTGAGCTGGGAATTTCTGGTTAAAGGCTTACTGTGCCTGCTTATTTGAACTGTTTCTTTCTGAAATTTGTGTGCCTCATTTGCTGTATCCCAGAATTTAGTAGTTTATTGGCCATTTTGGGCTAATTTCTATCTCTTTCATTTCCCTGCTATAAAACTTGCATTTGCACATTTTTTTGCTCTTGTATTCAGCTCAGCAAGTGCTTGCCAGGTGTCCTGCAGAGTTCTAGATTAGCAGAGAGACAAAAGAGAGAATTTGTAGTGATTAAGTATCATTCTTCTGCATTTTCTTGCTGTCTTTTCTGCCTAAAACGTCAATTTTTTAGTTTCTGTGATTTAAAAAGCTTGTTTCTGCTATATATTATACGTATTTGTTGCCTGCACTTGAACTAAGTCATTTTTGTGTTTAAATAATTTGTTTAACTGTTGTAGGCTGCACACTAAAGTGCGATAGCCATTTCTCTGCATTTAAAATGTTTTTTTTATTGTTTCTGCTTTATTTTCTGAAAAAAAACCCCAAAAAACAATATATATATATATATATATATATATATATATATATATATATACTTATTTCCCGCCTTTCTGAATTAGTATAGTCCAGTTTTCAGGTTATTGCTAAATTCAGGGCTGTGTTACAAGTTTCTGTGTTGCCCATACCTTACTTGGATAGAAGGAAGTTTCTCTGTTCACCTGTGAGTGAGGGGACCTTTGAGCAGTCTATCTGTCCCTGGACGAGTGGTTTCAGCCCAGAAGTTAGTAGTTTTATTGGCCATTTTGGGCTAATTTCTATCTCTTTCATTTCCCTGCTATAAAAACCACATTTGTGAGGCTTTGCATGCCGAGCAGCGCCAGTTAGCTAGGGTTAAACTATTCCTGGCTCCACAAAGTCTACTCTTAAATTTTTCCCTTGGAACTAGACCAACTTTCAACTTAAGCACTCAAACCATTCATTTTACAGCCCAGTACTTGCTCAGAACTCATAGCAAGCACTAATTAACCCTAGCACTAGACCCCCCCCCCATACTGTTCAGAAGTACAAAGCTCTCTATTCTTCCCTACCAGCCAATCAGTAAAACAGCTGACTTTACCTAATCAGGCATGTCCAAAGGGCAGTTTCAGGTGTACTCTACAGTCCAACTGGTGAATCTGGGCATTTTGAGGCAATGTTACAACTGCCTCATCTTCCAGACAATCCTACCACCAAACACTAATATATGCGAGAAATGCAATTATACAGCCAAACTGGAGGCAAAGCTCTCTCAACCCAAGACTGGAACTGACAGTCAGGAGAAGAAGGAAAATGCTTGCAACACACCACCAGACTCACATAGACCTAATAAACCAACACCGGCAAATAACACACATAAATACACGAAAACATACTCGGAGGCTCTAAATAAAAATCTGCAAAAGCAACAGAGACCTCCAAAGCAGACACCCAAGCAACCTCCACACCCCATCACAAACCATGAAACATATACTTCACATAATGTGTGCCATGCAATCTCAGCCCTTAAGGCAAAATACCATACCCAACACACTAGTAATAGGCGACTCTATAGTCAGGCACACTGATGTCCCACTAACCAGGCTGGAAAAGGAGAAGGTTACAGTTAGCTGCCTGTCAGGTACCAGGATCCGCCACATAACACAAGCACTCAGGTCACTCCAGAACAAGTACAAATATGACTCTGTCATTGTCCATGTTACTGTGAATGATCTGAGATGTACCTCCCTGGACTACATGAAAAGAGACATGGAACAGCTCTCTGATCACATATCCCAGGCCGGTATGACCCTGACCCTGAGTAGCATCCTGCTCTCACCAAGAATGATGCCACAGTATAAAGAAAAAATTATCAATTTCAACAATTGGATAAGTTTCTGGTGTCATTCAAAGGGAATCCAGTATCTGTCCACCTGGGATGACATGCTCGACAAACCACGTTGCTTCACAAGAGATGGCTTGCACCTGTCACCCTTAGGCTTTTGAATACTGGCCAAGACTTTTGCCACCCTCATAGTGCCTTTTTTAGGCAAGGCTCAAAAGATAAACCCCCCAGCGTAAATAGCACAAGTAACCAAAAACTAAGGGTAATGCTACTCAACGCCAGAAGTCTAAACCTCAAAATGCATGCACTTGAGGCACTCCTCAGTATGGAGAACATCGATATTTGTGCAGTAACAGAAACCTGGTTTAAGGCTCCAGAGACCACCCCAGCACTACCAGGCTATAACTCATACCATACTTTTCAGCCACAGAACCCAGACCGAAACACAAAAGGTGGAGATGTATGCATATTCATCAAGGATACCCACACCTCCAGGTTAGTGACACAGCACAATGCCTCAGAGATCATCCATGCACAACTAACAATGGGCAAAACTGCAATTCAAATTGTAGCTTGCTACAGATCACTCACCATGACCCAGGACCCCCATTCTGTGCTTCTGGAGACACTGGAAAATATGAAGGTCCTATCAAACACCCTAATATTGGGTGATTTCAATTACCCAAACATTAACTGGGAGAACTACTTAAGTACTAATGCCCTTGCCCAACGCTTCCTAGAATTTATAAACTCGAATGCCCTGGATCAACTGGTCAGCACCCCCACCAGAGGTGACAACATATTGGACCTGGTCATCACCAACATGTGAGATCGGTGTTCTACACCGGAGGTCAACTCCTCGCTGGTTAGATCAGATCATAGACTAATCACTCTGGATATCCACATTTCACCCTCCCAACCCCAATCAAGGAAACCACCATGAAAAGCAAACTTCACGTTACGTAAGACCGAGGTTCACAGCCCACATGCTAAAGGATAACACTGTCCAAGCTGCTGAATCCCTTACAAAGGCACTCTATGAGCACCTGCAAGAATGCATGGATCATGCTATCCCAAGCAAAACCAAGACTCACTCCTCCAAGAAAAGGAAACCAGTCTGGTGGACCCATGCCATAAACAAGCTATACAAAAGAAGGAAGAAACTAGTACAGAAAAGAGTAAAATCCCAAGAAAGAAAGATATCCCTGATCAGTATCAGCAAGAAGCTGCAATCCCTCATAAAATCATCCAAGGCTAGCTTCGAAAGAAAAAATGTCAAGGACTCCAAAGATAACCACAGAGTGTTCTTTAGCTATGTCAAGAACTTAAGTGGAAACTCTCAGATCTGCTCTGAGTTAGTGCAGAATGGCACAAAACACTCTGAACCAACTGATATTGCCAACATTCTGGCAGACAGGTTTAGTGCAAACTTCAACCCCCTGTCACCCTCTAAAGGGCCCATAACCATACCAGAAGAATGTAGAGCCTCAGAAATCACTGACACACAGGTTAAAACAGCCCTATCCAAAGCCAAAAACACAGCTTCAATGGGACCAGATGGTGTCCCAGACTGTGTCTTACACGAACTCCAAAATGAACTAACCTCTCACCTAAACACGTTGTTCAAACTCAGCCTCTCTATAGGCTACATACCCATAGAGAGGCGCACAGCAACAATTATCCTGCTCCACAAAGGTGGAGCCACAACAACCCTGGGAACTATCACCCTATAAGCCTGACTAGCCTGGTCTGCAAGGTTATGGAGCACATCATCATGGAACTCATTAACAGATACATTGGAAACCTCCAACATTGGACCCTACCCAGTTTGGCTTTGTTAAGGGCAGGTCATGCCTCCTAAACCTGGTGGACTTCTTTGAGGCAGTTACCAAGGCTTTAGATGAGGGAAAGGAGGTCCACACAGCCTACCTAGACCTCGCAAAGGCTTTCAACACCATTCACCATTCTGGTATTATAGACAAGCTCACCAGCCTGAACATAAACCCCTATGTCATGAGATGGGTTGCCAATTGGCTCACGGATAGAACCCACAAGGTGAGAGTTACAGGCTCTAGGTCCAACTCTAAACTGGTTACAAGTGGCATCCCCCAGGGTTCAGTCCTGGGACCCCTCCTGTTTGGTATATACTTCTCAGAGGTACAGGGAAGCACAGGAGGACTATGACTGACCAAGTTTGCAGACGACTGCAAACTGGGGGCCACAATTGACTCTCTGGTTCATACAGACATCCTCTAGAAGGGTCTCACTGAGATGGCTACCTAGTGTCAAAATCATGGCCTCAAGCTAAATGCCAAAAAGTGAATAGTCATCCCCTTTGGAAAAAACAAAGTACCCATGAACTACCACATAGGTAGTAGTCCCCTAAATACAGAAAATGTAATAAGGGATCTGGGGACCCAAGTAGATAGTAATCTCTCCTTTGATAATCATATTGCCAAGGTGGTTAGAAAATCCTTCTACGTGGCCCACCTAATCACAAAAGGGTTCGCATGTAGAACAAAAGAGGCTATTGTGCCTCTCTACTCATCACTCATCAAACCCATCATAGAGTACAATGTTCCATTTGGGATGTACCTTACAAGACACCTGCAAGAGTTGTAAAGACCACAGAAGTACCTCACCAAGAGGATTACTGGCCACAAACAGATGCCCTATGCAGCCCGACTGAAGAAACTCCAGCTGTACTCAGTTGCATACCTCTTACTCAAAGGTGATCTCTTCCTGACATACAAGGCCATGTCCACCCCAGAATTGATGGACATGCTCCACCTAAAAAAAAACAAATTCCCGAGAGCCACACGCCCTAGGGATCTAAACCTCACCACAATGATAAATAAGACTTACTGGAGGGATAGATTCCTGTCCCAGAGACTCCCCATGCTTTGGAACAGGATTCCAATCTACATTAGGCAGAGCCCTTCACTAACACTCTTCAAGAGAAACCTTGACAAGTGGACGGGAAAAATAAAATTTACCCTGGGGATCACTGCAGTGGCTCTGGTGTACAGAGGCATAGGGAACTAATGGCTCTGCTGGACAGAGGCACAGGGAACTAATCTAAGGGGGCAGCGAAAGCCAATACATTCTGGCTAGGCTTATAGATGCCTTCGGGCAGGTAGCCTAGTACTTACCTATGAACCTATGTAGTCATTATGTGAAAAGTTCATTCACAGTTTGTATGCAGGGCTAGTGCCATGTTAGCATTCAGAATGGAGTCAATCATCTGACTTTAATTGCATGTTATCATATGGCTTTATTTGCATGTTATAGTCTCCTGGCAGACTTTGTAAACCTGTGAACAAATCAAGATATCATTGCTATGAATCTCCATGGTACCAGACATGTCTCTGTAACTCGTTCAGTTTGACTGACACTGCTAGGATATTGAAGAAGTATTTCTGAGTTTATTCACATGTCAGCAGTTTACAACCTAAAGATGCAAGCCTTTGGTCACAGGTTCATTGGTTCAGAGGTAAGTACCATATTTCATGCCCTTGTGGGGCATTTTAAGCCTTTTCACTTTCCCTTCTTGTGCTCAGAATAACCTATTTCATTTGGTTATAGATTGGCCTTACCCATCCCATGGTCAATAATTATATATTACTCCTAGTGGGAATAACTGGGATCATACCATAGATAAGTTGAGGGACCCATGCATGAGATAAAGCATTTAAGAGCTTCTTCTTTCCATTAGTAGTACAGGGGCAGTCCTGGGGTACATTTTCTGTTTCTTAACCATAGATTTAAGTTGCACATGAATATGGACAGGGATGAACTTTGTTTTATGCGGATTGGGAGACTGTTGTACAGCAGTGGTATCCTCTGTGAGATATACCTGTCCCTCCAAACCATTCTGTTGATGTTGAAGAAGGTTTAGATCCCTAGACTATTTCTGATGACATTTGACTTGCTGATGTCCAGTAAATCCATCAGTAATGGGTCAGAAAAAACTTTGTATGCCAGACACAGGTCACCTCTTAGCAGTCTGTAAGACACAGAGACATGATAAGTTAACAATATATATAGAGGTCTCTTTTGAATGTTTCCCAAGCTCAAAGCCTTACAGGTATCTTGTGACCAAGTATTATACTCTTCTCCTGTGTCTAGTTTAAATTGCACATTCTGTCCATTATTTCTGAGTATTTCATTCCAAAGGTCAGCCTTGTACTGATATACCATGTTTGCAGTACAATTTCAGAGTTTACATTGCCATACATTTTCATATTTCTGTTCAATGCACACACACACACACACACACACACACACACACACACACACACACACACACACACACACACACACACACACACACACACACGTTTTTACATATTTTAAAGAAATTACCTTTTCTAGCATAGATTCTACAGGACTGATTAAAGCCTGAACAACTTTACTACACCTACATGAAGGCTTAATTAAAATGATGTATTGTTTTTCTGGTCTCTACCCTCTTTTGAATTCCCACACAACTGTCTTTTTCATATACGTTACTTCAAAACACACCCTGTCTTTATCTCTCATTGTTTTGCCTTATTCATTTTCTCTGTGAATTCTTTTAACTGTATACCAATAATGTCACTTCTCCAATCACAACATTTGATAAGATAAATCACTAGTCTGTGACTTATAGACTGGAAATAATTACTGAATTTATGTAAACCACACTCAAAAGAACAAGCAGCAGTCTTTTACCACAAAAACGTTAGACCAGTAAATCTACTCCACCAATAACACGATAAATTATCAGGAGTCTTTCTTCCTCCTTCTTTTTTTTTTTTTTTTTACTAAAAAGCAGTAATAGCAAAACAGCAACACAATACAGCAGTATAGTATCCACAGGTTAACTTCTCTAGTGCCTCGGCTTTCACAGCCTTTTCAGAGTACATTGTTTATCACAAATATCTTTCCCTTTTATACAATTTAATAAAAACACACCCCACAATCTTTCAGCTATTTCTAATTGCATCTTAAAGACATATCATAAAAAACTTTTCCAGTTACAGTCCTTATTTAAACCTTTTGGACATACAGTGTCATATTTTAAAATAAACAAAGATTATTTTTGCCTTAATTCATATTTCAACCCCTCTGGTGTTAAAAAACCTTCCTTGCACTGTACCAATATTGTTGCTTGTAACCCCTGAAGATTCCCCTCATAAACTTTATGGTAATGTTCTGCCACTGGGATAACTAGCCTACCTTTTTTATATCCCTCACATGTTCTTTAAGTCTCACTGAAAATTTTCTCTTACTTTCACTTATATAATATTTGTTGCATGGGCACCTCAGCCCATATATTATACCTGCAGTATTACATCTAAAATTACCATGTTCCTGATATTTTCTACCATTAATTTTAGAAAATGTTCTAACAATATATTGGCATACTGCACAATTCTCACATGAAAAGGTACCTTTTTCTGTTATATCCTTCGAATCCAAAATTTCTCGTCTTTCTCAAAGTACCATGTACTAATAAATCCCTTATACTTCTTCCATTACTATAAGTATATTTTAAATTCAAGTTTTTTAGCACCTGCTCTTCTTTTTTTATCATCTGCCAGTAAAATCTCACTATACCCTCTAACGTTTCAGAAAAAGTTGTATATTTTGATATAAAATAAATATCTTCCTTAACTTTACCATAAGGTGTATTTTTAATATTTCTGTTATTATTTCCATTCCTATGATTATTTCTCCTCAGTTTCTCCAATCCTGTATTTATTTGTTCTGCACTATATCCTCTCCTATAAAACATTTCTGTCACATTTTTTTATTTAATTATTCACATCTTCCACATTATTACATGACCTACTAATCCTCATAAATTCCCCATATGGAACTGAGTTAATAGTATGTGTGGGATGACAACTTGTTCCAAATAAAATATGATTTCGAGTTTCAAATTTTCTATGGACTTTCTTTCTTATCCATCCCCCATCCTTACCTTCCAGATGAACATCCAAAATGTTAACCTTAGTCCCTTTTTGTAAACCATCAAAACTCAGGTCAAACTTATTCTTTTCCAGATCCTTTACAAATTCTTCCACTTTATCAAGCCCACCTTTACACATAAAAATAAGATAATGTATAAATGTATAATGTTTCAATACATGTCTTCTATAAAAATTATTATGATGTACATATAAATTTTCAATATCCCATAAAGAAATTAGCATACATGGGGGCGAATGCCACCCCCATTGCTGTTCCCTGCATCTGTTTATATAACATTTTATCAAATTCAAACGTTATTCTCTAGGCAAAATAAAGTAAGTTCTTTAATATACTCCGTTCTGGGATTGTTCCCTAGAAAAAATTCTAAGGCCTGTAATCCATAACTATGTTTTATATTTGTATAAAGACTCGCCAAAATTACTGAATTTATTTCTAAGTGCTGTTATTTAGTCCATCTCTTCTTCAAGAAAAATAAAGACTTATCTGTCAACAAAATACAGAAATATTGTAAAACTAAAAACCATAAACGGTCAAGATGAAGCGGAGCAGGATATAGTTCAAATAAAATGTAGTTTTTTTCAAGAATGTCCAGACATAAATATAAGCGCTTTCGCTTAAAAAAGCTTCATCAGATATATAATATAGTCACACATAGAACAAGTCAGTATATATGTATAATTCAAAATACTAACAAACCAATCATTGTACTCCACCAATTTAGAAACTTAAAGTGACATAGTACATTATAACCATCACTAACAAACACATGCAAACAAAGCCTAGATTTATAACCTCATATGCACTAGCTGAATAAATGGACAGCCATGTTGTAACCTAAAACATACCACAATGATATAATACATAATAAATAATCACTACAAAACTGGACAGTTTTAAATAAGTGACTATACTAAACCATAAAAACTATATGCAAATTACTTTTATAAAACAATATTAAAACAAATAAAAACTAATGCAAGTACTGCAGCTAGAATACACATGGTATTTAGTCAAAAACACAGTAGAATAAAAGCAAAGAAAATACCACTCACTTATTATTCCTACATTTCCTAAGGAGAGGTTTAATGGATGCCCTTTCATTCAATCCCATACCTCTATCTGCCCTCAATTTGATAATCCAGTTACTCTGTATATTCTCTGTGTGATTCCTAATATCACCCTCACGTGTATTAGGGACTATCACTTCCAGGGCTCTAAACAAAAATCTATGTGCATCCCCTTGTTGTACAACATGCTTTGCTAATGCATTATGCTCAAAGCCTTTCTTAATATGGTAGATATGTTCATGTATCCTATCACTAAACAACCTGTTGGTTTTACCAACATAAAAGGATACGCATGTTTGGCATACGGCCAGATATACTAGATCTGATGTCATACAATTAGCTGCTGCTGTTATCCTAAATGTCCTATTCAAATCTGGGTGAAAAAAATTCACTGCTGGTATCTATATATGAGCAAAAATTACACTGACCACATGGTTCAGTATGTCCATAACCAGATTTCAAATAATTATTTCGAGGATAACAGAGCATCCTCTTTAGGTTCCTCTTATTCCTGTACAAAAAACATGTTATTTCACCAACTATCAATTTTAAATTCTCATCCGTTTGCAAAATTGACCAATGTTTACCAATAATTTCTCTAATCTCTATATGATCTGAAGTATAGAAAGTTGGAAATTTAACAAAAGTATGTACAGGAATTGTACTGTTAATATCATTAATCGCAGCTGGTCCAAAATAAGGAGCAGCTGTATCTGGTCGTAAGAATGAGATTGTGCCCAGTTGTTCATCAACTTCAGATTCCTTGTAACCCCTCTCTAACAATTTCATCCTAAGAGTCACTAATTCTTCTGCAAATCCTGAGTCTGCAGGATTCTTTCTCGAGGACCTGACACCTTGACCTTTTATGATGTTCCTAAAAACATACTTAGGGTGCATACTGGATTAATTTAAAATTGATAGTTGGTGAAAAACCATGTTTTTTGTACAGGAATAAGAGGAACCTTAAGAGGAACCTAAAGAGGATGCTCTGTTATCCTAGAAATAATTATTTGAAATCTGGTTATGGACATACTGAACCATGTGGTCAATGTAATTTTTGCTCATATATAGATACCAGCAGTGAATTTTTTTCACCCAGATTTGAATAGGACATTTAGGATAACAGCAGCAGCTAATTGTATGACATCAGATCTAGTATATCTGGCCGTATGCCAAACATGCGTATCCTTTTATGTTGGTAAAACCAACAGGTTGTTTAGAGATAGGATACGTGAACATATCTACCATATTAAGAAAGGCTTTGAGCATAATGCATTAGCAAAGCATGTTGTACAACAAGGGGATGCACATAGATTTTTGTTTAGAGCCCTGGAAGTGATAGTCCCTAATACACGTGAGGGTGATATTAGGAATCACACAGAGAATATACAGAGTAACCGGATTATCAAATTGAGGGCAGATAGAGGTATGGGATTGAATGAAAGGGCATCCATTAAACCTCTCCTTAGGAAATGTAGGAATAATAAGTGAGTGGTATTTTCTTTGTTTTTATTCTACTGTGTTTTTGACTAAATACCATGTGTATTCTAGCTGCAGTACTTGCATTAGTTTTTATTTGTTTTAATATTGTTTTATAAAAGTAATTTGCATATAGTTTTTATGGTTTAGTATAGTCACTTATTTAAAACTGTCCAGTTTTGTAGTGATTATTTATTATGTATTATATCATTGTGGTATGTTTTAGGTTACAACATGGCTGTCCATTTATTCAGCTAGTGCATATGAGGTTATAAATCTAGGCTTTGTTTACATGTGTTTGTTAGTGATGGTTATAATGCACTATGCCACTTTTCTAAATTGGTGGAGTACAATGATTGGTTTGTCAGTATTTTGAATTATACATATATACTGACTTGTTCTATGTGTGACTATATTATATATCTGATGAAGCTTTTTTAAGCGAAAGTGCTTATATTTATGTCTGGACATTCTTGAATAAACTACGTTTTATTTGACCTATATCCTGCTTCACTTCATCTTGACCGTTTATGGTTTTTAGTTTTACTTTGTTGAAGTCGGGTGTGGAGTGTTTACCAGGTCTATTGGCAGTTTCCTTTTGCTGTTTACTATTCGTATATACATATTTTACTGCCATTACCTGGAGCAGGACTATGTCGAGTACTATGCAGAGTACTGCTAATATTGAACTTGACTACATTCCTAGGAAAGGAGTAGGATTGAGTGAAGCTTTGCCGAGGTGTTTCCTTGATTGTTTGGACTGCTCGAGGAGTATTTCCTGGCAGCTTGAAACGACCGCCTCCACTGACGATATTGGTGATGCGACAGCTGATTTGTAGAGACTGCAGAGGTTGTTGTACGAGCTAGAAAAGGACTTTTTTTAAGCTGAAGAGGCTTCAAATGCAAAGATTACATCTGCAGTATTATTTGGATAAAAAGATTGTTCCGAGCGGACTATGTGTCTTTAATATGCCTAGTCAGGGAGCACACTATCCGGAGTTGCTTTCTCGCTGGCAACAGATTAACCTCGAGGTAGACAGGAACTATTTACAACTTCTAATAGATTTCTTTCAACCTGAAGAGACCTCACTAATAGAATCTATTAAAACTAAGCAATGATATATTTTTACTATTTCTTAAATACTACAGTTCAACCCTTATTTGAAAGCCTCTTAGATGGCATTCTAGTGTTTGAACGCAAACTTCTATATCAGAAGAAAAACAAGATTATGAGGGACACTAATGACTTTAAACTGGGCCACGTCTTTATGTGGCCCAGACGTGGAGAGACTGTGACTGTGGAGAACATGAAAGGCCCTTTTAAGGACCGGCCTAAGGACACTATTGCAAATATTAATGTACACCTGAATGAAAATATTGGTAATAGGCCTATGAATGGTGTAGTTTGTAATGATACTTGCAATGAAGTGTTGAATATATGTGACATTAATGAAACTGTGATACATAATGACAAGCAGGCAGATAGAATAGACACTGATAATGTGTTAGTTGAATCTGCTACACACTGTAGTAGGAATGATACGGATATTGTTCAGGAAGATGCCATTCTAACACCTAAGGTAGTGAATTTATTCCCAGAGGTCCGGGTCATGAAAAATCAACCTCTTCATGATACTTTAATAACTGAAACAGTAGTTAGACCTAAGCTTGTAAACAGGTCCTCTGAATGCCCCTGTGGGGTAGGAGAAGGGATTTATTTTCCTTTACCAGTTCGTTTAGACAAGCGGATGAGACTAACACTCTCTATGAGTCATGGTCGTCAGAAAAGGAAGCACTCAGTAGAATACCTACCCCACCAGACTATCAAGAAAATGTGGGGGAAGAGCAACAATCACTAGTTTGCAATATTTCTTCATACATACTTTCACAAGATTAAATTACCCTGTTGAGTAAAGGTTTAAATTTAATTCCTAAAAGTTATAGTAGTGTGGCTGATTCTGTTACAGATTTGAAAGTTTTTTGTAGAAATGTCATGTTGAAGATGATATATGGCAGATGTGATACAGGAATTGTAGATAAGCAAGATAAGGTATCATATAACTTTAGAAATCTTAGTCAGTTCGTTCCATCTAATCATCCTCTAGTTGAAGCTTATTTAAAACTTACTGAGGAAGAACTTTATAAGTATTATGATAACTTGAAGGTAAAAAAGAGACATGGTAGAAGAGATAACCTTAGCTACAAAGAGAGGCAATGCTTGAAACAGCTGCAATCTGAATCATCTATTATAATTAGACCTGCAGATAAGGGAGGCCAAATAGTGGTCATGGACACCCTCCAATATGTTAAATCCATGGATATTCTCCTTATGGAAAAATTTTATAGAGTAGTAACTAGGGATGAAGTACATGGTATTATGGGGTATGTTATGGATACCTTATTTGATATATATCAAGGAGGCATTATTAATAAGGAATTATTTGAGTATTTATTAATTAAAACTCCACTTATTCCATTGATACATGGTCTCCCTAAGATTCACAAAAATATTTGTGATCCTCCTTTGAGACCAAACGTTGCTGGTGGTGGATGGGTTACAGAACGTTTATCTGTATATGTAGAGAAACATTTGAGACTCATTTTAAACCATAATATTTTTGTATTGAAAGACTCAAAACCGTTCCTTATGGATTTATATGGATGCCTGAAAGATGTAAGTGATATTGAGCAGCTGGTTTTTGTAACTTTTGATGTGAAATCTTTATTCACCATTATACCGAATGAGTTAGGTATTTCATACATATCTGAATACCTAAAGGGACATGGTGAATATTCTGTAGTACAAAGAGATTTAATTGTCCATTTCTTGGAACTTGTGTTAGAAAATAACTTATTCATGTTCCAGGATACCATATATAAGCAACATGATGGGGTGGCCATGGGTACCCCTTGTGCCAATAGCTATGCTAACATGTTTTTGGCACATTGGGAGGAGACCACCCTGTTCCAGGTTATGGAATTTAAAGAACATGTCAGGTTCTATCAACGTTTTGTTGATGACCTGTTTGTTTTATGGGATGGCAATGTACAACAATTGCAGGTGTTGTTGTCAGAGATGAATAGTCTGACTGACTTTCTTAAATTCACTATGAAATATTCCAGCTGTAAGATAGATTTTTTAGACCTATATATAGAAAAGTTACCATGTGGAGTTGTTAATACTGGCATATATCGGAAACCATGCCATGTTAATTCACTCTTGTTGAGGTCTAGTATGCACCCTAAGTATGGAACATCATAAAAGGTCAGGGTGTCAGGGCCTCGAAAATGAATCCTGCAGACTCAGGATTTGCAGAAGAATTAGTGACTCTTAGGATGAAATTGTTAGAGAGGGGTTACAAGGAATCTGAAGTTGATGAACAAATGGGCACAATCTCAATCTTACGACCAGATACAGCTGCTCCTTATTTTGGACCAGCTCCGATTAATGATATTAACAGTACAATTCCTGTACATACTTTTGTTAAATTTCCAACTTTCTATACTTCAGATCATATAGAGATTAGAGAAATTATTGGTAAACATTGGTCAATTTTGCAAACGGATGAGAATTTAAAATTGATAGTTGGTGAAAAACCTTGTTTTTTGTACAGGAATAAGAGGAACCTAAAGAGGATGCTCTGTTATCCTAGAAATAATGATTTGAAATCTGGTTATGGACATACTGAACCATGTGGTCAGTGTAAGTTTTGCTCATATATAGATACCAGCAGTGAATTTCTTTCACCCAGATTTGAATAGGACATTTAGGATAACAGCAGCAGCTAATTGTATGACATCGGATCTAGTATATCTGGCCATATGCCAAACATGCATATCCTTTTATGTTGGTAAAACCAACAGGTTGTTTAGAGATAGGATACGTGAACATATCTACCATATTAAGAAAGGCTTTGAGCATAATGCATTAGCAAAGCATGTTGTACAACAAGGGAATGCACATAGATTTTTGTTTAGAGCCCTGGAAGTGATAGTCCCTAATACACGTGAGGGTGATATTAGGAATCACACAGAGAATATACAGAGTAACTGGATTATCAAATTGAGGGCAGATAGAGGTATGGGATTGAATGAAAGGGCATCCATTAAACCTCTCCTTAGGAAATGTAGGAATAATAAGTGAGTGGTATTTTCTTTGTTTTTATTCTACTGTGTTTTTGACTAAATACCATGTGTATTCTAGCTGCAGTACTTGCATTAGTTTTTATTTGTTTTAATATTGTTTTATAAAAGTAATTTGCATATAATTTTTATGGTTTAGTATAGTCACTTATTTAAAACTGTCCAGTTTTGTAGTGATTATTTATTATGTGTTATATCATTGTGGTATGTTTTAGGTTACAACATGGCTGTCCATTTATTCAGCTAGTGCATATGAGGTTATAAATCTAGGCTTTGTTTACATGTGTTTGTTAGTGATGGTTATAATGCACTATGCCACTTTTCTAAATTGGTGGAGTACAATGATTGGTTTGTTAGTATTTTGAATTATACATATATACTGACTTGTTCTATGTGTGACTATATTATATATCTGATGAAGCTTTTTTAAGCGAAAGCGCTTATATTTATGTCTGGACATTCTTGAATAAACTACGTTTTATTTGAACTATATCCTGCTTCACTTCGTCTTGACCATTTATGGTTTTTAGTTTTACTTTGTTGAAGTCGGGTGCGGAGTGTTTACCAGGTCTATTGGCAGTTTCCTTTTGCTGTTTACAGAAATATTGTACTTTCAGACTTTTTCAGCTAGTCCACAAATAATAAGGAATAAATTAAAATTTTTAGGTCCAAAGCTTCCAAAAGTTTCTGTTCAAATTACTTTCTAAATAATATATTCCATGAGGGTGCAGTTAAGACATATTTCCTCCAAGAATTAAACATTTTTAGTTCCAAATGTAGAAACCATTGAAAACAAATTTATTTCTTAATTTCTGCAGATATAGACTTTACGTTCAGGCTGAAATTTCACCACTGTCTGACAATATGTCATGTTGTGAGGTTTAAAAAATAACAGAGAAATAAAAAGGATGTTGTCTAACCTTTATGTGGTCTATATTCAAACTAATTTCTCTGGATCCTCTATGTACCATATGACATGCTAATCTGTGAAGCTAGCACATTGACATTTAAATGTATTTACCTCAGATCTAATGTTCACGATAGCTGTCCAACCCAATGAAGCATCCACCATCAGAATGTGCGATTGTTTTTTTCTGTTGGAATGGCAGTGTGATTGTCTGGCACAGTCTGCTATTGCAGAGACCAGTAACAAGGTCTAATACAAGGAGAAGATCAAAATCAGTACAATGGCTCAGAAGCTATAAAAACATCACTGTTTAATGAAGCATTCTCATAATGAGGGAAAGGGGACTGTAAATATGACAGTTGTTATGAGACTCGAGATATACAAAGTTTCCAGCTTCAACATGCCTCTGTGTCTCTACCCATAATTTCAAGTTTGTGACTTCTTGGGTCCTCTCCCTTTGTAAATTGAGCAACACCATAGAGTATTGAGTCAAACCCTTATAAACAGATCCCCTGAAGCTCCTTGAGGACCAGATGATCAGAAAATATTTGCCTGATCTTATCTGGGGAAATTTCATTAACTCATTCAATCCTGATCAGCAGGAGGCTAATAAAACCCTTGTGACCTGAGGTCTTTTAAGCCAGGAAATTACTTGTCTCCTGAGAATTTTCCTCCCAAATTCTCTACTTAGAATATTTCACATGATCTGTCATATCTGACAAATGGTGTGAGTTATATAAGAATGCAAAATATGAAATTTCTTCTTTAGACACTGGTGTTAGTATCAACGGTATATGTACAGATGCTGGCTTTACATTGCAGATTTATGAAAGAAAATGTTATTTTATTTGCTAGAAATGGCTAGTTTTATAGTTTTACCTCTGTATGTGTGCAAGATAGATATGAGATATTAATAGGAGAATCATTTACTTGTTATGACAAGAAAGAACAGCATACTGCCATTTTGTGATATTGCAGAATCTGTGCAAATTCTTCATATAAGATTTTCGCAATATTTTAAAACAATATTAATCAACAAAACTGTGTGTTATAATGGAAAGGATGAAATGTTTTGTATAAGATGGCAAAGTTTGTTCACTTGTAAATGATGCAGGTTTATGAAACTAATACAGTTATAAAAATAGTTGATAATTTAGTCATAACTACTTAACCAAAAATGCATTTATATCTCAGAACGATTTGATGTTACCCACTGTGCTTCAATGTCATTTTTCATAATATTCACCACATGCATACACCATCCCCAACATGACAGTACTACACGTTGTTTTTGCATTATTGATGTAAACATGAAAATATCTCATATTTTTCAGAACTTTTTGCAAACACTTCGGTAACCTCAGGTCTTTACTTACCATATTGATCATTCACTATTTTTGGCAAATCATGTCAGATTGCAGATTTCAACTTGCTGCCTTAGTTTTTGGCATACATCTGTACCTGGACTTCAATAATTATACTTGAAAACACTGACAAACATACGCATTTCTTGTACAAGATGAAAATGCTTTTACAGGATATGTTGTTAGTATACATGTATTTTTTTGTGTTTCAGGCAATAGCGATTGACATTATTTACTGGGGACCAGCTCTTGATCTTATATAATAGAAGCCCTGACAAACAGTAGTGTCTGAGCATAGATTAGGAAGTACTTTTTTCTAGCTTTTTGTGACTTCCACCACATGCAAACACATTAAGTTTTAGGAAAGGGTTGTTATCTTGGAGTTCCTTGACAAAGCCATTAGGAGAAAACCATCTAAGTGCAGGAACACCAGGTGACCAGTCACTTGAAAGCCACTGTTAAAATGGAGAGAGCTTTAGTAAGCTCTATCACCACAGATGACAGCCAAAAGGGTAGAACCTGTACTAAGTGCATCAAAGAAATCCTCAATGTGACTCCAAAACACTGATATGCCAAAACTTATCATTCCTTTCTATTGAGGTCAACCAGGCCACCTTGCAGAAACAGATGCATGATCCCAAGTCATTATCTAGAACCAGATTATTAGATGAGTCAATTAAAGTTACTAAGGTCTGCTAGAATGGGATAAAATGCTTTCAGTCCTTTTTAAAATAAGAGCGATTTTGGAAAAGCTTGCAATTCCTCTTTCCAAGACAGAAACAGATTCTATGGTGCTTTTGAAGCTTAGAGCTTTGACTTGTTCCATTAGCTCCACATAAACCAAATGGTCTTAAAACAAACCATTAGAAAAGGAGGAGAAGAACCTATGACTAAGAAATGGATGTTTGAGAATGAATGGCCCCTGAATACGTCTTTTAGGGTTTGGATAGGTTTGGACAACTGATATCAAACATGTTGTATCCAGGGGTAATCAGAAATATTGTAGCATGCCCTGTAGAGATTCATTCTTGGGGAGATGGTAGTGGTGCTGCATGACAAGACTACTTGTATGTTGACTGTCCTCATTTGTCTGCAATTGGATTTCTTCTTTTCTTGCTAGGATGTTGAATAGCCCTATAAGAAGAAGAATGCGCTGAATGTGAGGCTACAGCATAAGAATCCACAATCATAATCAGTGCCTGCTTCCATATATTCATGTCTTTGGTAATCTTATAAGAAGCAAATGCAAATAGAGTGTCATTTGGAAAGAGTCATCCACAAAGCTAGCGTCAGATCTTCCTTGAGAAAAGAGATCATATGCAGCACCACCTGGCACAGGCACATCCCACCAATCAAGATTAGAGATGACTGCATTGAAGCCCACCAAAGAAGTTGTCAAAAGGGCCTTAACTGCAGAATCCTTGATTATAATATCCAGGAGTTATGCAAACATCTGCAGATCCTGGTCTAAAAGGGAGGACTGGAACTGGGAGAGGTGAGACAGATATATAAGGATCCTAAAACCTAGGATGGCAGGTGATAAGATACTTTTTTATCATATTCTTTAAAGAAACACTCTGACAGTAAAGGGGAAATATGTTTTGGTTCCTGGGACCTGCACTGAGTCAAAGAAACCACAGAATAGAATCTGTATTATGATTGCAGTGACTCTTTACTCCTCAGGAGATTATACAAAGTATATACCATCACAGGAGCTGACGGATCAGAGTTTGGGTATGATTAGGCTGGAATCATCACATACTTAAAGACAGGTTCTGAAGGAGAAATAGCTCAAAGTTCCCCAGCCTTCATACCAAAAAACTGATTTAGAATCATGAGTGCAAAGTTTCATAAAAGAAGGGTAATTTGTTGTTAGCTATGTGGAGTACAGGCCTCAATGTCCTTCCTGGTATCTAGAAGGAGTTCTACACTCAGAATCTTCAAAGTAGACTCAGAATTCAGGGAGTCATCATCCTCAAGCTCTACCTAAAGTATGTGGATAATGTAAGCCTAATGTTTTGGGCAACTGGTCAACAAGTGGGCGCTGAGGTTTAATACATAGCTTCTGAGCAATAGACCTGGAGTTACCAGAATATATGCCAGACTACATAGGATATGTACAGATCCCTCTGGCATCAGAGAGCATTCCTTAAGGAGAGATTTCCCAAGGCATCACAAATATTGCCTGATGTCCATTATCTTACAGATGAATGCAAGCCCAGCAGGTTGAATCCAAGACTGACATTAACTCTCATCAACAAGGCTGGGCCTCTAGTGGAATTTAAAAGGAGAAGTAATTTTGAGCTCATGGTCTACCAGAGTCATCACCAAGAAACTCAACCCCATCACATATTAGTAGAGCAATCTGCTGTCTTCATTTCCATAGAGCCTCATAACATGAACTCCTAGACTCACTTGTGTCCACCCACCTTGTCAGCTGTCGGTTACAAGGTTGATCCCTCACTAGTGAAAGAAGACCTTTCAATTGGGAAAGACAGGATGTCACTCCATTTGGATGGAGGAGTTATTAGAGTATTCTGTTAATAAATTATTTCCTTACTGTCTTTCCTTTCACTGCAGCTCATACTGGGGTAAGCCATAGGGCCACATAGCCACAACAGTTAGAAAATCCTTCTACGTGGCACACCTAATTACTAAGGGTTTTTCATCCAGAAAAAAGAATGTCATTGTCCCTCTGTACTCATCTCTCATTAGACCCATTATAGACTACAATGCCCCGTTTGGTATGTACCTCACAAGACATCTGCAACAACTAGAAAGGCCACAGAAATAGCTCCCAAAAAGAATCACAGGCATAAAGCAGATGCCTTACTCTGACCATCTAAAAAAACTCCAGCTATACTTTATCACATATTGCCTACTCAGAGGTGATCTCTGCCTAACATACAAGGCCATGTCAAACACAGAGTTGTTGGACATGCTACACTTAAAAAAATCTCAATCCCTCTGAGCCACAAGCTCCAGGGATCTTAACCTTGTCATCATGATGAATAGAACATGCTGGAGGGATAGGTGCCTGACCCAGAGACTCCCCATACTCTGGAATAGGCTGCCTATACATGTCAGGCAGAGTACCTCAATGGCCCTCTTCAAGAGGAACCTTGACGATTGGATGGGAAATAGGAAAGTCACCCCAGGGATCACATCAGTAGCCCTGTTAGACAGGGGTCCAGGAAAGTAAATATTTGTGGGAATCAATAGCCAGGGAATCTTTATGGCTAGGCTTGTATAGGCCCTAGGGCCGATAGCCTAGCACCTACCTATGAACCTATGAAAACCTTTGCACATTCTTATAGTGAATAACCTCCATTACTGCTATCTTTTGCCAAGTAAGGACAGACCTCTAGGTTTTATTCATTCTTCTTTGAGAAACTTTACTGAAGAACTGACATTTTTATAACCCCCTTACCATTATGATCTGTTTGAATGCAATAAAGGCAGTAATAGTTTGGCTTCAGTTTAACAATCTTCCAAATACAAAATTAGCCATTTGGAAGGTTATGTTTTCTGCTCGCTGAACACTGGAAATCTCCCTGGGACTCTGTTAAGACCAATATTTGAACTGTGCAAACAGCAACAATTAAAATGAAAGCATGGTACTATATTCTCTTCCTAAACAAGCTCATAATAACAAAACGACACGCAAGTGGTCTGCACATATGTCACTAAGCACCAGAATGTTCAACTACAAGAAATTCAAAATTACATAGTCATAAAAAGTGGAAATGACAAAAGTTACCAGAACTGCAAAATCCACGTCAGCACAGATGCCAAGTTAGGAATTGGATCCAAGTTTATTAAGACCAAACCAAGGTTAAAATTTCAAAGTTGAGTGCTTTCGTCCTACTCTGAACTTCCTCAGAACTTAAATAACAATAGTTCCAAAGCTCCTTATATAGTATACATTTTAGTAATTAAGCAATTAACTAATAAACTGGTAGGGTAACCCCAGCATCATTTAAAGGAGCTCTGAATAGTTAAATAAATCCACATTTACATTAAAAAAAAAAAGAAAAATAATATGCACAAATAAGTGTAATGATGAAACATAACATAAAACCAAAGGTAAAGATTAAAAATGTGTTTAAAAAATTGTATAAAAAATATATGTCCTTTCAAAATACCTGTTTTACCCATGCAAGGGTAAAAAGCTGAAAATTTTAAGCTAAAAGGTTATTACCAGAAATAAAAAAATTCTTACAGTGGGTTCAAAGTTTAGCTGCTCTCATTCTTAACACAGTGTTAATAGACACATAATCATTCACACCTGGTTTTTGGGTAGCGTCTGACCTAAGTTGCGAAAGGAGCTCTTTATATTCCAGTTTGTTTTCCCATGCCCTCCCTCTGGCAACCTGTGGAACTGTTTCTAATATCCCAAAAACAAATTTCTGGAAACCAGCACAGGTCATTGAATGTCTATATAAAGTGTTGTTTGTATTTGCTTTCCTTATATCATATAAATGCTCATAAATTCTCCTCACTAACTTCCTTTTTGTCTTTCCTACGTAAAATGAAAGACAGTGGTTACACAGTGCCATATAAACCAAACCCGTTAAATTACAGTCATCCTTTTTAAAAGTTATTTTTGTTCCACATGTGTTACCCGAGGTAATTTCCTTGTGTTCCAGGATAAACTGGCAGTAATTACAACTGCCACAGTTCGTGGTACCTATTTTCAGTTCTTCTGTGTCCCTCTCTAACCTACCTTTAATGTTAGGATGAACCTTGTATATAAAGGTGAGTTTGTTGCCCAAGTGCATGTAAAGTTCTTCATCATTTTTAAGTATCACCCAATTATGGTTAATTATTTGCTTCACCCTGCTGGTTAGGTTATTAAACGTAATAGTCATCCCCTGATGAAACTTGTCTTCCTTGAGGTCGTAGGGTGACATTATGTTTTTCAATAGGTCAGGTTTACCCAGGATACAGTCAAATCTTGTATCCCTATTTTCTTCCACCTGGGTCTTTAGAGACCCCAGGAGATCCAAAGGGTAACCTCTGTCCAGGAACATCTACATCATTCTGTTAAGTTCCTTCTCCAAGAGTTTCCTGTTTGAAACCATCCTTGGCACCCTAATGTACTTCTCCTTTACCAGATGTTTTTTCAGTGTAAAGGGGGGTTACGTGTGTAATATAAATAACTATTGGAAAATGTCTCTTTTCTAAAAATCCAGGACACTAACTCACCTTGGTCAGTTGAAAGTTCAACATCCAGAAAATATATATTATAATAGTTGTGGTTATGTGTAAACCTCAGGAGCTCAGTAATATTGGTTAAATATTCCACAAAGGAGTCTATCTCCTTGGGATCTGTCTTCCGGATGAAGAACATATTGTCCAGGTACCGGACGTAGAATGACCAGTGGCGGCTTAGGTCTGAGTTAATTATAACTAGGTTTGAATGACTAAGTGTCTATTGACCCCATGTTAAGAATGAGAGCAATGAGAGCAGATAAACTTTGAACCCACTGTAAGAATTTTTTTATTTCCGGTAATAACCTGTTAGCTTAAAATGTTCAGCTTGTTACTCTTGCACAGGTAAAACAGGTATTTTGAAAGGGCATATATTTTTATACAATTTTTTTAAACATATTTTTATTTTTAAAACCAGAAAAAAGCACTACTGTTGCAAGTCCACAAGACAATTTATTCCAAATATAAAACTCAGATAAAATTTAGCGCTTTCGTCAGTGCCAGTTGACTTCATCAGAATAACCCAATGAACATGAAAAAGTATTTAAATAGTATAAGTTTGACAATGATTGGCTGTTACACCTCACAATTTTAAAACATGTTTTTTTTAAAAAACATTACCAAAATTTTCAAGACAATGCAAGAGTATGAATGACTTTAAAAACAAAATCTTATTTTAAGCAGTTTTCCACAAGAAATGATTATATTAGTTTGAATTTGCAATACAAGAACAAATATTCTAATACTTTTGTATGTTTGTATATATAATCACATTTAGTCCTGTGGGGGACATTTAAACACATCCTGCCTTTTCTTTCAGTATTGGTAATATAGTCAAGTGGTCATTCAACCCCGGGGGAAAGTTTGCTGCTAGTTTTAATTGCCATAAAAGTTCTTTCTTATTTAAAGCATTTTGCCAATCTCCACCCCTCACATCAATATTTACTAGATTTACTATGGCAAATTTAAAGCCACTGTAAACCACACATTCAGTACTGTGCTTATACAAAGCATTAGTTTCCCTTTTGTTCTTTATATCATTTAGATGTTCATATATTCTAGTTTTAAATAACCTTTCTGTCTTCCCAATGTAAAAAGATATACAGGTATTACACTTAGTGATGTATACCAATTTACTTGAAAAACAGATGCCTCTTCTTAAATAGACTATATTTTTATTCTTATTGTCTAAATAAATAGAATTGTCTTGCAATATATAAGAACAATAGGCACACCTACCACAGGGTCTAGCACCATTTAAATTGACATGTTCACCTTGATTTTTGTTTTTATTTTCCAAGATTACTTTTAAATTGTGGCCAATCTTGGTTGTAAAAATAGGCTTCTCACCTAAAACTTGAAAAATTTCATTATTAGTTTTGAAAATGCTCCAGTTTTTGTGAAGTGTTTCCTTAATGTGGTGATATAGGTAACTGTATTGAACAATGCATGCTTGTTGGAAATCAACTTTGCTCTCGGTCTCAGTGGTATTACCTGTGTTGTTCATCCTTTTCAAACCTCTACCTAATAGGGGAATATATTTTATACCCCAGTCACTCAATACATTACTAGGAATTACATCAATAAAGCCACCAGGGTAGCCTCTCTCAAGAAACATATTTTTTAGACAAATAAATTCTTGAATGATATCCTGTTTTAAAGATGTCATTCTAGCAACCCTGATGGCTTGTCCCTTAATGATGCTTTCCTTTTGTGACATTGTGTGGTGACTATCAAAATGTAAATATTACAAAAAGTGTTTTTACGATAGACCTTGGATATAAACTTTTCATGGTCCTTAATTATTTTGGTGTCTAAGTAATGAATCTCTTGTTTATGAAAGTTAAATGTGAATTTTAGGAAATTAGTAGTTTGATTTAGGTATTGAATGAATAGTGGAATGGATTCAGAAGTTCCCATACACAAAATGAAAATATCATCCAAAAACCTACAGTAAAATACAATCTTGGAAAAAAATTCACTTTGGAAAACATACTCTCTTTCCCAACCCAGCAAGACCAAGTTAGCACAAGTTGGAGCACAACCTGCTCCCATTGCCACACCCTTGGCTTGCTGCAAGTATTCTCCTTCAAAGTATATGTAGTTGTTTTCCAAAATTATTCCCATAAGTTCACATAATAAACTGATTTCATCAGGGTATAAGTTTGAAGAAGTCCAAAGAATTTCTTCGAAAAAGTTTAACCCTTCTTGTTTGGGAATACAAGAAAACAAATCTACATCAATAGTCAAAAGGTAAGAGTCAGCACACCAAAGGTTACTTTTTAATTGTCCTAAAAAATCCCAAGAATCTTTGACCAAGTGTGGAAATTGCTCAACCACATGTTTGATTTTTCTATCCACATATACAGCCAGGTTATGTGATTTTGAACCAGCAGCTGCCACAATAGGCCTAAAAGGTGGATGTTCTATATTTTTGTGTACTTTCGGTATGCCAAAGATGACAGGAATTTTGGGATGTAAATTCAAGAGAAAATCATATTTTGCCTTGGAAATCCTCTGGTCCATCACATACTCATATAAAAAACTGTCTATTCTCTCATAGGAAATATGTATTTTATTCCTAGAACATGTGGAATATTTTTCAGCATTAAATAAAATAGTTTGCATAATATTTGTATAGTCATCACAATTATATAATACAATTCCACCACCCTTATTGGGTGTCATAACATGTATGCTTCTATCCTCCCTTAGGTTATTTAATAAATTCCTCTCATTTGTACTAAGATAAAGGAATATTCTTCTTTAATCACCCCATATTTTATAAATACCCTCCTTAATAACTTTCTCAAATGTACTAATGAGGGGATGTAGAGGAGGGTTGTACACACTACTTTTTCTCAAAGTTGATGTAGAACAGTTGGTTGTATCACAGTATTCTTTGTTGGACTACAGTATTTTTAAATTTAATTTTCTCAAATATAATTGCACATCAACCAAGGTACCCGCTATATCACGAATTTTCGTAGGTACAAATTTGAATCCCTTCGAAAATAGGAAAAAATATTCTTGTGAAATAACCCTATCTGTGTAATTGTAGATATGGAAACCATTTAAAGTATGCTGAACATTACTAACTTGTGTAGCTGAAGCAAAATTTCCTACCATCTGGGGGGACCCTTGTATTGTTGTACTATCTTGCTGTAAGTTTGGTAATTCACTTGTTTGCGACTCGCTATTCTTTCTGAGCATCTTAGAAGGGGAAAATCCTGATAATCCAACCTGTTACTACCTTTTCCCCCAATAAAGTGTTCTTCTCCTGTTAGTTCCAGGTCCACATGGTCTAAATCAACTTCCCCATTTGGTGTAGTAAAAAAACAATCAACTTTGTTATTATCACTGAAAATAAGTTTGTCAATGAGATACACCTTGTAGTATTTATACTCCTTACAATCTCTATCCAGTTTTTTAACTTTCTTGTTAAATATGTTATCACATTTCTTGTTCACCCTACTTATCACCTTGTTGTAAAACCCTTCATACTGTGAAAATAATAAGTCACTGAAAATCATTTCATTAAGGTTATCAACTTCCTTATGCAACTTTTCTTCCATTTGCTCATAGTAAAACACACTCTTAGTAAGAAGTTCAAGTCTCCACCTATCAAACATTGCAGTAAATACATTAACAATTTCTGTATTTTAATAAATTCCAAAAGGAAATTTAAATACTCTTAAGCCTTGTGGCACTACTTTGTTTTTAATACATTCATTTAAATAGCATATTTCAATTTGACACATTTTATATTTAAAAAGTATTTTCTCAAGGATGTAAATCATCTCTTTCAAAGATTTGTAAGTATTATGACTATTTTCTTTTCCATTACAAGAAGCTTTCACAGTATTGGTACTTTTAGAAAAAGAAAAAATGTTTTTGTACTAATGCACCATAATGTTCCTTTGGTTTGTTCACGCAAACATTTACTTTACCAGAAACAGAATTTTTACAGGTACATACTGAATTTGTATTTAGTTCATGAGAGGTATTATTCCTGTTGTTAGCATGGAAATTTCCCTCAAAACGAACAGTGGAATGCACAGAATCCGTATTAAAAATAGTCATACCTTGATTTAAAGTGTCATTTTGGCGCTCAAATCGCCATATTGTATTTGGACTGCTGTCCGTGATATTTTCAGTCTAGCCTCCATGATGCACTACACAATTAGATCTCCCAGTACTTATAGGCAAAAAGGAAGCTGAACCATTTCCAGCTTCAATAACTTGTTTCCCTTCACCAAAAGAACGCTGTTGGAGTTTACCATGGTGTACCTGGGCCGTCGTGATGACATCACCATGTTTTTTTAAGGTGGAATGTAGAAAGAATAGGACTACAGTTGGTAGTCACCTTATTAGAATGCTTTTTGTCCACCTTACAATTATCTAAAGTTGCAAAAGAATTAGAAGAACTTGAACGAGACTGGGAGAGCATTTCTATTAAACGAGTAAGCTCCCCTTAGATTTCTGCTACATCTTTTTTAATCAGTAGTAGTTCAGCATTTTGCCCAGATTCAGAGATGGGCAACAAGTTTAAAGTTTCTGGGGACTCCATAACAACCAGCACCACAAACAAAACAGGATAACCAAAAAGGTGGTGCAGTAGTGCTCAAATACAACAAATAAAACATTTTTATTTTTTACCTTTGGTTTTACATTATGTTTCATCATTACACTTATTTGTGCATTTTGTTTTACTTGTTTTTGAATGTAAATGTGGATTTATTTAACAAGTCAGAGCTCCTTTAAATGATGCTGAGGTTACCCTACCAGTTTATTAGTTAATCGTTTAATTACTAAAATGTGTACTATATAAGGAGTTTTGGAAATGTTATTTAAGTTCTGAGGAAATCCAGAATAGGACGAAAGTGCTCAACTTTGGAATTTTAACCTTGGTTTGGTCTTAATAAAC
>NC_056736.1:81337747-81405247 GCF_019279795.1 Protopterus annectens | reverse complement strand
CTGGCCTTAAAATCTCTCAACTCTCTGACCTCTTTAATACTTGTTTCAATGCCTCTGACATTATAACCCCTTTCTTTCAATTTGTTACTGACTTTCTGGGTCTGTTGACTAAAATCCTCTTCAACAACATTCAATCTAGAAGTCCTATAAATCTGGTTATGTACCACATTTTTGAAAATAAAGGGAGGATGCATACTATCCTTAGCTAAAAGATGGTTAACACAGCACTCCTTCCTATGTAATTTAGTGATAATAGAGGCATCTTTTTTCTTTTCAACAGTCACATCTAAAAATTGACTGTCTCAGTGGAATAAGTATATGTGAAACTCAAAAAAGTGGTACTGTGATTAATATACTGTACAAACTCCAACAGTTCTTCACTAGTACCTTTTCACAAAATAAAGAGGTCATCCACAAACCTCCTCAAAAGGTGTATCTTCTCTGAAAAAGGGACATGTAATACATAGTTAATTTCCCATACAGCCATTATAGCATTGGCGTAGCTATTGTCACATGACGTGCCCATAGCTATGCCATTGGACTGCCAGTAAAAGTTTTCCCCAAATAAATAAAACATTATTCTCCAGAACAATCTTTAACAGTTGGCATATTCATTCCTTAGTGCATGTGTGTGAATGAGAGGGAGGAGAGAGGAATGGTGAGGTTGCAGGGAGTAGAGATGGCAAAGGTGGATGAGTTTAAATACTTGAGATCAATAGTTCAGGGTAATGGCGAGTGTGGAAGAGAGGTGAAGAAGAGAGTACAGGCAGGGTGGAGTGGGTGGAGAAGAGCGTCAGGTGTGATTTGTGACAGACGAGTACCAGTAAGAGTGAAAGGGAAGGTCTACAAAAGGGTAGTGAGACCAGCTATGTTATATAGGTTGGAGACAGTGGCACTGACAAAAAGGCAGAAGTCAGAGCTGGAAGTGACAGAGTTAAAGATGTTAAGATTTGCACTGGGTGTGACAAGGGTAGACAGAATTAGGAATAAGTATATTAGAGGGTCAGCCCAGGTAGGCCGGTTTAGAGACAAAGCCTGAGAGGCGAGATTGCGTTGGTTTGGACATATGCTGACAAGGGATGCTGAGTATATTGGGAAAAGGATGCTAAGGATGAACCTGCCAGGTAAAAGGAAAAAAGGAAGGCATAAGATAAGGTTTATGGATGTGGTGAGAGAGGACATGAGTTGGTGTGACAGAACAAGATGCAGGGGACAGGAAGAAATGGAAACAAATGATCCATTGTGGCGTCCCCTAATGGGAACATCCAAAATAAAAATAATAAGAAGAAGTGTATGGTTCTGCTTGAAACTTTTCTCTAAGAAGCTCACAGACACTCTCTATTCCTACATCATTAGGTATCACTGTGAATAGGGACACTACATCTAGAGTTACCAAATAAATCCCCTTCATTAGCTCAAAGTCTCTTGTATGTACATATAAATCATTCAGAAAATGCTCCGTGTCTTTAAGAATATGCTCTATACTTTCTATCATAGGCCTGAAAAATTTCTCTAACTATATTGATGTTGGTTCAGTGCTCCAATTCCTGCCAGAGACTATTGGCCGCATAGGGGGATTAATGATGTTTTTATGAATTTTAGGTAGCCCCTGTATAATAGGAGTAGTAGGATGTGTTACTAAAAATAGTCATAAATCCTTACTAATATACCCATTCATCCATACCTCTTGAGTTCTACCTGTGTAGAGTTGCCAGATGTGGTGCATAGGATTGTGCACCAGACCATGGGCACATGCCTACACTAGATGGAAAACATGCTTTCCATCCTTGTACAGCAGACTGGCCATAGTTGTAGACATCGGCCACTGCAGCCAGCGGCACAGTGATGGAACAGTGCTGATAGTTCAATGGGTGAGGACTTGAATTATACTATTGCAGTGCTGATGTCCATAGGACCTTGATTCCCCCACCCCACCCCAACCAAGTGGTCACCCCCTCTTGTGTCCTTTACTGACCTTGTCTTTGTCTTGTATGTCTTGTCTGTCTGCAAATTCTTCCACACCTTCTAAACTTGTCTGCACAAGACTAGCCTATGTCCCTTCCCCAACATTCCACTCTGACCTTTAAAAAACAAAAAAAGGGCACCTATCCTTAAAACAAAATATATGTTGTCCCATACATAGCACTCCATTTTGCATATGTGTCTATTTGACACACCTAATTTGGTCCAATTGGCTTCACAATGCAATTATGTTGTTGTCATTGCTCTCTCTAGAGGTGAAAGTCCAAATAGAGCTAAAAATGTGTACGTGTTCCCAATTGTTACTGTTGAAGAAATGGATAACTATCATTCTTCCCTACACCCTTCCTGCACATTACTGCCTTCCTTTCACTTTGTTTTCCCCCTGCTTGCTCCCTATTTCACCACTTTCCTATCTTCCCCTTTTCTTTTCTTTAAAGAATTATTGCTCAATGGAACGTGATGCTCAGCATTGTGCAGTAATGGTAAACAGGAGCTTATTCACCTTTATTTGATATCAGTAACATGTAGCACAAGACATTTCAACATTATTACATTGAGTGCGTACACAGATGATGATCTTGTAACTTCTCCTGTGGCTGCAGATGTACCATCAACCTCTAAAACACCTTAACATCTTCTGTTACAGATTCAGTTAACTAGTAGGTGTATTTCAGACAATCAATAGGTAATGTCACATAATGTCATATATTTTCTGCAATATGTCATTATGTTTTCCACCCTACTCGCTCACCATTTCACTACTTTCTTATCTCCCCATTTTTTTCTGTAAACAGTTTCCATTTGATGGCATGCATTGTACAACCATGTGAATTAATGCTCAAATGCCAGAAAGTATGTTGGTGTATTTCAGATGCTCATGTGCAGTTGTAAAAGTACAACCTACACCACTATTCCAACCCACCAATACATTTGCAAAGAAACAAGTGAGGGCATTATATGATGCAATTTTTGAACCGGGTATAGGTTGTACCCTCAGGTAGTTCTGCTCCAGATGATAGGCTTTTGGTTCCTTCTGGGAGGAGAGGCAGGGGAACGATTTTGTCACCTGAGCTGAGCTGCCAGGTTTGGTGCGTAGGATTGTGCGCCACACAATATATGCATGTCTATGCCGAGTGGAGATACTGGTCTTCATTGTCATACTTAATAACACAAGGAGACTCAAACATCAGGCACATTAGCCATTGGCACGGTGAAGTGAAGTTCTGAGCCTTGGTGCTGTAGCCAGTGAAGAGAGTGTAGGTGTTCCCAGGGCAACTGTCCTACCCTGCTGTGCTTTAGTAATAACAAATAAAATTAAAATCCTGTAATGAAAAAACACAAAGTAATGTACAAAATAACATTTACATAAAAAACATAAGTAATAAAAATAATTATTATAATATAAAATATCAGTCCAAAAGCAGTATATCCAACACGCAAACTGCTACCTCTCACAGTACATTCAGCACAAAAACTGATACTATAGATTAAAAACAAAGTGTTTAATGAACACAAAAATACATAGAGTTGAGCGCTTTCACTCGAAAACCGAGCTTCATCAGAACTACATAATACTTAATGCAATCCCATTAAATAGTTGGTTTGGCGCCAAATCAGAGCAGCAAATCAATCAACAATAAAAGTGACAGTGCTATAAAGGTTAAAAAGCATTACTATGGATGTTGAAAGCATTACATCACATCAAACCCTAATAAATGAGCACATTAAAAAATGTTAAAGATATGTAATAAAAAATATGTCATTAATCCAAATAAAGTAAAGGTTTAATCGAAAAATAATCATTAATTCCTGGGGGCGTAGTGGCGTCTGTATAGACTTGCCACCATAGCTCTCTATAAGCTAAATAATTTTTATAATTACCCCCTCTAGGATTTCGGGAGACAGATTCTAGAATAGAAAATTTAAAAGTGTGATCACTTCCATGTTCTAAGATATGTCTTGACAAAGCATTCTTAGTAATCATTCTTTCTTAGACAATAAAAATGCGAGTATATCCTCTGCCTCAACTGCCTCTCAGTCTTTCCTATGTAATAGCCATGACAGGCTGAACAGACTGCAATGTATACCAACATAGTGGTCCGACAATTACCCTTAGAAGGGTATATTTTTAGATGATTGTAATTATTTAATCTGAAGCAGTTGTTTTCATTGATCGCATAACACTGATTACAGGTCCCACATTTAGTCATGTGTGAACCCTTCGTGTACCCCTTATTGTAACCATTAATGCGATCTCTCTCCAATATGTGTTTAAGATTTTTTACCCATCTTATACACAAAACAGGGTCTCGGGCCAACTAAGTCTACCATGTCCTGTGAATCAGTAAGAATGTGCCAATTTCTGACTAAAATATCTTTAATAGTCTTACTAAAGCTCGGTTTTCGAGTGAAAGAGCTCAACTCTATGTATTTTTGTGTTCATCAAACACTTTGTTTTTAATCTATAGTATCAGTTTTTGTGCTGAATTTACTGTGAGAGGTAGCAGTTTGCGTGTTGGATATACTGCTTTTGGACTGTTATTTTTTGTCGTTCCAATTTGCATGGTTCTGGTGTTGTCATGGATTCCTCTCGCAGTTCAGCCAGTGGTGCCTCACCCGACTATAGCAATGATTTGGTGTCACTTAGAGCCGAAGTATCATCTTTGCGTGGGGAGGTTGCCAAGATACTACAATTATTTGGTAATTTGGCAGTAGCAAAGGATTCTAAATTTGGTACTACTGCTTTAACACCATCGGAGATGAATATTGGTGATCCACCTACATCCCAGGGATTGCCTAGAGAGCAGCGGTTGCATCATCGCGTTAATGACGTCGATAACGTAGAGTTACCCTCTACATCTTCTCCGGAGATTCCAAATGGACAAGGACGAGCATTGGTCAAAGATGGTATTGACCTGCCTGGTACGGAAGGATCAACAGATAATATCAGAAATATTTCTGACTTCACTTTTGATTTTTCGTTCGGTAATTTTACCGACGAAATTAGGCGCACTGGTACAAGACCCAAAAATACGCAACCAGTGCGTACATATGCTCAAACAACGAAGGAGACTACACAACCTAAAGGTACTGTTCATTCTGCAGTCAATAAATCTCCCATACTTGCCGATAAACGTGTATTTAATAAACAGAATGTTCTGCAAGATTTTTTAAAACATGACTGTCGTTTTGATAACTTACCAGTCGACAAGCCTATGAACAAGAGTCATGCTAACAATGGGTCTTTACGAGACTCTATTTACCTTTTGGGTAAAAAACTGAATAACATCAATGCCTTAAAGTTGGACAATGCATATTTGAATCGTTGTATCTCTCTCAACATTGTACCAATGGGATTGAGATTTTTTAAATTTCCATTGGGTATTGATATAAATGAGAATGTAGAGATGGAATTTAACTGTTTATTTGACTCTTTTGGGCTAGAATACATGAAGCTTCTCATCAAATATAACGATGTGAAGCTTTGTAGATGTATTAGTGAGGTGGAACATTTGAATAATACCATTACACAGGATTTAATATTCGCTCAATGGGAGAAGCTTTATCTTAAACAATTTGCTTTAGCTGACAAACGGGCCAAGAAGGCTTTTGACCGTAAGCTTAAGAAATTAAGCAGGGATAAAGATCAATACAAGAGACAGACCAGTTATAGTTGGAAAACTAGTAAACAATTTACCGATATACATTCTCAAGATCAGTTAACTGAGTACCCTGATAAGTTTGATTATAGTGAGCAGGATTTTTGTCGCACACAGGGGAAAAATTATCAGGGGAAATGGAGGAAAGGGGCAAAGTGGAGGAAAAAATATTAAACATTTATCCGTCCTTGCCAATGGCAGGAGATATTCAGACACCCATTGTACAGCAGGACATAGTTAGAATTGATGAAGTTATTAGTGTACATAAAAATTTTAAAATTTTCAATTATAGTAATGTCAAATTGGACAAAGCACACTTTAGCCTCTTGTCGAAAGGGTTAAAATTTATACCCACTCCTAGCTTTCGGATAGTGGACACTATTTTTGAATTTAAGAGATTTATTAGGAAAACTTAATTTAGCTGCCATGTTTAATGACAAGGAAAAGCAGAGTGCTGATACTGACAAAGTTTTGAAGAAAAAAAGTACTTTTATCCCATTCAGTAACCCTGTTGTGACCATTTTTGACAACAGAGTCACTAAGGAGTTATATAACATTAGTAAGAATAGCAATAATAAGAAATATCAAGAATGTAATAATTTAACTGATGAGGAAATACTAACTTTAAACAATCTTAAGCAGGATAAGAGTATCAGAGTTATGAAACCCGATAAAGGTGGGGGCATTGTGGTCTATGATGCAACCACCTATAGTGCTAATATTCATAATATTTTACACAACTCGGGTAATTACTCTGTCATTTCTTTAAATGAAGTGAATACTGCCTACAGAAGGATAGATATGTATTTAGAGGATTATTTATTAGATGAAAGAATTACTAAAGAACTTTTTGACTTCCTAAAAGTTGATTTTCCTATTCTCCCTACAATAGTGGGTATCCCTAAAGTCCATAAGGATCATATTAATCCTCCTTTTCGTCCGATTATTTCGGGCAGTAAATCTAAGACTTTCTCTATTGGGGTCTTTATTGACACCACACTAAAGTTTATTTACAATCGATTAGGACATTTAGTAAAGGATTCTTGGGAATTCTTACGGAATTTTCCAGTTAACATCTATAGCCCAGATATTTTATTTAGTTCCATTGATGTAATTGACTTATTTAGTTGTATTCCTATGGAGGATGGTTTAGATGCATTCAGCAGAAGTCTTAGCAAACATACCAACTTTAGTTGGGATAGAATTTCTTTGCTAGTGGAACTTATGAGTTTAGTATTAGAAAATAATTTCATTTTTTATGAAGGTGAAATTTTCAAGCAAACCAGAGGTGTAGCCATGGGGGCAGCTTGTGCCCCCATGTTTGCTAATCTGGTTATGCTTGATTGGGAAGAGAAATATGTTTTCACTAGTAATTACTTTGATAATATTAGCTATTATTCCCGCTTTTTGGATGATATATACATCCTGTGGAAGGGAGATAGCATTTTGTTTGAATCTTTTCTGAATTATTTAAATTCTAGTAATAATTTTTTAAAATTTACTTGTACTATTAGCAAAGAGGGGGTACCTTACTTAGACACATTTATTACCTTTGATACAGAAGGCTTTAAGTCCACTATTTTTAGGAAGGCCACGTTTAGTAATTCGTACTTGGATTATCACAGCTGTCATCCTACAAGAATGAAGAGGAACATTTTCAAAGGACAGTGTATTAGGGCCATCAGAATGACCTCTAGATACTCTGATATGTTGAATGAGATCAAATTCATATCTTCCTTATTTGGAGATCAAGGTTATGAACCTAAACTTATGGATGACATAAGCAGTTTTGTCATAAGTCAGTGGGGCCAGAAGTATACTATATTATTAGGATCCAATATTAATAGTACAATAGAGATTCAGTCTACTGCATTAAATGCAGTCAATTCTATCAGTATAGTGGATCAATAATGTATAGCTGAGAAGAAAACATACAACAGAGCTCTTATTATTGAATATGGATTGTTTAGTAAGACTATTAAAGATATTTTAGTCAGAAATTGGCACATTCTTACTGATTCACAGGACATGGTAGACTTAGTTGGCCCGAGACCCTGTTTTGTGTATAAGATGGGTAAAAATATTAAACACATATTGGAGAGAGATCGCATTAATGGTTACAATAAGGGGTACACGAAGGGTTCACACACGACTAAATGTGGGACCTGTAATCAGTGTTATGCGATCAATGAAAACAACTGCTTCAGATTAAATAATTACAATCATCTAAAAATATACCCTTCTAAGGGTAATTGTCGGACCACTATGTTGGTATACATTGCAGTCTGTTCAGCCTGTCATGGCTATTACATAGGAAAGACTGAGAGGCAGTTGAGGCAGAAGATATACTCGCATTTTTATTGTATAAGAAAGAATGATTACTAAGAATGCTTTGTCAAGACATATCTTAGAACATGGAAGTGATCACACTTTTAAATTTTCTATTCTAGAATCTGTCTCCCGAAATCCTAGAGGGGGTAATTATAAAAATTATTTAGCTTATAGAGAGCTATGGTGGCAAGTCTACACAGACGCCACTACGCCCCCAGGAATTAATGATTATTTTTCGATCAAACCTTTACTTTATTTGGATTAATAACATTTTTTATTACATATTTTTAACATTTTTTAATGTGCTTATTTATTAGGGTTTGATGTGATGTAATGCTTTCAACATCCATAGTAATGCTTTTTAACCTTTATAGCACTGTCACTTTTATTGTTGATTGATTTGCTGCTCTGATTTTGGCGCCAAACCAACTATTTAATGGGATTGCATTAAGTATTATGTAGTTCTGATGAAGCTCGGTTTTCGAGTGAAAGCGCTCAACTCTATGTATTTTTGTGTTCATTAAACACTTTGTTTTTAATCTATAGTATCAGTTTTTGTGCTGAATTTACTGTGAGAGGTAGCAGTTTGCGTGTTGGATATACTGCTTTTGGACTGTTATTTTTTGTCGTTCCAATTCGCATGGTTCTGATAATATAAAATATGATTAGATACATAATATAATGACAACAAGAAAAGAAAAGAAGGGAAGGGGTGGGGTGAAAGAAAAAAAGAACATTTTAATCGTACAGTTAATATACAAAGCTTTCTATAAATAATGCACTATATTCTGTTACATTTTACTTATAACAATAAAAATGCAAATAAATACCTTTATTACATTGAATACTACCCTATTACTAACATAGACATACTATGCTACAGATCAGATTGTATCCAGCAATCATTCATGGTTGCATATATTGAACATATGCATTTTGCATGTACGATGCTTACATTTGACAGCAGGCCATCTGAGGCACAGGTATAGAGGTCTGTATTCCCACTGCTATTATTATGAATATGTAACACTACTGTAATTTTATAGATGACAAGATAAAACATTATTGTAAGGAGCTGACCTTAAATTTGGGGAGTGTGTTATTCAAACTCCCAGACAATGACTAATGTAATACTGTACATTCCATTTGGAATACAGCATAATGGCAGCACTTTTTCCTTTTACAATTTTACAGATACAGGTTTACTGTTATAATGATTACAATCTGCAGCATGGTCTTGGTGTCTCTGGTGTATAGGTCATAATTTACATTGCAGTATTTATGTCAACTTAAACATGTAGTGTATAGTTTGGAAGTATGTTTTTCTAAATGACAAACCCTGTCTATTCTGTAATACCGGACTGTTGTTTTAATAAACCCTGTCTATTCTGTAATACTGGACTGTTGTTTTAATAAACATACTAATACATGCATAATTTTGTGTTAAAATGGACAAATCCATTCTCAAAGTGATACAATTATTTAGAACAATATGCTGTATTTATTCCTAATGCTAAAATAACAGTACTGTTTGGAAGCATGCATACCACGTGCATCTCGCATCCTTCGCAGTCTTCCCTCATAGGCTCGCATATTTAGTGTTTGCTCTGCAGCTGTTTGCTCTGCTTTAGCTGTGGGGAAAAAAATGAAACATATTAAGATCAACAATCATAAACAGGCACAGCTGCTTCATCATTTAAGCAGTGTCTGTAAATAATACTTACACATCTGTGGAGTGCCTTTCCGATCCAGTGAGCAAGGGTATCCCTCCTCCTCATCCTGAGGTTTTGATAGTGGTTCGCCAATGTGGGGGATACCAGGAACACTGGACAAATCCTGGGCCAAACTATTCCATGGTCTATATTTGTAATCTGATCCATGATAGTCCTCCTGCAACAGCCTGGGATCATAATCATTAACTAGTAACCCAACAAACACTTTGGACTCCTGCATACCTCACCTTTGAGAACGAAATCTCAAAACTTCACCCTGAATGCCAGCCATGTGTAATGCAGATGAATACCAAGGTATAATGCAATTTCTCACCAACTACAGTTATAACAGTGCTGATAACGCAGAACTTTAGAATCTGCAACATCTGAAAATGGTGCATAATGCTTAGTATCGCGCCAACACAGGTAATGTGTTTGCGTGATGATAAATAAGCACAATATGTGAAATAATACAGATATCAATTTAAAAAGACTGTACAACTGACATAATATGACTGTCTCATCCATTAGGACAATAATTATGATATAGAAAATACTATCTCAACTACTATAATTTATCATGTGAAGTGGGACACCATTAAAAAGGATATGGTTCTGTGGTATTAGAATACTGGGCCTTAGCAATGGCGGTTCTACACTTACAGTTGTTCTCACAACAAGAATGAAGTTATAAATGTCTAGATTTCATTTCATTGCTAGCTATTAAAAGGTCACATTACAAAAAAAAAAGGCTGCAACACCTGGATTTGAACCCAGGACCATGTGAACTTAAAACTGACACAACCCCTTGTGCCGAAGAAGTTACATGAGCTGTGGCTACTTTTGTATTTATTGTAAGGTTCGTGCTGTTACAATTGAATGCATCAGAGGTCTACTGTTAGATGTCTGGGTCATGTCTGCCACCTGGGTGGTCTACTTTAGCCACTGAGGCACTATGCACAAAACAGCTGAGCAGAGCCAAAGCCATTGGATCTAAGTGCACCATTGCCAAAATACAAGCTCAAAACTTCAGGAAAAAAACAAGTGATACCATGCAGAAACAGAAATCAATGTATAACATATACAGTACAATTTGTTACCACACAGTGTTGTTCGTCTTGTCGTCTTGTCTTGGATGTAATAGATGAGTCTTTGTGGGTTCTGTTCAAGCAGCTTTATTATGTACAAAACATTATGGTTATAGCTATTAACTTCAACTTAGGTAACTTATATTAGCTAACTACATTCATTCTCACATGCTTACTCTGTGGCTGCACTTTCAAAATGGAACTAGTCATAACATGTGCCAGCTATTTATCCATGCATGTTCATCACTTGCTATGCGTCTTAAAGACACTTCACACAATGTGCTCCACATCCTCCCTCTTTTTAGAATATGTGATACACAGGATGTCAGTTAACATGCAAATAACACAAATAGCTTTTTTTGTCATGCTTTATACAAAACTATGTATGTATATACAGTTATGTTCAAGTCACCATGTATCTCACATCTGGTCTGTATGTGCAACCAAATCATGTGATGTAAAACTGGGAATCAAGCTTAGCAACTGGAGCTGTCTCTTTTGAATGTTTGATCTTAGGAATATCGGGAACATTCTCAGGACTGGAATCAGGTGGTATGACATGTTCTGAAACAGAAACAATGTCTGGGTTACTCTAAAATCTAGAGTCTATAATGTTGCGATAACAATTCTGGTAGAGGGAGGAGAAGGCTGCAATTTCTTCTGTACTCCACACTCTCGGATTCTACAAAGTAGGATCTCAGCTCTGTACATATACCTGTTACTTGACCAATCTGGTCAAAACCTTTTGCTGTTTGTATCCACACTGTCTCTCTTTCTTTCAACGGCTATAGAAATCTGCTCGATATAGAATGCTTCTTATGCAATTTGGGCTCTGATGGTTCTGTTGTTTTTAGCTTTAGGCCTCAATAAACTGGAATTAATATGCAATGTTCTAGTTTGCCTGGATAGATGTCTCTGAGCAGGCAAGTCAAGTATATCATCACGGGGTATGTTTCTAAGATTAAGTAGATTCAAAAGGACATTGTTATTGTCACACTTTGACCTTTCAAGTAATTACTTTCTGCTCTGCACTGCATGTTCCATTTGACTGTGAATATTCTGGAATACTAGTAACATGTACAAAGTCCCATTCTCTTGCAAATTTCTGAAATAACTGACTAGTAAATTGAGTACCCTTGTCAGAAGTAACTTTGTGTGGACTACCATGGACTGTGAAATGACATTTCAACTTGATAATAACAGTAGTGGATGTCAGATTAGGTAGTAAGTCAATCTCAAACCAGTTTGTATAAGAGTATACCAGTACTAAGTAATGCTGATTGTTCCACTTGAATATGTCAGTGGCAACTGTTGTGGAACTTGACTTAGCTGAAATGGTTCTCTTTGCAAATGTGGTTTAGTACTATTGCATACTGAACAAGAAGAAAGTACTTTATCAATGTCTTTCACTAGTGAAGGCCAAAACCTTCTGTTGGTAGATTCAGAACCTGGGTGACCACAATGCAAAATCTGGATATATTCATGTTGTAAGGAAGCAGGAACAACAGTTTTAAGACCTTTGAGAATAATGCCATCTTCCATCAAAATCTCATCTCTGTAAGGAAAATAGGTTTGCACTACAGGTGGTACACTAGATTGCCTTGATGCCCATCTGACATTAATGTAGTGGTTGAGCTTTTAAAAAATTGGATCGGGCTTTGTATGATCTCTCAGCTCATCAAGTCTCATGGTAGAAAAATGATGCACTGCCATTACATTAAAGTCAAAATTCTCTGTATCAAGTTGTTCCATTGTATTTCTGGGTGATCCGGATAAAGTATCAGACAGATAAAGAAGTTTGCCTTTTGTATAGACCATTTTGAAGTTGTACTTTTGCAATTTGAGCATCATTCTTTGTAATCTTGCTGGAGTGGAATGTATATGCTTCTTTAGAATAGTAACTAGAGGTTGGTGATCAGTTTCAATTTGAATAGCTCGACCATAGATATAATCATGAAACTTTGAACATGCAAATTCTATGGCCAAAAGTTCTTTCTTAATTTGAGCATACTGCATCTCAGTTTGGGTAAGTGTTCTAGATGCATAGGCTACTGGTCTGCCTTCCTGAGGAATAACTGCACCAAGACCATATTTTGAAGCATCACAGGAAAGAGTAACTGGTTTATTGACAACATAGTATCTTAATGTAGGTGGGGTGGCAATTTTCTGCTTAAGGTTTTCATATGCCTTCTGGTGCTGTTCCAGCCAAGACTATGTAACATTTTTGTGCGTTAGCTGTCTTAAAGGTGCTGTCAACTCACTGAAGTCTGGTATGAACCTGTCCAGTAGTTGACCATGCCAAGGAAACATTGTAGAGCTTGAATATTATCTGGTGCTAACATCTCAAGAATAACTGCTTGCTTAGACAGGTCTGGTCTTAAGCCAGTGCTGGTAAACAAATGACATACATACATAACTTCTGGTAGTCTGAACTTGCACTTTAAATGATTGAGCTTTAAGTTCACTTCTTGTGCTCTGTTTAGAACTCTCTTAAGGTTTCTCTCATGCTCTGCTTCATCATTGCCTCCAACCAATAAATCATCTACAATTATGTCACAAGGATGACCAGAAAAATTTGCTCCATTGCATGCTGGAAGACTTCACCTACAGAATTTATTCCAAATGGCATCCTCAAGAATCTATATCTGCCAAACGGAGTACCAAAAGTGGTTAGTAATGAGGATTTGTGGTCAAGCATCACTTGCAAAATGAACTTTTTGCATCCAGGAAAGAGAAAACAGTGGCACAAGGTATTAGGGCTGTGACCTCTTCAACTGTACACATTGGATGATGCAGTCTCTTTAATGCTTTATTCAAATCTCTTTGGTCAATACATATTCTGATTTCATCTGAGCCTTTCTTGTGGGCTGCTATCATGGACAACATCCATGTAGTTGGTTCTGTAACTGGACAAATTACACCTTGCTGTACCATTTTATCCAGTTGAGCTTTGACTTTATCTTGCATAGTTATTGGAGCTTTTCTTGCTGGTCTGATTAGTGGACTGACCTCTGCATCTAACTTCATACAATACACAACCAGAAGTTTGCCCAACTTGTCATTGAAAACACCAGCATACTCTGAGAAAATGGCTTCAGAAAAATTGGAACTAGGATATGCACTTATATGATGAACCTCTTTGATAAAAGAAAGCAGATTCAGTCCCACGCTGTCTCTGAGACCCAGTAATGACTGCACAGGTCTTTGAACTACATAGAATAACAAGTTGTAACAGTTGTTAGCCAAATAACATGAAAGTACTACTGAGCCTTCTGTCTGAATTTCTTAACTTCCATAAGTAACAAGTCTCGCACTACTGGCCACATTGAGTTGCTCATTAGTTCTCACCTTAGCAAACGTGTCTGCTGATATAACATTACACCTTGAACCAGTGTCTACTTTGAGCTTGGTGGATTTACCATTGATCTGGACAGTGCAAAACACTTTGTTCTTTGCCAATAAATTCACTGTGTCGAGCTTTTCACCAATTACTGATACACCATCTACATAAAAAGTGGACTGCTACAACTCTACTTGATCAGTTTGCTTTTTTGAGTGACCTTTTTTGTAACTGTATGAGGCATACTTCATTTGCAAAACTTGTGAAAATGGTTCCATTTTTTACACTTGTGGCATTGCTGACCAAATGCTAAGAATTTTTCTCTTTTAGACTCATGATTTGTACCACAACTGCGACAGTTAACAATAAAGCTGGATTTCGGTTTTGCTGACTTATGCTTATACTGCACTAATCATATTCTTTTCTTAGAACTTTCGGGAAAACTTTGTGGTTTCCCTGATGACCTAGCAGGGGCTGTGGCTGCCATGTGCTTAGGCCTGCTTCTGTTTGTCACATGTTGCATGCTATCTACATTTGCTCTGGGGCCTTTGAAATCATGCTCTTATCACTTGCAAGCATACTTGTGTGTCTTTCTGTAACTTCATGGATTTGACAAATCTCAGTGGCTTTACTCAACAGTAAATCACTGTCATGAAGCAAAATCCTTCTCACAGCAGCAGCAGCACTATTAATACCACACAAAAGCTTGTCCTTTATTAACTCATCTTTTAAGTCACCAAACTGACACGTTTTAGCTTTGTTTCTCAGGTCTGCAATATAAGCTGCAAAAGTTTCCCCTGGTTTCTGATCTCTTGCTTAAAACAAATGCCTCTCTAATGTAATATTTGTCTGGGGGTTGCAAATGTCTTTGAATCTGTACTTCAAACACTTGGTGTTTTTCCTTGATTTAGTCTGTACAATAATATGATGATTTTCACATTCTCCCTCATATACTGCTGGTGCATACACAAATGAAAGCTCTCTCTCAATGGCCTCTGACCCAGCTAGGTTTAACAAAATGAATGCTCTAGTGCCAGCACCTTTGTCAGAATAGGCTGCTTGTATAAAAATATCGTACTCTTGCTCAAATATTCTCCATTTCTCTGCAATATTCTGATCAAATGCAAGTGTTGAAGGCTTTCAAAATCTGTCTGCCATATTAACACATACCAGTGAAGGAATTTGCAAATATGCATGAATACACATACATACACATATGCAAGAAATGTATGCCAGTATTTGTAACTTTGCTCAGTGGCACAACAAGCCTCTGAATAACTGAGTTTTGTGAAATAACTGAATTTTGAGAAATAATTTTCTTGGGCACTTTGACACCCTTGAAGTTGTCATATAGCAAAAGTCATTTGTTATCATTTTAAGAAACATTTCAAATAACTGAAATGTGTGAATGAACTGGGCAAAAGAGGTTTGGCACTAGAAACATTTCGAAGCAACTGCACTTTGTGAATAAACAGTACTCAGCACACTGAAACTTCCCAAAATGGTGGTACTTTGCTAGATAATTCTTTACAGTGCAAGAAACACTGTAATGGCAGTATTTTGCGAATAGACACACCCAGCACAAGAAACTTTTCAAAATAGCTGTACTTTGATGGTACATTACAAAATAGTTGTACTTTGCACACAGATACACTCTTCAGAATGCATGCATGGCAATAAGCATACACTGTAAAAACTTTTACACACTTTGACATACTTTGAATAACTCTAGGTATGCCCTCGATACAATATGAAGTCATAGTTATGCCAAAACACAGCACTTTGCCAAAATAGATGCAGTTGCCTTGCTTTATTTATCCTTAATATGCCCTTTTTCTACCCTTGTTTGTTTTGTTCTTTTAATCTCTTTTCATGCCCATTGTACTTTTCTTGTGCTTGTTTTACTCTAAACATGCCCATTTTGCTTCAAACACACTCGGTTCACTTTACACATACTCATTTTGCTTTAAACATACTCATTTCACTTTAAACATCTTAATCTCAAACATTTTGCTTAATTAATAAACATTTTGTGCATTTTGCTTGTTTAATAATGTGGTTTGTGCCCTTGTAATGCTCCGTTTGATCTTTTTTATAAAGTGAACTGTTTGTGCAAGTTTTCATTACCTTTGATTCTTTTCTGGCTTTTCCCTCATGCTTGTTTCTCTTAGATTACCTTCACTGTTATCTCTGCTCCTCGTGGCTCCGAATATCAGTCTCTGGAATCCCAGTTCTGACACCATGTTGCTCGTCTTGCCATCTTGTCTTGGCTGCAATAGACTAGTCTTTGCGAGTTCTGTTCAAGCAGCTTTATTATGTACAAACACATAAGTTATAGCTATTAACTTTAACTTAGGTAAATTATATACAAACTAACTACATTCATTCTCACATGCTTACTTTCTGGCTGCACTTTCAAAATGGCACTAGACACAACACGTGCCCAGTATTTATATGTGCACGTTCATCACTTGCTATGCTTCTTAAAGACACATCACACTCTGTGCTCTACGCACGGGGAATATGCCTACATATGTCTGCAATGCAGATCAACATGTAATGTAGATTCAGAACAATGCATGGTTATCTTAACGTTGTTGTTCTCACATACACCTCTGTAGCAAGCAATAGCAATCATGCAGCACACAAGCAAATTAAACAGAGAATGTACATTTATATTGAAGTAGTACATGTTAATTGTACACTTAGTCAAATGTTTACCTTGGAAACACTTACACAGGGTGTTATGATTCTTGTTTTCAAATATACAACACTATCCTAACATGCTGTGTTCTTTGGTCAGTCAGCAATTATCTGACCAGTACTGTGGTACAGAGTGTGTGTGAAACTAATTCTATATTATTGCCTTTACAATATTGAAGGATATTAACTGGAAATATGTTATGCAGTTGCCAAATAATTAAAGCCAGGTTGGCTAGCATAAACAAGCACTAACTGTTATTTTGGGGGTGGGGAGATATTCCCCCATGGCACACATCTGGAGCAGTTGGAAGATGTGGTACATATAGGATTCATGTTAACTGTCAGGTTTGCCAGAACACGTAGCAGATAATACACATGCCATTAAACATGACTTGATATGTCCCCTCGACATAGGCCACCATTTTCTGAGGCCAAAAATGACCTGGTTATAGATGTACTCAGACAACACCATGCGGTCCTGCTGTCAAGAGGGCAGGCAAAAATGGCAGAATGTGCAGAACTCTGGGATGACCTTGTTCAAAATATCAACAGGGTGGCTGACAGAGTTGCCCGTATGAGCAGGTGCATCACAGAGCTACTGAGATGATTCATGCAGCCAGGAGGCATGCAGCTGAAGTGGCACATGATCATCAGGTCACCAGTGGTGGGCCTGCAGTAGAACAACTCCTCGCCACCACCGAGGAATTTCATGGCAAATATTGCCACTCAAGTAAGCTCACAGCAGTCCATCAGCCAGTATGTTCTGGATGTAGGTGCCACCCCTGCATCTGAAGAGAGGCTTCCAGGTAGGCTTTGTTTGATCATCAGTAGAATACTGTTGCATTCATTCTGTAATAGTGTATATAGTTTTAATGTGTGGCACGTTGCTTTTTGGGTGAGGGTATTTAAGGTAGCTGCAGTTTTCAGGTCCTTTAACTGCCCCAAAGGAAATCCTGGCAAACATCTCCACACAGGACAACACTCAGCAATCCTTGAGCCAATATGTTCTGGATGTGGGTACCATTCTCATTTCACATGAGGAGCTTCCATGTATGCTTTGTTACATTGTCATTAAAATAGTGCTGCATTCTCTCATAGTGTATATAGTTGTATCAAGCTGTATTTCTGTTGTGTGCTGGTATTTCGGATAGCTGCTTATTTTAAGGTCGTCGGCCACATTCCTGATAAAATTTCTTTGACCGTATATATAGATGAGTAAAAGTATTAACTCCTGTTGCACTGTTAAATGTGTGGTGCTGTTGCCATTATGTTTTCTTTTACTTTTACCAGGACCATCAGGAATTCATTAAGCAAGAGCTGCAGCAGTTGGTAAGTGGAATAATTGCTTGTCTGTACTGTACTGTATATATATATATCTATATATATATATATATATATATATATATATATATATATATATATATATATTCCCACATATCTGCTAAAGTGTCCTCTCAGGCCTACTGTATGTATTGCAGTACTGTGTGCATACCTGTCCACTGCACAGATTTTTACTGAATGTCCAGATTGTTTACTGATATTTCTGTCCCATATTTAAGATCAAGTGGCAGATTATTGACAAGTCATTAATGATTGTAGACATTAAATAATATGACACAGATCTTGCATTCAAACTGCATGCCCTTCAGAAATGTCATGGAGAAGCAAAACCTGTTATTCTATCAACTGTCTAGGATTGTAGGAGCATTATGGCAAATGTTCCCTATTCTTGAACCTTTGTCCACCCACTATTTATGGCTTTGTCCACACTTATTGCTCTAAGTGGTTGCTAGGTTTAAATGTCTGTAATAGTGACAGCGGTGTAAATTGCTTAACGTATATTGCAGAATAGTAGTGCAGGTATTAATGTCATCCTGTTTTTCTTCCTTTTATCACATGTGAACATGGAAATGGTTCTGTGTCCCCTGCACCACCTGATGTCAGTGTCTCATCAGAGTCATGATGATGGTGGCCAAAGTGAGGTACAGTTGGGTGTTGCAGGGGCTGAATCTGACACAGAAGTTGACATCCAGCACCCCCTCAGGATCCCCAGACACAGCCAGTATGCCTATGCATACCCAGTCCACTGAGGTCATGGATATTGGACATTTGGAAGGTGGGGACATAGACTGGGGAAGTATTGTCACCATGGCTTCAGTGCCTGTTGACACTGTCCATAGCCAAACTGCTGACAAGGTGCTACACAGGGGGATTGATAGGGGTACTCATAGGAGGACTGCTGTCCCTCCACCACCTGGTGCAGGTGTCTCTTCACGTGTAACTCGACATGTGTTTAGGGCCATAATGGAGGCACAGGCATGTTCAGAACACCATTGCAGAAGAATGCTCATGGTTCTAGATGTGCTGCAATCTGACATCCATGACTGCCTCCACCATGTTTTGATGCACTGGATCAGTTCAATGACATGTATGAATGGGATGTGTCTGTGAGGGAGCCCAGGATGTCTGTCATGGAACACACACTATGCATGATAGATCATCTGCTGGGAGGGGAACATTGACCTCATGGATGTAGGTCAGTAACTACATCTGCTGAAATCCAAGGTGACTGTACCCAATCAACTTCCCATAGTGGCAGTACATCCACTGCTCCATCAGAGAATGTGCTGTCCATACCCATATGTAGCAGGCCATGGGGAGGGAGAACATCCAGCAGACATCGGTCACCTTCAGGTAGCAGCACAGCATCTGATCTTGGGTGTGGAGGTGCCAGTGCAACTCCTGGCAGAGCCAGTTCTCATTTTTGGGGGCAGAGATGATGAACTGTCAACTCTACCATGCACGGCTCACAGCTGTCCAACATACAGACACATAAGGCTAATACTGAGCTTGGCTGTGTTCATGCCAACACACACCAATGTCACATTGAGAGTACCTACAGACACACACGCAACATTTACATGGTCCATCTTGCGTGCTTCCCTTCCTTACACACACACACACACACACACACACACACACACACACACACACACTTGCCAGCTTTTTGTGTCAGTCTAGACCTGCCCTCCCACACAACACTCTTTGCAAGTGATGATGACTGTGAAACATCCCTGTCATCTATCATTTGGATTCAGGGACACTAAAGCTATGTGTCTGATGCATATGGTGACTACCTACATTAATATGTATTTTATATCTCCATTTGTGCTGTTGGCCTGTTAATTGTACCTGTCAGTTGTATTGTACTTAGCCATTTAGACAACTGCTAGCATAATAATTCCTTTACTTTCTAGCTGATGCTTTTGTAAGGCTTGTGAAGTCAGTCAATGAAATGTGTCTCATTAATATATCTAACCTTCTCTTTAAGGACTGTTTTGTGCAAACTTATGTGTGCACATCCAAAGGCAACCCATCAGATTCTGAGCTCTAGATTGTATGTCAGCACTGCAGACAAATCTCATCATTTCAGTAATACAGTATATATTTTTTTTATGGATATCAACATAAGTTCCGAGGTTCATAGGTTGTGACTAGGGTATTGGCCTGATGGTGTTTAGAGGCGTAGTTGATACATCACAATATAATATGCAATAGCAGATGTAAATGCATGGCCATGATTTTTCTAGCAAGGACCCCCCATGTCCAGGTGAGAATCAGCAGTGATCCATGCCAGATAACAATTTCATGGAGGTGCTCTGCTTGATGTGGATTGGAAGCCTACTGCAGAAGACTGACAACCTTTGAGAGATGTATATATCTCTCCAGTATGTCCTATGTTTGTCATAGTGTACATTGAGGTCCCCAAAACAGCTAATTGTAATTCAATATGATGTAAGGATGTACAGCATATTTATCCCATTTGGGCCATAGACAACCATGTAATGCATACATAATCTTCCTCAAAGCTATATGTATGATACAGTGTACAGTGAGAGCTACTTCAATCTACCCAGAGAAAACACATGTTGGAGACCCTTTGATGTTTTATTACTCAATGTCTGAGGTCCGTCAACTTGCTTCAGGTGTCTGGGAAAATACATATCAAAGGCAGGATTATATTCATTAATAGGGCTGATGACGGATGAGTATAGGGGATTGATAACATAAACTGTTCTCGATGTAATGCCTTTGCTAATCAAATGTAAGATGTAGAAGGACTTTCTACCCACAGTACACACAGGTTGCAGTTGACATGTGTTCCAAGGTATATTGATACAGAACTGGGGAATACCGTACTCTTGGTTATGTTTTAATAAGCAAGAACATTTGTTATTACCACAGGGTATGCTGATGCATGTTTGTGCAGTTGTTATAACACCCATGGATTTGTCAGCAGTCAGTGGTGGCACAAAGATGTTTTGACACATATCCTCTGTTTTGTTTTGCACTTTTGAGAAGTATATGGCAAACAAGGGGGAAACAGCACTAACACATCTGTTACCACACAGGTGACAGGACTGCTGCTTGAGGTGAAGTCTCCCACTTTGACTGAGTGTTGTTGGTCTGTGATACCATTTGTAACCCACCTGATAACACAAGATGTGATATTCACCTTGGTTAGTTTCTCATTAAGATCGAATGTTGGATTGTGTTGAAGGACTTGGCCAAGTCAAGACAGGATGAGTGCACAGCTTTGTCTATGTCTCTGCTTACAGTCTTGAATTCCCCCTGATTTTTGCCATTACAAGCTACACTTACCAACAGCTAATTGGAACAGATTTACTGTTTGGAGGTCATCTATGTTCTTTTGTCTGATATGCATGCAAATTGTTTCCATTGCCTTACAGTGGTTGAATACAGTTGAATACAGTTATGGGTCTATAATTTCACTTGCATGTTGCCTATCCTCCATTGTGTGGGTGGAAAATGGTCATTGTATTCCATTCAGTGTGGACAACAGCAGTAATCAGACTGTGGTTGAATATGGTGCCTAGTGGAGTAGCTCACTGTTGCAGCACATGAAGAACACAGCCCGGAATATCATCTGGTCCCATGGAGGCTGTGCTCCTAGTCTTGGAGAGAGCAGTGATAACTTGCTTTTTGTAGATACCACAGTTTGGAGGTGATGATGCACACATGTAGTAAGTTTGGTGTTGGGAGGGGGGAAACTTTTCAGCCACCTGTGTCTGCTAGCAAGTTTGGGATTTACAGTGGGTCAATGTGTGCAATACCATCCAGAATTAGTTCAACATAGATCAGAGTGATATATATCAGTTTGCAGATGTAAATGAAGACAGAGTTATGAATATCCCTGGATATGTGTCATAAATTATTAGCATAGTTGTTATATTAGGGTTTTTCAAGGTGTCTTATTTGTTTGGGTTGGGAGTGGCCTTGCAGAACTGTTTTGTACATGTTGTATTTGTAAACAGCAGCTTCTTTCACTTACTGTAGAATGTAGTAATGACAGACATCTACCAGCATGGACTGTATTTTCTGGTGGTTCTGTCTTTGAGCCTATCAGGCACGGCTGTGTGTATACATTTATGTAGATGTGTAGACTGGATATTAGATTGTAACTTACTACAGCTGTCAATGTCCTTTTCAGAAACTTGAGCTTGGAACTTGATTATACCATCCCTCAGGAGGGCATAGTTACCTTGGATGATGTTTTTGAACCTGACTCCTCCTTTACAGAGTTCAGCAGCTATTCCAACGTCTAAACTTACTGCTTTATGGTTGGATTAACAGTGCAGGCACTACACTTGTCATTACATTGTTCACTCATATTATTAAGGAACAGGTCTTACATATTACAGACCCTTGTGGGGTGGTGTCCTATTTATTCCATGGCATTTCAGTTTGCAAAATCCAGGTAAGATTGTGCAACTGAGTTTGTCCTCCTATAATTATCCAGATGAGGCATTATCTGCACTGAGTGAAAAATATCATGTCAACTAGCCTAGCAGGGGAGACAGAGGGGGAAATAATAGGTAATGATGGGAGATTTGAACCTGTTATCTGCATAGAGAATGCTAAAAGGAAGGGTATATGAGATCTGTGTGGTATTTTCAGGGCAGTAACCTATACATACATTAGAAGGTCCTTCAAAGGGTGGAGCTATAGTTCTGCAATTGAAAGGTAAGTGGTTTAATTGCTGCTTGTTATGTAACAGAAGGTATGACAGCTTGTTAGAGCTGTTGAGGATCTGGTCTGCTATATAGCAGCAGCCAATTGTATTAGAAAATAAGTGTATTGGCAGTTCTGTATGTATTAGGGCAAAGTGTTAAGGCCTCTGCACATAAACCAGAACAAAGCAGTTAACACAAGGAAACACTGTTAAAGTTCACACTGAGTCTAGAAACACTAAGCTTCAAATAAATACTCCTACTGTACACTCCTACTACAAGTGTGCAGGTAGTATTTCTCCAAAAACAGATGTCATCCTAATCTTCTTATTCTTTTGGCTACTACCATCAGGTGTCAACACAGTAGATCATCTGCTTCCATTTCCTCCTTTCTTTTGAATATTGCTCTGTCACATCAACAACCTGCATACCCACAGTCACTACATCATTGAACCTTATCTTAGGCCTTCCTCTTTTCCTCTTACCTGCCAGCTCCATCCTTAGTATTTATCTCAATATATACCCAGCATTACTCCTGAGCACTTGTCCAAAGCAATGCAATCTCACCTCTCTGGTTTTGTCTCCAAGCCATACAACCGGACCTGGCACTCTAATATATTGATTACTAATCCTGTCCATCCTCAGCACACCCAATGCAAATCCTAACATCTGGAACTCTGCCAGTTCCTGTTATGACTCCTGTCTTTTTGTCAGTGCCACCGTCTCCCAAATCATATAACATAGCTGTTCTCATTACAATCTTGTACACCTTCCATTTTAGTGTTATTGGCATTGGTTTGTAACAAATCATTCCTGTCACCCTTCTACACCCACTCCGCCCTGCATGCACTGTCTTCTTCACCCCTCTTCCACACTAACCATTACTATGAACTGTTCATCCCAAGTATTTCAAATCATATGCTTCTGCCAGCTCTAACTTACTGAAGTCTCATCATTCCTTTATCCTCTCTCTCATTCACACACATATATTCTATCTTAGTCCTGATGCTTTAATTACTCTCCTCCGTATAGCATAATTCCACCTCTCCAGAGTCTTCTAAACATGTTCCCTACTCTCAATGCAGATCACAATATTATCCACAAACATCATAGTCCATGGGGACTTCTCTGTGATCTAATGTGTCAACCTGTCCATCACCATTGCAAAGAGATGTCATGATGTTTGAACATGCAATAAAAAGAATGTCACTGTTGTATGTCTTATATTGGATGAGGTGACATCTACCTGTCTGCCCGTCCAGTGTGTGCCTATGGCCTGTTGTGATGAATACATATCCAATAATCCAATATAGCTGATGACATCAGCACTGTCTGTTTAAGACAAGAGGACAGTGTCCCATAGGCTGCTGTAAAATGCTCTGTATAACATCCACCAACAGCTCACACACACACAGACACACACACACACACACACACACACACACACACACACACACACACACACACACACACACACACACACACACACACACACACACACACACACACACACACACACACACACACACACACACACACACACACACACACACACACACACACACACACACACACACACACACACACACACACACACACACACACACACACACACACACACACACACACAGAGTCACACACAGTTTACTGCAGTGAGATTAGAATCCCTACCTATCTAAATTTACAGACTACAGAACACATTACTTAATGCACTCTCCACAGCACAAGTCGTACTTTAACAGGACTTCAGGTGATCTTATAGCAGATGACATCAGCAGGCCCTGTGGGGGACAAGAGGTTGGAGGGCTGCTACAAATGGATAATTTTACAACCACAAAAAAACTCTGCAAACCATGCCATTTGACCCCCTGGGCATTGCACATGACTTGGCAGTTGAGGGAGTGGTATCCCTTGGGGTTAATGTAGATTCTACCCTGCTCACCAGGTGGTGCCTTGATGTGTACATGAGCGCAATCTATGGCACCCAGTACTTCAGGGTAGTGTGCTACATGGTAGGACCGCTGCATATTACTAGTCCTCTCCTCAGCTATTTGGGGGAAATATATGTGTTCAATGGCATGTATAAGCATACCATCCAGGAACTGATCAAGTATCCTGGATGCTGATGCTTGTGACACACCCATTATGTCCCCAGTTGGTCATTGAAAATTACCTGTAGCTAATATTGTAAGGGCTACACATACCTAAGTTTCCACTGGGATGAGTTTCCATCAGTGAGCTCTGGCTCTGATTTGAGACCGGCAGATCTCACAGGGTTTTTGTAATGTGTCCCTGTCTACCCTGAAATGCTCCAAAAACAAATGGTTGTGCTACCAATTCCACTTAAAAACATTTGAAACTTGAAAACTTAAATTAAAATATACAATGATAAGATCTAAAATAAACACACTGGCTCATAAACTGGATACGCGCTTTCGGTATAATACCTCTTTCAAATCCCAAATGTTTGCCAGTGAAACTTCCTCTTAAATACCTTCATTTCCTAGTGTTCACTCACTTAGATGCATTTAGTACCCATAGCAGCATACACACCCTTTTAATTATGTCGTTTTGAGTGCTGAAGAGCTTTCCCTTTTAGTGCAGGTTTTAAAGGGACAAATGCATTCAGACCTGGTGACTGATCTGATTGCAAATTCATTATCCACTTCATCTCTTCAATTTCTGTTCAGTTTACTAAATCCCCACCTCTTGATGTTTCATGAAGCCTAGTTAGTGCCATGAACTTGAAAAAAATGACTGGCATTTATACTAATATGCATATAAAGTGCATTGCTGGTTAACTTTTTTTCTGATTCAGATAAGTGCTTTAGGATATGTTCCTTGTGCATTCGATTAGTTTTCCTTATGTAGTATGCCTTGCAATGACTGCAGGTTGCCACATAGATAATGTTCTTACTCCGACAGTTTGCAAATCCTTCAAACTTATAGTTCCTCTTAGTCAGGGGATGTGTAAACGTATTCGATATGTTTATATGAGAGTATGCCTTGTAACTTCCACATCTGAATGTACCAACTCTCCTGTTCATCTGAAAACTCCCGTCTTCAGAAATAGCTTCAGTTTCTGTTTTATAACATAATAGTCTTTTTAATTTTTTCCTATTCTTAAAAGAAAAGCTGGGTTGATCTCCAACAATTTCCCTAATTTTGTTGTCAGATGTTAGCACTGGCCAAAGTTTTCTGATGGTATTATGAATAGCAAAATTGTCAGTACTATATGTCAACTGACATCTCAGATTGGACTTTACCTCCTTTTGCTTGATCTTAACTGTTTCACCTTGGTCTGAAAAACAGGGTCTTCCCCTCTGAGAGCGTAGTTCCAAGGTAGTTGCTTCATTGGTCTGTGTCTCTTTGACTTTGTATCCTCTCTTATTAAAGTCATTGGTAAGTTTAATTTGCCCCTCCCTATAATCCTCATCCCTCATGCAGACCTTGGACACTCAAGTTAGTTGGTTAATTACTATGTTGTCAAGAACATGCCTGGGATGCATGATAGTATTGTGTAGTAAATGATTGTGCCCTACAGGTTTCCTATACATTCTAGTATTGATGCTTCCTGTGTCATCTAACATTAGCTTAACATCCAGGAATTCTATCTCCGTACTAGAAGATGTCACTTCAGACTTCAAAAATGAAGTTGTTTTGGTCAAAAATTGTACAAAATGTTCCAAGAAGTTAAATCGCCATCCCATAAGAGAAAGATATCATCCACAAATCAATTATAGAAAACTATGTTTCTATTCCATTTGTTGTTAATATCCACTTTCCATAGTTCTTCCCATCTTGCCAGGATCACATTGGCATAACTATTTGCGCATGGAGTTCCCATCGCTACCCCCAACTTCTGCCAGTAGTAAGTACTACCATACAGAAACACATTGTTATATAAGACCAATTCCAAGAGACTACATAGTAAATGGATATCATTGGTTGCTTTGTGCTTCACACCAAAGTCTCTGATCGCTTCGATCCCCAAATCATTGGGTATGGACATGAACAAACTGTTCACTTCCATAGTTACCAATAATAAATTCTTACAAGTATTCATCTGTTGCAGTTTCTTGTAAAGTCTACTTAAGAACTCCGACGAGTCCTTGATCACTGCAGGTGCGTGAGGTAGCAATTTCTTTAACTCCCCTTCTGTAAAAATAGAAAGGGGTTCAGTTATCCATCCTTTTCCTGAAATGACTGGTCACATCGGAGGATCATGTAGATTCTTATGCACCTTAGGCATTCCATTGATGCTAGCTACTTTATAATGCTCTACAATCTCCAGGTTATTTAGCACCTGGAAGGTTATCCTAGGTCTGAGCACTCTTCTCTTCAGCCTAGGACTATTGTCATCAGCACCAGCAGCATTGACTTCAGCCTCTAACACATGCAGATGTAGAATAGCTGCAGCAGTCCCAAGCATTATGTCAGTTAAAATTTCCAAGTCTCTACTCGAATATTGTTGAAGTATCGATGGAAAATAAGTATGTAGGCTGTTTGAATACTTTATACCTTTCTTGAGTAGGATCACCATATTGGATTGGCTAATTTAAATAAAATTCACCTGCTTAGGACATAATGAACAGAATTTAAAACTCCAGCTGTAGTGCACAGTATCGTACTCTGTGCAATGGCACACAGCAGAGCACAGCTGTGCATAATGAAAGTAAAGTATGGAAAAATTGATATAATTTCACCCCATTCTTATGATACGTACAGAATACGCTAGTTGTTAATAATTATACTTCATTTATATGACCTACAATGTCAGCACAGTATGATAAAAGTTGACATACCCTGTACTTGAACACAAGATTATCTGCACCCCCAGTTCAACACCTAACAGCTGTCGCCACAGCAGTAGTCAAACAAAGGCCTTTAAATGGAGGGAATTAGTAGAGTGCAGCCCTGCTTAGCAGGTTTGTGTGAAGCCCGGACGATCTCACCAATATTGATCGAATGCGTCCAGTTTCTATATTTGAATGTCTAGCCCGTGTAGGATTGCATAATCATTGCCGTTTCCGTGAAGTGGCACCATGAGTACACATGTGCAAAAGACACAATAAAATAACAACGAAGTTAACTGACACCCCACTGATTTCATAAACAGCCATGGGAAACATAAACACCATGTAGGAGCTTACGCGGAGTGATGAGCCCTACATGGTCCCTGCTTTTTGTGATTTAACAAATCCACTGCTTTTTACATCATTTACATAATAACTGTGCTGACAGCCTGGAAACTACATGGATAGTAGCCATATAAGCTGGTCAACAGAATGGGAGCATGGAGTTAAAGACACAATGCAGGGTATTACTGTACCTGTTGGGGCACCACATCATACCCATCTTTTAAATTACATTTCTATTATTCCTTTTCAAACATTTTGTGCATAGCGGCACACTGCGTAAAATTGTGCCAAAAAAAATTATACAATTTATAGTGATCTGACACCACCACTGATTCTTTTGTACATCCTTTGCCATTAAATGTGTGTTTTTAGCTTGTCATGGGCTTTCTGTCCATATTTTAGGACTTCTACATGCCCTTGCTTCCATGTAGGCTCCTGTATGCAGAAAATTTCTGTGTCCACACAGACACAGAACAAACACAGTTGTGTGTAGGGTTGTTGGATAGCTCCACTATGTTGCATCAGTACATTAGCATAACATTCAGTTACTTAGGCTGAAATTTGCATCCCATGAGACTTTCCATTGATCCACATGTATGCGCATGCATGTGCGCCACTACACTGACTTTACTGAATATTAAAAAGACTGTTTCCATGTGAGGTTTATTGAAGCTGCCCCGTCATCTTTGTCAACTAGGCTTTATTATTACTAGCTCTTTTTTAAGTGTGCAGAGGCAGTACTTCGTTTCAGCAGACTACTCAAAAAATCATTGATTGTTTTAAACTCCATAAAGGGATTCAGCATTGGTGGTAAGTAAAAAAATGTTGCAAAATTGCCTCATATCATTAATGTTGTAATATTTTCTGATCCATACAATCACAGCTATTCTCTTGTTAGCTTCAGCAACCACAAATTCATTGCTTAGTATGAAATTATGCAATGTTTGTTTCTCCATATAAAAAGAATTAGACCCAAAATTTCTAAATATGTTTTTGACATAAATGCAATTCATTGAGTAACAACTATACAGACACCCAAATGGTAAGATTGTACAAATTTAAAAGACCTTACGTCCTTCTTATTTGATGTCATAGCATCCTTTGCTTTATGATTGAAACAAAGGTTTAAGTATAATTGTCTTGAAAAAAAAATGATCAATAAAGGGAGAGAAGAAAATTCAAGCCTTTATTTAATAAATATTTATTTAATAAAGAAAATAAATAATAGCCGAATTCATGAGTAGTCAACTTGTCTAACATATTCTCAGTCTCTTCAGTTAATAATATGTGTATTTATTGATCATTTGTACAAAAGGGAATTTTTAGTTCTTGTTCACTTTTGTGCTGTAGTATTTCTCTCTCAGTTTTTCAGTTCTTGCAGCAAAATAATTTTGTCCTTCCTCTGTAGTTATTTATTGGAGCAGATCCCAGTAAGTGTCAGCTTTTTGAAAATCAAATAAGAAACACCTGTTAGAAATGCTTAGCTACCACTGAAAATCATAGAATTAATGTAACGCAAGCCTTCTAACTGAGATACACGAATCAAAAAAGGTATCTTTTATGCAAGACAGCTCTCATCAGCTCTCATTAACTTGCCCATATTTTGGCATTCTAGTTTAGTATTTAAGTAAAGCACTTTGGAATACTACTATTACAGATGTTTTTTTTTTTCTCTTATCTTTAGAGTTACAGAAGTGATAAACTGATGGGTCTTTGGATCAAAATTGCAGACTAAATAATAAGAGAAGTGTCTGGATATCAATTTAATTCAGTATCTGATGGCAAGGGCAGTATACTTATAATAAATTGATTAATGGGTAGATGGAATGCACTCTAACTCATTTTGGCCACAAGTTTGGTGCAAAGCACTGAAACAAACCTCCATGTGCACATAAAGGGATGTGCACACACACACACACACACACACACACACACACACACACACACACACACACGAAAGATATATCTTAGCAACAAACAATGATAAGAGTGTCATAAAATCACCAAAGCATTTAGTAATATGACGATTACTGAAAGTCAATGTTAAACACAAATGCTTAACTCAGGGTTCTTTTCATTTCATACATGCTATGTATGTCCTGATATAAAAACATAAGAAACTTCTCAGTTAAAGAATTACAAGGTTAGTTAAAAAAATAATTAAAGAAAAACATCTAGTTGCAAATAGTATCTCTTGCTCTTAGAACTATCTTTTACCATATCCATTTTGGCTTACAACAGCCAGACTTTACTGTTTTGCAATTTTTTCCTTCACCCCTCTAAAATGATTCAGAGCTTCTGGAATCCTTACCTATTCTTTCCCCTTACAAGGATTTATGGTTATGTGGTGAGGTTCAAAGTGAGAAAAATATTTATTTGCTTGATCCCCAAGTAATAGCTTCTGCCTTCTATGGAACACTCACAGTTTCCAACAGTGGCTGCATGCAATGCAATAACCACAGTAATACTAGTAAGGAAAAAGCCCTGATATCTGTCAGCGCTATCCCTGATTTCTCCCATGGCTTGATCCCTCTGTTTCTGCCGTCGCTCAAACTCTGAACATCAGTATCACAAACAGAAGCTTTGTCTTTGTCCCATTAGGTCAGCTTCCTCATTGCAAATTTTCTACTGTGTCAAACTAAAATGTTGCAGCTTTTGCCATTAGCTATGCTTGGCTTTTTAATCAGGCTGCTTAGCACTCCCTGAAAAGCTAAACAGCAGCTGTTTGAGACCCCTGGAACTCAAAAAGTAACATAAGACTAAACAACTTTGCCTTAGCACCTTAAACCTGGAACTGATTAACTGATGGTGTGCAACTAGTGGTTACCTATACATGGTTCAGTATGAATTAAAACACCTCCTTGACAGAAATGTGTATCCCCCCTGCTGTTACTTGTTCCACATCCACCCCTCTTTACCACTCCTTCTGACACCCATTCTCTAACTTGTATTCCTTTGCTGTGCTTCCTGCTTTTCCTGTCTATATAAAAATGTATCATATAAATAAAGCTGCACTTACCAAGTATGAGGATGAATTCTTGCAAATACCTTTTCCAGATAATTTCAAGTGACCAGCAAAGCAAATAGATTAGAGTATGTTCTGAAAAAGTAATCAGAAAGCAATAAACATTCAGCCTGCTGTATACAATAGAAGACAAACTATTTGTATTATTCATTAAACATAATGCCAATGCACAAATGCAACAAGCTAAATGGCTCATGCATAGTCATATGACAATATGCTTTCATTACTCATCTTCAAACACAATTCATACAATTTAAGGTTTCCCTAACAAATGATAAATAAATACTATCTTGTCATTTAAATAACACATTCTGTTGAGTCAGATTGTATTATTAAACACAGAATTACATAAGTGAGTCCAGCCACTTAGCTATATCTCAAACTACAAAAGACTGCAGAAGTCTCTGTTAATTCCTACACAGTTTACATTGCAAATGTGTCCATTCTTGTAAAAAGGAGACATGTTGACAATGTTTTTATAAAAGGTTTTATAAATAATAAAAGTATGGAGATGAATCTCTGAGTCGGCATGATAGGTTATTTACTCCAAATGCCAAACACCACCAATGGAGAAAGGTGGAAGCAGAGGGTGCCACCACTATAGTGCACAGTTGGTGCAGATTATACTACTGTCCGCAAGGACACAACAGAAGAGTGTCCAAGATTTTATTAAAAGCTCTCATTATATTTGGAACAATTTTGCAAGTAGTGAAGAAGGGGGGTAAAAAGGCTATTGGGTTAAAGATTAATAGCTTACTAGGAGAGATGACTAAAAAGAAGACTGCAGACATTTCGGTGAAGATGTTCTGAAACCCAGCAGAAACCACATCTGTAGAATCAGGGATGTAACCTAAGGCAAGGATAAAAAAGTCAGAAAGGTAGCAAATATTTTATCGTTATGTTAACCATTAGTCTAATTACTTCACTGCTCATTATCAATATGCATGTCTGTATACCACAATAGTCATTCTTCAAACTAAAACTGCCAAACAAACTAGTGAAACCGAAAACCCCGGAGGAAGCAGTCTGCAGATTGTAGTCCAATAATCCAATCTTGCAAAAAATTGTATGCAAGTAATGTAAACAAGGTTGTTGTATGCCAACTTCCAGAATGTAGAACCCCCCCCCCCCCAGCTAAATTAATGCATGTTTCTAGATGGATACTTTTTCAGTACTGAAAAACATAGTTTGCCTTGAAATTTGAAAAATAAGTTGTAAAGTTTTTTTTTAGCACAGCCTAAAAGTTAATAAAATAAAATGTAATAAATATTCTAGCACGTCAGTTCACAAAAAAAAATATTAGTGTTTTTGCTATGATGTACATGGTTTATGCCAGGATAAACCCTAGAATTTAAGGTAATATGACACATGCCTAGTTAAACATTCTTTTCAGCTACTAATCTTGCAATCTGTTTCTAGTGTTTATCTTCTTTGAGTATTAGTTATAAGCTGTAAATTGCATATGCATTGTACCAATAATCTTAGTATTACACCATGATTTTAAATCTGCAGTAGCTGCATTCTGTACATTATTTTGAGAATCTCTAATGCTGTATCTGTATTATATTGACAAGACCTATATTTTTCTGAGTTAAAATTAAATTAGCAATAGAACTTAGGAAGAAAGGTACCAGTAAGATAATAAAGAAAATGTCCTAAATACCATTTTCTGCTGGGGAGCTGAGAACACTTAAGTGAAACTTTGGATGCATTTGCTGGAACATTCCAATATGGAACAGTGAACATAGATGGTGTGATCTAAATGTTCACCATTTGTGGTCTTTGCTATTATTTCTACTAAAATAAATTAACTACATACATTTTGCTAAGTAACAACTTTTGCTCTAGTGTATCCATAGGACAAAGGATAAATTTCCTTTCATCTGCCATGTGTCACTTGTGTAAAGGAAAGCTAAAAGACACATGCCCCAACAGTGGTAGAACCACTAGTCAGGACAGGGGGTGACAGTGGTTCTCCAAGACATTTCAGCTGCATAGTGAGTTCCCAGACAATAAATGCCATTGAACACATTATGTTCATCCCTGCTGTACAGTGACATCTTGAACAGAACTTTTTTTCCCATGCTGATGTCCTGCTGCCCTACTTTGAATTTGATGACACTTGCTGTACTAGGCAGTGAAATATGATAAGTAACACACATGATGTCAGATTGATATCACTTCATTATCTACAGGCATACCTCTCAACCCCCTGGAGCAAGTCATCTGGACAAATCCATAAATAAAAGTGGGACAAAGGCCCAAAAAATAGGGGCAATTTTTAAATATTTCTCTTACAAACTTAGAAAGTTGATAGACTAACATGTTTTGATTTAGCATAAATAAACTGATTGATATCTAGTCTGAAACTCAAATGTCTATCAATATTTTCTAACTTTAATCCTTAAGGGTTCCCAATAATTTGCCACAAAAGCACAATTTTATGAAAAACAGGCAAAAAATATATATGAGGCCAAGATCTGGACATTCTGCAAACATCTGTACAGTTGAGAGGTATGTGTACAGACCAATTTTAAAATAGAAGCAGTAGGGAATGGAGGCATGGAGGAGGTGGAGAATACACAGTACAAGAAGGCAAACAAGAAGAATGCAAATGAAGCGGTAGCAGCAAAGCACAAGGTAAAAAGATGAGCCAAGAGAGGAAGTAAAGACATTTTTGTTACATATAGAAGAAGGAAGGAAATGAGGGACAGCCCAAAGTGGGGGGGGGGGTGCCATGCTAACAGGGATGAAGGGCAGAGTGAGGAAAGCAATGGCCAGACACTAGAATAGGGATGAAGGAGTTTGGTAGGGAATGGGCTTTCCAAAGGAAGGATAAAATGGAAGGATCAGATGACTTGACCTCAGGGTTCTCTGGAATCTGCAACAGGAAAAACTCTAAAAAAAAAAAAAAAAAAAAAAAAAAAAACGGAATAAAGTGACTGGAGAAACAAATTACTTCTAAAATATATATAATGTTCTAAGCGCACACGGCTTTAGGATAGTCCAGTAACAATTAAATAGCAAAGATGATGAAATAAATAGCAGAGTATTCCAATAAATATAAGAATAAAACACTTTAATAGTAAGCGCTTTCACAGTTTCCAAAACAACTGCTTCATCAGACTACAAAATTATAAGCAACAGACATTTTAAATACAAATGGTAAGCCAATCACCATTCAAATGCAACAATGTCTCATTACTACTTAAAGATACAAAGCATAAAATAGTGCTATTCAGCACAAATTAATGTTTAAGAGGTCTCATCTTCAAAAAAGTGTTATTCTTATTTTTATTGGAGTACTCTACTATTTATTTCATCACCTTTGCTATTTCATTGTTTCTGGACTATCTTAAAGCTGTGTGTGCCTGGAACATTATATATTTTCTCTGGAATCTGTCCCGTGTGCTGACAGTTTTAGTGATGGAAGAATTTATATAGACCACTGGCCAGAGTCAAAGAATTTGAGAAATGGAAGACAGCAGGTGTGGCACCCATGGACAAGAAGAGCATGCAAAATCTATGGACATACAAGCTTGTTAGCCTAAGGAAGAGCACAGATAGAATCTTCTTGGAAAGGTTGGTTAGTTTCCTAGAAGACAGTAATCTACAGGACAACAACTATCATGAATTTATAGATGGAAGAAGATGTCAGACAAACCTGATCCAGTTTGTATGACTAGATTGCAAGAGATTTTAACAAGAACAATTGGGCATCACCAAGGTCTTTGACTTCTCAGAGGAATTAGTGCTGACTGCATGGAACAGAGTGACAAAAGCCTGATGAACCCCTGATGACCTATGTTTGACTAGTGGCACAGTTGCTGGAAGGATCTGGCAAGGCAGGATAGGAGACAGTGTCCAGCACTGCCTTGGCCATCTTTAAGTGAGAGAGGGTACCTGGCTTGCTGCAGTATGAAAAGCATGGCAAGCCCTCTGCTGCAAATAGTATGCCTCCTGTTTGGGAGGTTGCTCATGCACAGAAGTACGCCTGCCACTCATAAAAGCTATAGCAGAGCTCTCAAGGCTGCTGTAGAGGGTGGGCTAGAGCATAATGGAAAACTCTCCCCAGCAGCATTATGGTGCTAAACCAGTGTCCTTGATCTCTTAACTGGTCTTGAATGTGAGTTGGGTACATCCTGGAGGAGGCTAAGGTTGGTCCAATAGATCTGCTGAATAAGGAGAAGAGATGGTGGCAGCTGATAGTCAAATGTAGGGAGACAAAAAAAAGGCTAAGGAATTAGACTGCTGTAGGGCTTAATTTTAGGAAGTGGAAAGTCATGGTTAAAGGGATAATGTCAGGATTAAGGAAAGGGTCAAGTATATTAAGAGTGGTATTGCTGCCCACTGTTCTCTATTACTGTCAGTGTGACCCTACCCCAAATGTGCACATCGTGGCTCAGGATTCTTTATTACTTTCTCTCAACAGCACTGTCAGGGTGATTGTGCCTCATATATGGTGAACACAACTTCATGATTCTTTATTACTGTCTGTCCAATATTGTCAGACTGAACTTGCCTCAAATGTGGTGAATGGCACTTTGTGGTGGTCTGTTATTGCCTATCCAATGTCATCATTGTGTATGTGTCCTAAATGTGATGAATAAGTCATCATTGTTCTTTATTGCTGTTTATTGACCACTGCCAATGTGAAAGTGCCCCGATGATTCCTCACAGTTCTTTATGTTTATTCATTTAGCATTGTTAGTATGAACTTGACCTAAATGTGATAAGCAACCTCTTATGGTCCTTTGTTACTGTCTATACAGTATTGTCAGTGGGGACATGTCCCACTGAATGACAATCCTTTACTACTGGTCTTGCAACACTGAAAAAATCTGTATATAATCTTTCACTGAGTTGCAGCTGATAAACCTGCCCAAAGAATCAAGGAATAAGAAGCAAATGTGACCAAATCAAACACACACACACACACACACACACACACACACACACACACACACACACACACACACACACACACACACGCACACACAGACACACACACACACACACACACACACACACACACACACACACACACACACACACACACACACGCACAGAGTGTACAAAGTGCATGCATGCACACACTCAGTTGTCATTCATCACATTATTTTCTGTTTTTATAACTCACCAAATATGAGTACTGCAACAATCACTAACAGAGGAAACAGTCTTCTGCAGAACCATGGCCTATGAAAAAAAATATATATATTTAGGCTATCCTTTATAATCAAAAATCTATGTAAAACCATGCAAATGTGCAATCAATATGATTTAATTTAGAAGAATATTTTGCCACACAAGTTGACATATATGAACCAGACGTTGGTGTTTTCTTTTTTAAAAGTATTTTTGTGATCATTTCCAAATGGCCTAAAGCTGCTAGGAACTACATCAGTTCCTTTAGGCTCATCCTTTTTCTCCTGCAAGGGCTATGTCCATATGTTGAGGTTCTGCAGCTGTTACACAGTGTGAATGATATTTTTTTCTCATCACCAATCCATGGCAAATATTGGGTCTACTTATTAACTCAAATGTTCAAAAGTTCGAATGCATAAAGATTGACACATATGCACTGAACTCTTAAACGTTCGAAAGTTAATAAAGAAAAAAATACACAGAAAAAAAAAAAAGATGTAGGCAGGGGGGCAAGCCACATTGTACCCCCCACACCCCCCACTACTTAAATATACCAACTCCGAGATGGCACTACATTGAAGTAAATGGAAATCTCCACCTACGGAGATTTACGTTTACAGTTTTCGACGGCTTGCACTTTCGATGCATATGGTTCAATCCATATGTATTCACGGTTTTAGGCTTTCGCGTAAATAAAGTAGACCCCAAATATTGTGTAAGAATGTCACTAAGTGGAGAATGCATCCACCCTAGCACCTCAGTAAAGATATTTGCTGGATCCCCAAATGGTAGCTGCTGCCTTTTATGGACTCCTCCTTCAGTTTCTAAAAATGCAAGCAGGTAATGCAGTACCCCACTGATCCTTCTCAGAAAGAAGCAATCCTTGCACTCTCCCAAGCTTTGACTCCTGCTATTTCCACTAACACTTGAACCCTGTACATTAGCATCACAAACAGATGTTCTGCCTCTGTGTCATCAAATGGCTTGCTCTTTTCTAGTTTTTGCACTATATCAAACTACAATTGTGTGTCTTTTATGATTAGTTGTGATCCTGTGATCTAATCAGCTTCTTGCTTATAGCTTCTTGAAGAGCTAATTAACAGTAGTTCAAGAGCCCTAGAATCCATAAAGGAGGAGACAACAAGGCACTTATCTCAGCATCTTGAACTTGTATCTGCCTACCTTAGGCTCATAGGTTCATAGGTAGGTACTAGGCTATTGGCCCTGGGCCTATATAAACCTAGCCAAATGGTACCCTGGCTTTTGCCACCCAAGAAAATTATTTTCCTGTGCCCCTGTCAAGCAGAGCCACAGAGGTGATCCCCAGGGTGAATTTCCTATCTCCCATCCAATCATCAAGATTTTTCTTGAAGTGTGCTAATGAGGAGCTTTGTTTGATATAGATAGGTAGTTGTTCCAGAGGATGGGAAGTCTCTGGGACAGGAATCTATCCCTCCAGCATGTTCTGTTTATTATGGTGACAAGGTTTAGGTCCCTAGAGCATGTAGCTCGGAGGGATTGTGATTTCTTTAAGTGGAGCATGTCCAACAGCTGTGGGTTTGACATAGCTTTGTATGTTAGGCAGAGATCGCCTCTGTGTAGGCAATATGCAAAAGAGTAAAGCTGGAGTTTTTTGAGACGATCTGTGCAGGACATCTGTTTGAGACTGGTAATCCTCTTTGTGAGGTATTTCTGTGGCCTTTCCAATTGTTGTAGATGTCTTGTGAGGTACAAAAGGAGTGTTGTACTCTATAATGGGTCTAAAGAGTGATGAGTAGAGGGGAACAATGACCTCTTTTTTCCTGGATGAGAAACCTTTTGTGATGAGGTGTGCCACGTAGAAGGATTTCCTGACTACTGTGATGATGTGATTATCAAAGGAAAGACTACTATCCACCTGTGTTCCAAGGTCTCTTATCACACTTTTGGTGTTAAGTAGACTACCGCCTATGTGGTAGTTCACGGGTACAGAGTTTTTACCAAAAGGGATGACAATGAACTTTTTGGCAGTGAGCTTTATGCCATGGCTATGACACCAGGCATCTGACTCAGTGAGGCCCTTTTGTAGGATGTCCACATCGTTAGGAGTTTTGATTATGGCTCCTAGTTTGCATTCCTCTGTAAACTTTGTTAGCCAAAGACCTTCTGGGTTAGCCTATACTTCAGAGAAGTAGATACCAAACAGGAGAGGACCTAGGACTGAACCCTGCGGTACTCCACTTGTCACTGGTCTGAAGTTGGATTTAGAGTCTGCTACTTTCACAGTGTGGGTTCTGTCAGTGAGCCAGTTGGCAACCCATCTTGTGACATAGGGATTTATACCTAGTTTAATGAGTTTATTTATAATTCCAGAGTGGGGGATGGTGTCAAAAGGCTTGGCGAGATCTAGATAGGCTGTGTGAACCACCTTACCCTCATCTACAGCTGTGGTGATCGCTTCAAAGAAGTCTATCAGGTTTAGGAGACATGATCTACCTTTTACAAACCTGAACTGGGTAGAGTCCAGAGTTTGGAGATTACCAATGTCATTGTTTATAAGTTCCATGATGATACGTTCCATAGCCTTGCAGACCAGGCTCATCAGGCTAATGGGGCGGTAGTTCCCGGGGTCCGTGGCGGCTCCCCCTTTATGGAGTGGGATAACCATTGCTGTGCGCCATTCAGTGGGCACAAAGCCTGAAGTGAGGCTATGATTGAACATGGTACTTAGGTGGGGTGCCAGTTCGTTCTGTAGTTCATGTAGAATGCAGCCTGGGATGTTGTCAGGTCCCATGGATGCTATGTTCTTGGCTTTGGTGAGTGTGTGTTTTACCTGTGCAGCAGTGATTACAGGAACTTTGCATTCTTCCAGTATAGAGATGGGCCCTTTAGGGGATGAGAGAGGGGTAAAGTTAGCACTAAACCTATCTGCCAGGATGTTAGCAATATCAGTTGGTTCTGTATATTTAGTGCCATTGTGCTATAACTCAGAGCAGATCTGAGTGTTGCCATTGAGATTCTTGACATAGCTATAGAATGCTTTGTGGCTGTCTTTAGAATCAGTGGTGATTTTATTTTCGTAACTAGCTTTGGAGGATTTTATGAGGGATCTCAGCTTCTTACTGAGGCTGACCACGGAGTTTCTCCAATCATGGGATTTTCCTCTTTTTTGCAACAATTTCTTTCTTCTATTGTAGAGTTTGTTTATGGCAGGGGACCACCAGATTGGCTTCCTTTTTTTAGAGGATAGCATCTTGGTTCTGTTAGGGATTGCACGATCCATGCACTCGTGTAAGTGCTTATAAAGTGCAGTTGTATAGGATTCAGCAGTCGTACCTCTATTGTCCGTCAGCATGGGCATCGTGAAGTTTGCCACTTCTGTCTTAAGAAGCGTGAAGTTGGCTTTGGAGAATTTTTTTACAGTGGTTTTCCTAATGGGGGGGGGGTAGGGGTGGGATGTGGATGTCTAGGGTGATTTGCTTGTGGTAGGATCTGACCAATGAGGAATTGACCTCTGATGTGGAACACCAGTTGCCCATGTTGGTAATAACCAGGTCTAGGATATTGCTGCCCCTGGTGGGGGTGTGGATAAGTTGATCCAAGGAGATGGAATTTATGAATTCCAGAAAATATTGAGCACAAGAGTTGGTACATGAGTAGTTTTCCCAGTTAATGGTGGAGTAGTTGAAATCGACCATTATTAGGGTGTTAGGTTGTACCCTAATATTTTCCAGTGTATCAAGAAATGAGGAGTGGGAATCCAGGGGGCATGGTGGGGGATCTGTAGCAAGCTACAATTTGGATTGCAGTTTTGCCCAGAGTTAGTTGCACTTGGATAATCTCGAATGCATTATGCTGAGCAACTAGCCTGGAGGTGTGGATATCCTTAATGAATATGGACACGCCTCCGCCTTTAGTGCTTCGGTCCAGGTTAGGTGGCCGAAAGGTGTGGTATGAATTATAGCCTGGTAATGCAGGGGTGCTCTCTGGAGCCTTGAACCAGATCTCTGTCATGCACAGATGTCAATGTTCTCCATTTTAAGGAGTGCCTCGAGTGAGTGCATTTTGAGGTTTAGACTTTTAGCATTAAGTAGCATTACCCTCAGATTTTGCTTGCTTGTACCTGTTATGGTGGTGAATTTGTCATTTAATCTTGCCTAAAAAAGGCACTATAGGGGTGGCAAGAGCCTTAGCCAGTATCTGGAATCCCAAGGGTGACAGGTGCAGGCCATCTCTGGCAAAGCATCGTGGTTTGTCGATCATGTCATCCCAGGCAGACAGATACTGGATCCCCTTAGAATGACACCAGAAGCTTGGCCAATTGTTCAAGTCAATCATTTTGTCCTTGTACTGTGGTATCATTCTAGGTGATGGCAGGATGCTACTCAGGGCTAGGGTCATACCTGCCTGGGCTACAAGATCGGACAGCTCCTCCATGTCTCTTTTCATGTAGTCTAGGGAGGTATGTCTCAGGTCATTCACACCAACATGGACAATGACAGTGTCAGATGTATACTTGTTGAGGAGTAACCTGAGTGCACGCATTATGTGGTGGATCCTGGCACCTGACACCCAGCTGACAGTAACATTCTCCTTGTTTAGCCTGGTGAGCGGAACATCAGTGTCAGTGTGCCTGACTATAGAGTCACCTATGACTAGAGTGTTGGGTAAGTTGTTATGCCTTATGGGCTGTGGTTGAGTGGCACACTGAGTTTGTGGGCTATGTGTCATTTGGGTTGTGTTGGGGGGGGGGTGGAGGTTGCTTGCGTTTCTGTTTGGAGGTCCCTGTTGCTTGGGTTGATTTTTTTCTGAGAGACTCTGCAAATGTAGGTGTGTATTTTGTGTTTCTATGTGTCTGTTTTGGTGGTGTAGGTTTTGAGGGACTATGTGATGAGTGTGGTGTGGTGCAAGTGTTTACCTTCTCCTCTTGACTGTCTAGTCCAGTCTTGGGTGAAGAGAGCTTTGCTTCCAGTTTGGCTATACAATGGTATACAGGTTACTTACGGGTCCGGTGACATGAAATTAAAATACCTCATTGATAGAAAAGCATATCCCTGCCTGCAGTTACTTGTTCTCCACTCCATCTCTCTTTGCCACTTGTCTTGCTCTCCATAACTAAACCATATCCATTGGCAAGGGGGGGGGTGTCTTTCTGCCTTTCCCTATATATACCTATTTGCAAAAATAATTTCTGTAAAAATGAGTTAAATAAACAGAGTAATTTATGATGCTTTTTGATTAACACTGAATTTTTCCACTGACCTTATAAGGAAATTAATTCCTTTTTTAATTATCATGCATAATATGAAGCGCCAGAACCTTTGAAATAAGAGATGGGATCCTGAAGCATCTGCTAAAAAAAAAAAAAAAAAAAAAAAAATCAGAAACAGCAAACTATATACTTAATGAATATAGTAAAATACACAGTACTGGGATATTTATTAAACATATGTGGCAGGCAAACAACTTTATGATCTAGCATGAATTTATTTATTTATTTATTTATTATTTATTTTGACATTTGTTAACCAGGTTAGTCCAACTGGGCAGATGCCCTTTTTCAGCAGAGAACTGAGGAGAAAAACTCCAATGGAATGTTAAATATAGTAAATATTAAACAAATTAACATATAAGGAGTACAGTTTTGTCTTATACTTAGAAAAAGAAATTATACAAATCTTTGTAAAAATACATTTCATAAGAGATATGTCACACATAATCAAGTTATAGATCATTGCAATAGTAAAGCAAAATCTTAGCCTAAGAAAAATATTTGCACTATAGAAGCTGACAGTCAGTAAAAAGCCAGTGAAGTGAAATATGATAGTAGATGTATAGTTGTTTACAGCTGCAAGGAGCCCTATTAGTGATATAGAAAGAGTCATTGAAATGGATTGTAGAGACCGAGAGGAAAATACAGTCATGAGAAAAGCCTGTGTGGGTTCAACACTGAAGATAGATAGATTAATATATCTTACAGAGCCACAGACGTATGAAGAGTAAACATTCAGGACAGAGGAAAGTAGAGGCAGAGGAGGTAGAATTTATGATGGGTCAGTACAGGAGCAGGTCCAGGAGTTTAGCACATACTCCTTTAATGCTTGTTTGAAACAGTTTGTGTGATGACGTGATCGAATATAGAGAGGAAGTTTGTTCCAAGCAGAGGTGACTGAGTGATTATAAAGTAGTTTGCCAATGGATTTATTGAGTTTGTAGATTTGAAGGAGATGTTGGACGGAGCTGCATAGTTCATAGTTAGGAACATAAAGAGTGATAAGAGTTGTAAGAGTAGGACAGACTAGGGGGTGGTGAAGGATGGAGTGAGTCAGGGGTAGGTGAGGCAGAAGGAGTTGATGCTGCAATTCCAGCCAGTGGAGCTTTATTTAGAGAAAGGCAGTGGTGTGAGCAAAATGGGAGATTGCTGGTAAATCTAGCTATTTTATTATACGTGAGTTCAAGTTTAGTCAAAAGATTCTTTTGGAGGTTAGTTAGAATAGGGGAGTATATGATATGGTAGAGAGTAGGTAGGACTGAGCTAAGGACAGTTTAGATTCTTGTGTTAGGAATTTTTTGTTTCTATAAAGTAGTCCAAGTTTTTGATAGGTCTTTTTGATGCAGTTATTGATGTGAATGTCAAATTTAAGTTCATCATCGATGAAAACCCCAAGTAATTTAGTGTGGGGTTCAACCTTGAAATAGTGTTGTTTAGTGAAAAAACTGAGAAGGTACATTTGAGGTGTTGGAGAGACTTGGGGAGGAAGAGGAGGAGGTTTGTTTTATTAGAGTTAAGTAGAAGTTGGTTGGCTGTGAGCCATTTTTCAACAGAGTGCAAAGATTCTTGGCTGAGGGTGAGTAGATGAGGTACATTGTTAGAAGAAGAAATAATAGCAGAGTCATCAGCATATTGTGTTAGTGAGGAGAATGGATAGGATTGGTAGAGATTATTAGTAAAGATAGATCCTTAGAGCCTTCAGGGACCCCGGTTTGAATGGAAAGGAATGCTGAAGTTGCAGAGAGACATTTAACAGACTGTAATCTATTTGATAGGTAGAGACAGAGAACCAGCTGAGAGTATAGTTGGAAAGATTAAGGTAGGCTACTTTGGAGAGAAGAAGGTTGTGGGAGACAGTGGTGAAGACATTAGAGAGGTCAAGGAGCAGGTATGCAACTAATTTGTTCTTGTCAAGAGATGTGGAGATAGAATGAGTAAAAGATAGTGCGGTGGTTGTGCTTTGATGAGGGTGAAAACCATGATGTGTAGGGATGAGGAGATTGTCTTGAATGAGATGTGTAATGAGCTGTTTATATATGCACTTTTCAAGAATTTTAGAAATGGGAGATAGAATAGCAATAGGCCTGAAATTAAAGGGGTCAGTGGAGTTTCCTCCTTTATGTAGGGAAAATGTCCGGGACAAGATTTTCCTGAATTTACTTATTGATAAGTATGGAGATGTGAGAGGCAATAGAAGAAGCTGCTAATTTGAGGTAGGGAGGTGTCAAGTTATTGGCAGAAGGGGAGCAGGGTTTAAGTTTACTGAGGAGTGATCTGACATAAGAAGAGGGGATAGGCTTAAGAGAAAATGAAGTGGTGTTGGAGGGTGGGGGGAGTATCTGGGTAGGTATTAGCATCTGTCTTTGTTAATTTCTGTATGGAGTCTATTAAAAAGGTGTTCAGTACAGTGGCAGTCTCAAGGGGAGGGCTGTTAGGGGGAAGGATTTAGTGCAGATGGGTTCCCTGTTGTAAGAGTTTGTTGATGGTACTTCAGATTTTTTGGGGGGTTAGAATGAGGGTTTTTCTGCAGATTAAGGTAATATTTTTTTTGTCTAGATTGAGTCTTTTTTTTAGTTAAATTATGAAGCTTTCCATAGAGCTGGAGATTAGAATGAGTTTTGGGTTTATGCCAGGTTTTCCAAGCACAGTCTCTCCTGTGCTTGAGGGTATAATAATGTAAGGAAGTGGGAAAGTTAGATGGAATGCAATGTAATAAGGAGAGTTATGTCAAGTATATTAGTTAGGTAGAATAGTAAGAGTTACGGAAAGAGGTAGTTAGCAGTACAGTTAGGCTGTGGGAGGGATTTGAGATATAATGAGAAGTTTGTTGTGATAGGATAGTTTTACAGGAAGAGGTGGTGGGGAAAGGGGGAGTGACATTACCAGACAGACTATAAAGGTAATGGAAGTGGGGGTGGGTGAGAATGAGGGTAGAGTAGGTGATCAGCATCAGCCCTAGCTCAGTGAGGTTGAACAGAGTGGGGCTACACTATCACTGCTTCAGTGGAGACCAAACAAAGGAAAACAATCAGTAACTTATTTGTTTTGTATTGTTACCAGTCAATTAAATAACAACTAGTCATCAACAGTTCTCTGTAGACAAGTCTTGGTCTTTATTTATTGTTTGGTTATAATTCTTTTTCAAAAGTTTGATCTAGGCTTACAGTTGCACAATGCGAAGTAGGTGGCAACATTTTAAAGAGTAGTGAGTGAAGAGATGAATGCAAGTAAAGAGGGAATGTCAGAACTTAGAGGAACAACTTGAAGCTAATTTAGTAATGTCAATCCAAACAGTGACAGGGTCTGGTTTAACATGGGATAATAAGAAGGACAAGGGAGCATCACGGTGATGTGCTACAGCTGTAAATGGTCCTTACAATTGGTAGGCTATTACATGAAAAGTTTTTATACACATAGAGTAGTTAGAGCTTGAGTGACATGGAATGTCCGCTGCAGGGGCAACCTCTTGAGGGATGTAATTCTTTCATGTGGGTAAGTGGAATTTTAACCCATTTGGTTAAGTAAGGGACCTAGAAACAGGGAAAAAGAGGAATAAGGCTGATTGCTAGTACTATCAGGAGAGGGTCTTGGTAGAGGGGGAAAGAGGAATAAGGTAGGATAAGAAAAGTGGCAGGAGACGTAAGCAGAAGGAAAATTAAAACTAATTAGTGTAGTGAGAAGAGAGGAGAGGAAAGCAAAAGTTGATGAAGTGAGAGTAAGTGAAATATAATAAAAGCACTCGAGAGAAATACTGTCTAAGAGAAGTTAGTAGAGGGAGTAGACATAGAAAAGGCAGTGACTTTAAATATTAACAGAATTTCAATTCAAGAAGCAAACTGGTTCAGGCATACTCATAATACATTGTTTTAATTTTTGCTAAGATACACCTCACACTCCACAAGCCACAGTGAATTCCTACATATCATGTTATGAGTTTCTTCATATTTATCTTGAAACATACTTGTTTTGGTAGAATTGTAATTATACTATACTTAGAGAAAAATAAAGCACCTTGCTAATAAAGGCATTCAATTCTAAACTATTCAGGCCCTGATGTTAATCTTGTTTTTGACTTTATTATTATTCAAATCACAGACAATGACAGACAATGACATACTTGTCTTTTCCACACCAGTTAAACAAACGATTTGACCTATATAAGAGGGGGATTGCTCAGTGCACAGCTGTCTAGTCATGTGGAAAGAAAATGTGTGTTGGCTATGTTTTTGAAATTATACTGCAAGTAACAACAACATGGAGTCAGAATCTATGGACTGCATGGCAGGCTACAGATAATGAATTCAGGTGATCAAACATACCATGATAGCAGATGTTTGAACAGTAGGTTTACAGCTGCAGTAGAACTACTGATAAAATGGAATTAGATGCAATCAGATACCTATCATTCTTTCCAGATGTCCACAGGTACAAAACTTTCATCATCGGAGCTGATGTCCTTCTTAAGGCAAGGATGTCTGAATGACACTTAGCTGTAAAAAGGAGAACAGCCCATGCCATCTTGTGTTCTTGTTGGAGCAAGGGATCACCAACAATAAGTGTGACTTGTACCTCTGGGAAAGGTATCCGTGGCCTAATAATGTTATCCTCCTCCGCAAAGAAGCCTGCTCAATCACCCTAGATGTTTAAGATGGCTGTCACCTGTGGTGAGGATAGCAATTATTGGTTGAGGAGCTTATCTGCAGTAGTTGGACCTTAGGTTCCTCTAGGGGTCACTCATATTCTGTCTTGCCCCATAAGTTGACGGGAAAGAAAAAGAAGGAACAAAAATGGGGGATATTGTGGAAGAAGCTAATTCTTCAGTTGATATCTTATGCTACCATCTACAGTTATAACTAGTATACTCACTATGTTTCTTATAAGGATCAGTGTTACACTGTGACTCTTGTATATGGACAAAGTGCTAAAGCAGTTTTCTACCTTGAGATTAGACTGAAAGTAAAAATTTAAGTGGCATGATGCGTTCTACTTCTGTAGTGTTTGCCCATCTTTCAGTATTTGGAGACAGTGTAGAATCTGTCCAGAATGCTGCACTGCAGATACTCTATATTTCTAAATAAAGCTGCAGTGCTGGGTGCTTTCCATGCAGAATGTAATTTTACCAAACCCTCCTATTACTTTACCTTAGTAATCAGGTATTGCAATAGCCAGTCATTTTGATAGCATTTTTGCATACCTCTCAAATGTCCAGATTTTTGTAGAATGTCTAGATTTTTGCCTTACATTTTTGGTCTATTCCTCATAAAAGTTGGGTTTTCTAGCAGATCACTGAGGCATGGAGTTAGTAAATAATTACACATATTTCAGTTTCAGACTTTATATCCTTCAGGAAATGCATGCTAATGAAAAATCTGTTATTCTAGCAAATTTCTATGTTTTTAAGAAAAATATTTAAACTCTGTCCCTATTTTTGTGCCTTTGTCCGGCCATTATTTTAAGCTTTGTCCAGATTTCTTGCATTAAGAAGCTGAAAGTTATGTATTTTTGTCTGCCTAACTTTCCTGGTATAAAAGAAGGCAAAAGATATATCACATTATCTAAAAATGTTATGTTTGTGCAGTATCATAGCTGTCTGTATACATCCATCGTGTCTGCAACTATTTTCCCCAACTGCCTATTAGAAGTGTGAGAGCAGTAATTCTGAGTACTAACCCTTTCAAATATAAAGTGCAGTTACCAAACACTTATGGTAAGTAATGAAAAGCACAACTTTGTCATTAAAGTGTTTTATACGGGGCAGGCATCCCCACCCTGCACCCAGTCACACCTCAGCCACTTTATATACTAACTCTGTGAATGCACTAACTCAAGAGTAAGCAGAATCACCTCAGAAAATGCAAACTCAGACTTAATATACTCTCCCTGCAGTTGTGCTTTCAGTAAGGTGTGGCTCGTGGTACTGGTTGCTAGTCTGCAGCCCCTCTAAAATAAAAAAGAAAAGAAATTATTTTAAATTAAGAAAGTATATTATTATTTTTAAATCAAAAATAAAGGTAAATTTTGTCTGACTTTCTGTGTTTTTCCAGCTGCTAGAAACTTGACAAATGTGTATGCACATAGTTCTGAAGAAATAAAAAAAGAATTATCCTAACCCACTTACTGAGCTGTTTTCAAAACATCATCCAGTAGCATTTTAGGCATTTGACTTCTCTACCAGTTGGAAAGGTTCTTCCAAATGTCAGAAAAATCACTCAGTTTAACTGAAGTACTGCTTGAAGCAGTGGGGAGCGCTTTCTATTGACTAGAGCAGCCTGACCAAAAGTGCAGGAATCAGGAAGGAGGCTGCATGCAAGGCATGGGCATGGGAGACAGTTTTTTTTTTTTTTTTTTGGTAAAATGTCATTTTTTACATGCAATCTGCCTGCTACCACCTGCACAATGTAGGAAAGTAAGTGCTTAATGTAATTGTGTGTGTGAGTGTGGGTCTGTATGAATATACATATGGGGATGTGAGTGTAGATGCTTTCAAGTGTCTGCTGAATGTTTCTGATTTTTTTGTGTCGTATTCTGGTCTGTTCCTCTTAAAGTTGTAGAATTTCTGAAAAATCAGTGAAGATTGCAGTCACAAAATAATAATGACATACATTTCAGTTTCAGATTTAACAACATCAAGAAAGACATGCTAATGTGAAGTCTGCTATGCTAGCGAGTTTCTAAATATATAAAGGCTGAAGCTGTCCCTGATTTTGATCCATTGTCCATCATTATTTTAGCATTCTACTTGATTCACATGCTAAGAGATATTTATATTTCAATATATATTGTATATATATATATATATATATATATATATATATATATATATATATATATATATATATATATATATGTGTGTGTGTGTGTGTGTGTGTGTGTGTGTGTGCGCATGTGCATGTGCGTATGCATGTGAGGGGGCTTAGATGCTCTCAGCTGTCCCTGATTTTGCAGAATGTTTTTTTTTTCTTTTTTGTGGGTGTGCATGTGTCATATTTTGGTATGTTTCTCACAAAGTTTGTATTTTTCTTGTAACTCAACAATAACTGCAGTCATTAAATAATGATGATAGACATCTGCATTTCAGACATACCAGCCTTCAAAAAGCATATTAATGCAAAGCCTGTTTCTCTAGAAAGTTTCTCGGTATATAAAGATGATAGCTACCGCTGATTTTGGTCCTTTGTCTGCCATTGTTTTTATGCTGTCTCCTTGAGTGATAAGAGTTTGACATGTATGTGGTGGGGGAGTTTGCAGTGGGTTACACTGTATTCTGACAGCAGTGATGTGGAAAGAGGATAAGAGTTCTGTGGGGTAGTTATGCATTTTTTCATTTGTTTGATCATAAGCAAATATATGCTGTGTACAGACACTTTCATACAATTGGTTGTCATTGATAGTCATATCTGTGTGCATGTAGGGGTTATTATAAATTACTGTAGACAGTTTTTTCTATTTTATTACATTCTGATATCTGAGGTATATTCAGTCAATAAAGTTTGCTTTAACTGTTGGGTACAGGGGTTGTCTGTGGATCAATGTGATTGACACTATTGTCATTTATTCAAAATTAGCAGTTATTATTCTGACTTTGCAGAAGTAGTGTTCTTATCTTTTTTCACTTTCTACCACAGATGAACATCAGCAGTGACCTCAATAAATGGCTGTCAGTGGCAGTCTGAGGAGGTTGTATGTGATGGCAACTGACCAATAGCAGTTTCACACCAAGCAGTGTTGCCATCTAACAACACATGGTTCTTCCATTGAATTTTTGGCCGTTCATTTTTATAGGGTGGATTATGCATGCAGTTGTTGTCTCTATGTAGATTTTTATGAGCGTTTTGGTTTCTTCTCCCAGATTCTCAGCTGTATAATATATGCCCCTGGGCAATTGTTCTTTTACTTTTTATCCCAGTCTAACACCAGAGTGGTACACAGAAATTGTCTTTTCAAATGGGTAGTAAGGTAGGCAGTATTTCCAGCTTGGATGTATGTATTCTTTTAGGTTTACCTTCATATCATCGATCACACATGATTGACCGCCCACTTAATCGAACTGTTTCCGCGAAACCAAAATATGAAAATTTTAAAATGTTGAAATAATGTTGACTTTCGACATTTCCAGCCACGCCACACTTCCACACCAGGGCTACCATGGTTCAAAAAGGGGCAAGGTTTTGCTGTTTGGTTATGTGGAATTCGACATTGGAGACATTCGCACTTCGGTATTCGCAGAAGCCATTTCGCCCATATTGGGATCACCGATATGAAGGTAAACCATTCTTTTATTTATATTTTTAGTTCATTGGGAACTTCTATTTTCTTAGCTTTGAACATTTAGGTTTAGAAACAAAGTATAGTTGTATAAGTAAACTTACCATAAGAGAAAAATGTTCCAATGCTCACTGCTACAATAGCGTTAGGCTGGGTTACATCCTGCATAGGATGTAATGGCCAGTCAGTTTCCAAAGCTTCAAGGTACCTTCCACATGCTCAAACCATTAATCAACTCATGCTGAGCTGACTAAAAAGTCAGGTTTAGGCACCAAGCCCTTTAGAGCTTTCATGCCAGCTGAAAGGAGGCTAAGCCCTAGTAGGACATTGCTAGAAAAGAAAAAACTACACATCCACATCCTGGCATAAAAACACACAAAAAAACCCTCAACACCCCCCCCCCCCAAAAAAAAACAAAACAAGGGGGATGGAGGAAAAGAGAGAGCAACTACTGTAGCAGTAATCATTCAAACATCTGCTGTTATGCTATATTTACTTACACAGCTGTACTATGTTCCTCATATTGAACCCTGATGCAAGTAGCTTTAGCTATATAGATAGATTACCATAGCTTAAAGTAACTGAGAAGTAGAAAGGGGAAGAGCCCAGGGTCCCTTCAGAATAGTCATAGCAAAGCCTGTTCTAGACCTGGAGAAGGAAGCTAGTTTATATTGATTTGTAAACATATGCACAGAGGACCAAATTTCTGTTTCTAGAATACTCACAAAGTCTAACTCTTTACCAAAAGCCACAGTTGAAGCCAAGACTCTGGAAGAGTGAGTGTTGACCCTGCTGGAAAAGTTTTGTTGTGGTAGGAATAACAAAAATGAATGGTCTGAGACAAGCATTTGGAAACAGTCTACTTTGACACAGGGTACCCTGCAGTGATGCTGCTGTTAATGTTGTTACCTCACAGCAAGAGGTTCTCCGGTTCAGTTCTTGGCTAGGGTGCTTTCTATGTGGAGTATGCATGTCCTCCATGCATTCACATGGTTTTCTCTGGGTACTCCAGTTTCCTCTCACATTCTAAAGACATGCATCTGGAGTGTTTTTCCCCAGACCTCCACTGAAAATAGGCTCTCTCCCCATCAGACTTTCCAAGTCAACAAATGTTAAACAAACAAATAAATAAATAAATATTACCTTCACAAAAAATGAACAACTAATCAGAAGGTCCCTGAATTGTCTGTGGACATCAACAGTATGAAGTATCATTTCTCTCTCATTTCTGGGTTCAGGAAAGAAAACAGGGAAATGGATAGATTGGCTTATGGTAATCATGGATACCATTTTAGACATAAAGAAGGGTTAGTTCTAAAGAAACCTTATCTCTGTGGAAAATTTGATAAGGTTGATCTACCATAACAGCTTGCAGCTCAAATACTCATCTTGTAGAGGTCACAGCAATCAGTAAAACTATTTTCCATGTTAAGAACCTCAAGTCAGCCAGGTTAGCCGGTTTAAATGGTGCAGGTATTAGCTTCTCTAATGCAAAATTAAGACTAAGGAGAAGCCACCAGTGTTCTGAGAGGCTTTTTATATAACACCCCTTTCAAAAACATTTTCACATTAGGCTGCATTGAAAAATTGAGATCCACAGGCAGCCATGCTAAAATAGCTGACAGATTAACTTTGGTAGAGAAGTAAGACAGACCACAGGATAGTAACTCACACAAGCACTATAAAACTACAGAAACACTAACCCTGAATTGGTGCTGGTTCATTTGCTGGCTCCCACTAGAAAATCTTTTCCATTTGCTAATATATAATTTTCTACTAATAGGCATTCTTGACTGCATTAATACCTGCTGCATGTCCTCAGGGAAAAAAAAAAAACATGCCTGAAAGGTATTAAGACCCTATCATCCAGGAAATGTTTGGGGTGAGGATGTATCAAACAATACTGATCTTGTAAAACCAGTCTGTAAGGAAGCCTGTGGTAACTTACATAGCCAATTCCAAAAGAGAGGAGCACGACTGTAGTCTGGGCCAGAAGGTATTCACCACAATGATCTTTGGGGAGTCTTCCTGAATCTTCAGAAGCACTCCGGATATCAGTGAAAAAGGATGGAAATGCATATAGGAACATTCCTGTCTACAATAAAGAAAAAAACATCTGTTTTCCTTTTTGATGTCTCCACCAACTGATTTCCTATTTCACAAATCCCAGAACTGGAATTTGAAAAGGCAATGGGTGTTGCTGGGATCAAAGAGGTTTCAGATGCCATTGTATATTTCTTATTTAGAGTCTTGCAGGAGGTAACATGAGAATCATGGATATCACCTCACTGAGAATCATGAGAATCATGGATATTCCTCACTGAGACAGATGTCTGACTGGAAATCCTCCTGAAATATATGTAAATGTAGATCTATTTCTTCCTATGGAAAAAAGCTTTGTTCTTACATGTCTGACAGATACCCCAGGAAAAACAAACCTGTGAGATGGAGTCAAAATAGACTTTTGAATTTTCTCTTAGAATCCCAGGCTGTGTAGGAGATCTCTTACCCAGGAGAGATATTCCTGACACTTTAAAAAAGAATCTGCAAAGATAAACAATTCACCTAAATATGGGAACATGTGGATCCCCTGTAGCCTGCGGTGGGTTATCACAGGAGACAGACATTTTTTTATTGAGGTATCTAGCAGACTCCCAAGTAACACAATCTTGTGTGATGAAGTAAAAAAAGACTTTTGAATTTTCTCTTGGAATTCCATCCTGCAGCAGAGCTCTGTCACCCCACAGAGCTGGATCAAGGACGAATGGGGCCCCAGGCAGGGTAATGATTTGGGGCCCTCTAGACCAGACCCACCTATGGCAACCCCCCTCGCAACAGCCCCCTCCACAGCGATTCCAGTGTAACACTACATGGCTATTTCTCACCAGTTTCCATAAACACTGCTCAAACCTGTCAGTGTGCATACTGCTTTCTTATTTACTTCTACAATGATTACAAGCACAAACACTAATAGCCATTTGCTAAACAAACAATACAGTCTGACACTGATAACAGACACCATGAGCAGTAAACTTATTCATCCTTGAAACTCACATTCATTGAAATGGCATAAAACACCCATTCAAAGAAAATGCATCTGGCCAGTGGAGGACTAAGTTTATATTTGGGCCATTTTCAAAGCATAGGCTCCTTGCACATATTTTTAGGGCCATGCATATATGTATGTGTTCTTTGATTCACCTTCCTAATTGTATTAAATTATATCTGTTGTATAATACAGTACCACTTGTTAGAATGTGTTTTATGTTTATAGTTATGAACATTCTTTTAGTAAGCAAGTGAAATGAAATGTACGAACCAATAATGACAAAACTAGCCATTTCAGAAAATTTCAACCATAAAAGGCCACTCAGACATCTGTCATTATAATCTACCAACATCAGTCAATAAGCACAATCTTTGCAGAATTTATTTATTTAATATCTGTTAAATGGGAAAGTCTGACTTGGAACTAAACCAATTTTCTGCAGAGGCCCAGGGAGAAATGTTCTAGACACATGTCTTTATATGGTAAAAGTAAAAGTAGAAGTAGTCATCCAAATAATTCAACATTACTGAGATCTGTAACTAATGAAGAGGTTGCTACTGGCAAACAACTTTACATTTCAGTGTTTCATCGACAAATTCAGTGCCTGCTGCCCTTGAAGAATTAATTGCCTCTGTAACATTAAAAACAAATTGGTAAGCTGGTAATATTGCAATAGGGAATGACCGACAAGCTGACAAGTTCATAGTTACAGGGCATCTCATACAAAGGAGGACACACTCAGGAGTGCAGAACCCCTACCCCCTTACAATGCACCAAGTAATCAGCAATCAAAAGGGTACTGTAGTACCAGCACTCCATCTACATGGTGTGGGAGTAAAATCCACAGTCTTCTGTACCAAAGACGATTATGCTACTAACACTGCTTTAAAATTCTACAGCACAAACAGTGACTGCCATTTGCTAAGCAAGCCAGTTGCACATTGAAAACAAACTTAACATGAGCAACAGTAAACTTATGTTCTCTTGAAACTCACAATTCCATGAAAATGCATGGCAACTCATAATCCCTTGAAAATGCACTGAAACTCATAATTCACTGAAAATGTACTGAAATGCAAATCCACAATTATGTCAGCAGTCCAGCAGTTGGTGTAGAGGATTCAGGCTCTTGTCCCCACTGAAAATCACAATTCCTTCAGCAGTCTGGTAGCTGGTGTAGAGGATTCAGGCTCTTGTGTCCTGTAACCAAGTTACAGGGTCAAGCCTGATCAAGTTAATTGACTAGCCTGCCTCCCCCCTCCCTCATAAACTAGGGCATTACATACCATACTTCCATAGCTCTCAACCTTTCAGCACACAAAATCTGGGCAAAGCCTTAAATAATGGAGGAGGGGACAAAGGCCCAAAAATAGGTACAGATTTTAAGTATTGCTCTTATAGACTTAGAAAGTTGCTAAAATAACAGAATTTGCCTTAGCATGCATTTATGGAGGATATGAAGTCTGAAACTCATATGTCATTATTTAGTGACTTCAATCATCTGTGAATTGCCAGAAAACCACAAACTGTATAAGGAATAGCCCAAACATATGAGGTAAAAATCTGGACAGGTAAGAGGTATGCATACCCCTCAACCTCTTTGTGCAAGAAATCTGGAAAAAGCCTAAAACAATGGAGATATAATGGCCCAAAAATAGGGATAGATTTTAAATATTGATCTTTTTAAGTTAGAGAGTTGCTAGAATAAAAGGAATTGTGTTAGCATGCATTTTATGAAGGATATGAAGTCTGAAAGTCATGTATCATTATTTAGTGATTCAATCCCCCATAAATTGGGGAAAAATATAATCCATAAATCTGGTCAGTTGAGACCTACCTTCTCTCTACTCTCACACAGCAACACACAGATATACACACACACTCACACCCCTTCTCTCTCATACAGCAACACACAGACTTTATCTCTCATACGAACTGAATGGCTAGTTTAAATTACACACATACACACACACACACACACACACACACACACACACACACACACACACACACACACACACACACACACACACACACACACACACACACAAGCACAGACTTTCATAAAGAAATGGAACAGCTAGTTTAAATTACATAAGTCACATTACACACACACACACACACACACACACACACACACACACACACACACACACACACACACACACACAAGCTTACCTTCTGGTGATCTACACCTGGTCTACAAAGCATCCTCTTAGCCTGCTGTGATGAATCATTTGTTCATCTGCAAAAACAGAGAATTATCTGATCTAGGTACCTCATCTGCAACATAAATGGGACATGTTGAAGGGAAAGGTACATGTATCAGAGATTACCCCTTCTCTGGAACAGTTTTCCAATCCATGTGAAGCAGTCACTGCCAGGTCATTTCTGCAATATAGCAGGCTAAGTATGGTGACTCCTTAATTTATGTGTGAAATCCAATACACTGCAAGTCATAACACTTCAAAGATTACTCTAACAATAAATGCAAAAAACGTGCCATTAGGCTTTCAAATTATGCACGTCACTGATGTGGGAGGCTATGCAGTCAACTGAATACTCCAAAATACCACAATTTAGATTTAGCATATATATCCCTCCAATCACACAATTTTTAATGTTCTGAGGATCACACTTAATGTCCTCCAACTTTCAAAAGACACCTGGGTGCAGAAATACCTGGCCACAAATGGATCAGGGACAGCCAACTTTTTTGCTATCGTTGAGGTGACCTGTTCACACAGTATCAAGTCAGGGTAGTGGTGCATAATATGGCTGAAGGTGACTAAATGGGAGAGGTAAAAAAACTGGATCATAGAGCTATAGTGCATACCAGGTATATTTATGACATCAGTTACTCCAGCTGTTTCCTATTTCAGCTCAAGCAGACCTCTTAAGGAACATTTGTTTAACTGGACATTTATGCAGGAGAAGGACAGAATTTATACTACACTGCATAGGAATAGTAGTAAATCTAGGCTTCAGCGAAGAGTGATGCATAGTTAAATGGTTAGATATGCCAAGAGTGAAATGGCAGCAACTCCAGAAGGAACTGAAACAGCACTAGAAGCATTAGAGCACTTCAGATGTAATTTATTTCACTCGAGGGTGTATACTTATGCCGGATTCCCACAGGTTAAGATAAAGACATAAAGCAGCAAATAGGAGGCGACTTAAAGAAGTGGCAACCGAGCCACTGACAATGTTGAAGGTAGTGCAGAGTGTAAACTAGCTCAATGCCAAAATCAATACATGCTTTTGTGACTCAGGAGGAGAATAAATGTCTGTACCAACAAACTGAGCAAGAACAGCATAGTAATAACACAGGAAATCCAGGCATTAGAGTCAAATTACCTGAAATGCATCACTTAGGTTGGGTTCACTTATCCAACCATTGTCTGTGGGTCTTTTCAGAAGATCTGACAGTGGCCATGGGCTCAAATTAGAAGGAGGTATGCTTGACAGATGGGTGGACAACACTCCAGTTTTTTTCTGGTGATAGATAAGATTGGCTGGTAAGGTTATATTAGGCAGAAAATAGGACTTGCTAGTTGCTCCTTTCACAGAATTGATTGTCAAAAGGGATGGTCATGAAAACTTTTAGCCAGATCCTTCCTTAGTGAATGGTAAGGCAGCCAACAGTGTGATTTTTAAAATGCTGGAGAGGAAAAATGGATGTTTTTGTGTTCTTTATAAAGGGACAGATATCAGCAGTATGACTGAATGTTATAGGTATAAATCAAAATGTGCCTTCCCTGAAAATTCTGCCTTGCACACATTGCTGGAACTGATGTTTGTTTACATCTGGTGTTCCCCAATTCATTTTGTGGAATACAGCTGAGTTAAATGATGAAGCAAACTGTGGTACAAACAGAGTGTGCAATATGCAATAAAATAATAATGCAAGATTACTAATGGGTAAGTGAGACATGAGGTAGCCAGCAAAAATAAAACTCTAATCTATGCATCCTGGCAACCTCTATAAGGTGAGGGCAGGCTTGAACAAACAGGTGATAAGGCTGTCTCCAGCTAAGGGTTAGGCAGGAGTGTTCATGGCAGGTAAAGGCAAGAATCAGTGCAGCAAGAGGATAGATGAGTAGGGATGGAGTGGGAAGAGGCACTCTACAGCTCAAGAAGAATAAGGTTGGGAGCCTATGAATTCAGCCTTTTTCTTAGAAGGATGCCTGGCAAGGTTGCCTTTGTCATCCTCACCCAACCTTAAAAAATAGGGAACTGCATAGGCAGAAGTGCTGTTCATTTATGCCAGAAAAGTGGGTACATGAGGATTGGAATACATTGTACATCAGAACCCCTGTCCTCCCCTCCCAAGGTGGTTTTCATATTTTAACCTTTTTCAGTGAGAAGACAAGGGTAGGCTGTCACACTCATTCAAGTAGGAGTTGAGATTGCTAGGGGAGGCCAAGGTTAAGAAGGGGAAAGATGACACAAGACTTTTTAGCCAGTCCTTCCACAGAGATGATGCCCAAGGCAAAATGTTGCTCAAACTGTCATCTCTGAACTATTGGAAATGAAAAGTGATGTTTGGGCATATGTTTTATTACTTACATTGTTTATAAATGTTTTTTAATTGTTGTAAATAGGTCATTGTTCCTTACAACCTTGTTGTTTGATTGACAAAGTTTTGAACCAATGAGTGTATTTGGTTGGTTCATAGGTTCATATTGTGTGCTAGGCTAATGGAGCCTTTACAACCCTAGCCCATAGGATTACCCTGGCATTGTGCCACTCGACCTTAGTTTCCAGTGCATCTGTCAAGAACAGCTGCTTGAGTGATCCCCGGAGGTGAATTTTCTATTTCCCATCCACTCATCAAGATTTCTCTTGAAGAGGGCCAGTGAGGTGCTCTGCTTGATATGTATGGGTAGTCTATTCCATAGTACAGGCAGCCTCTGGGTTATGAACCCGTCCCTCCATTATGTTCTGCTGATTGTGATAATGAGGTTGAGGTCTCTGGAGCATGTTGTGCAGAGGGATTGGGATTTCTTTAGATGCAGCATTTCTAACAGAGCTGGGTCAGACATGTCTTTTAAATGTCTTGGAGATTGACACTTTTGATTCTGATGAAGTTTCCTGTTTGGAAACAAAAGCGCTAAATCTACCTGTTAATTTGCAATAAAGAACTTGTAACAATATCTTGGTGCTTCATTTCTGTGGAGGGACAGCCTTTACTACTGCCTGCATACTGAAGGAATTCCATTTATATGTTTTTGTATTGTTCCTAAGGGCTTGATATAGACAGTGTGGTAAGGGATAGAAAATATAGGCCAAAATGGGATCCCTAAAATCCAGCCCTACATACATATCCATAAATATATTATTTAACTCACTGGCTGGATGAGAAATGAGCACATGTTTTACAGCCAAAATTACTAATTGAGAGGACAGCCTTGAGGTAGTTGACAAGGGCAATGCCTAATCCAGAAAACTGCAGGAAATAAGTCAGAGCACAATGCAAAGAAAAGATAGCCTTGAACTACAACACTTTTCTGGTGACTTCCATGAATTTTCTCACTTCCATTGAACAATTTTCATACTACAAAAAATAAACATAATGGATTTCCCTTCTTTTGAATCTTTTCTACTCCAGTTACTGGTAAAACAAAAATAAGACAAATCTGTTTTAAAGTTAATTATAGAATGAATGAATGTTAAACATATTACTTAGCCAATAACTTTATTTATTTAACATTTGTTTAAAAGGAAAGTCCAATTGGGACAGAGCCCATTTTCATTTGAAGCCCAGGGAGAAAAGCTCCAGACATGTGCCTTTGGAATGTGGGAGGAAACTAGAGGATCCGGAGTAAACCCAAGCAAACACAGGGAGGTCATGCAGACACTGCATAGAAAGCACCCATCAAACCAGAAAACCTCTTGCTGTGAGGTGGCAATGCTATCCGCTACACTGCTGCACTGCCCTTGAACTTCACAATGCTACTCTTTTCAAAATAATCTCAACAAAGACAATGGTTGTTGGAAGTTACTTCATCCCAGATTGATTTACAAAATAATAATAATCTGGCAGCATCAAACAAATTGTTAAACCAGTACAGGCATTTACTTGAAATTACAGCTGTACAATTTAAACAGGCTCTTATTTTGATACTATAGTGACTATTCAATTTGTCAGTTTTTTACTTGAATCCAACCAAGATTTTTTGAAAATGCTGTTGAAAGAACTGTCAAAAAAAAAATACCAGTGAACATTTTATATACTGCCACTAAATCAAATACATAGGACAAACAACTGTGCCAAAGATCCCCATACAACCACAATCAACAGTGTTGCATCCCCATACAAAACATAAATCATATGTTGCAAAAATTTCAAGAGAACAAATAGGATGCCACCCGAAATCTCTCAGTCTAGTCTGCTATACACATTTTTAATTCTGCTGGTAACCAATACAATGAAGTCAGTCTAAAGGGGAAGGACGACTCCATCCTCTCAACTACTATGAAGGAGGGTTACAAGCCTATGGTCATAGCTGCTCCAAATCCAATCAGCATAATCAGGAAAAGCAATAAAACCCACTGAACAAGAGATTAAAAAAAAAAAAAAAAAAAAAAAACAGGCACCAAGAGGTAGAGAATCATGATAACATACATCGGAAGCACTTACATCCATTTACAATTGGTTATATTGACAAACTGCATTCAAACTACATTCTGGATTCACTTACCATTTTTCTGGCTAACAGTCCATTCTCTGTTAACTAAGAGGACCTCTGATTCAATACGTGCACCCCCGATTAATGTTAGCTTCTCCCAAGCTTTTGGCTTCTGATTCTCCCCAGCAGTGGGCTCCATTTGAACTGCTGTCTCAAACAGAGACTCAATAAGCAGTGCAGTGTTAAAAATGCAAAGTTTCAGCAAAATAGCTTAGTGTGAAAAAACACAAAAATAATGCAGCTCCAACTGGCTCGTTCACTTATTACAAATAAAATGAAGATATCCAACTTTACAACTCAGCAAATGCCATGATCAGTAGACATTCACCCATCTCTCTCAGTTTCAGACTCTTTATTTTTATGGAAAAGGCCCTTTAATGCAATGGATAGTTTAAATTCTGCCCACAAGTGTGGAATGGGTTTACTTCCACAGTGGCATGCATGTGGCACACACATGGTCCTCCTTAAAGGAGAAGATGCCACCACCACAGTGTTAAGAAGTTTTTTTAAATATGTTATTAAAATAAATGTTTAAGCCTTCTGGCCATATTGGGCCCCTCCCCAGCCATGGGGCCCTAAGCAACTGCCTATGTCACCTACTGCTGGATCTAGCTCTGGTCACCCAAGTCAGAAATTCCTGAAACTTTGAGAAAGACTCTGCAGTAATAAGCAAGTAGTCAAAATATGAGATAATGTGGATACCCTGTAATGTACAGTGTGCTATAACTGGAGCTAAACATTTTGTGAACCCTGCTGGGACAGTGGATAGCCAAAAGAGTAACAAAGAAAACTGATAATGTGATCCAGACACACTGAACCTTAAAAACCACCTGAAATCTGGATGAACAGGAGAGTGATGATAAGCGTCTTTTAAATGTACATTTACTGGAAAACTCAAATAAGGAAGAAAAAGTAACAGGTTGTGGAGTGAAAGTATTTTGAACTTGAGCACTATCAAATACTGATTCAGGAAAGAAAGATCCAGAACTTGTCTCTATGAGTTTTCTTTCTTTGCCACTAAAAAACATTTTTGAGTAAAATTCTTTTCCTAGATGATGAGGAAGAAAAGCTGCTGTTACCCCCTGAACCAGAATTTTATATAAGACATGAGGAAAGAAAAGAGTCTTGCTTGTCAGATGGAAGGAATCCCTTTAAAAGTAGGAATTTCCTCTCACTGCCATCGGTATCTTAGATGGATCACATTAAGAACCCATTTTTCTCAAGAAATCAGTTGTCAAAGAGTTAAATGGAGATTCAGGGTTTCTGAAACAGATAAGAGACTACCAGGGTGAGAGGATTGACAAGGTACATCATATTACCATTCTGATTTATTTGACTGTCCTTTGTTCTCAGGGATCCTGCTTTCTTCTTGGAACCTCCCTGACATTGCTTTTTAAATGTTTGATTACCTGCATTCTGCTGAGACTACTTTGTTTTGTTTATTGCCAAAATTAGATGATGAATTAAATAATCCCTTGGAGAATTTAGAGAAGGAGGGGTGAACAATCTGAGAGATTCTCTGAATCAACTTACCTCTCTCATCACACTTTTGAAAACCTTTAAAGCAGATGGTCCAAAACCTAAATCTCTTTCTAATTGAGAATTCAAAATTTCATTTCTGACATCTTCTGGGAGGGTCTGAGAAAGCTGCCAGGCAAGAACTCCTTAGAATACTACCAGTGGCAGCAGCCCTTAAAGTAGTATTTACAGAGTCATAAAAACATTTTAAACAATGAATATTGATTTGATAAATAGAAGACTCTAGAGAAAAGTGGTGTCAAAATATTCATTATACTTTCACAATTAATCAGGATAAACTTCTAAGTCTGACAGCTTTGAATTCTAAAAGTCAAAGTTGCAGAAGCATACACTTATTCCCAAATATATCAAAAATGTTTCCATCTTTATCAGTTGTAGAAGTATTAGACTTAAAATGTTTGGCAGCAGCTGGATTTACAAAAGCTATAGCTGCTGGGTCAGGTCTGGGATTAATGTGTAAAAACTTGAAAGACCGAAGAACTTCATATAATTAATCTGCTTTCTTGTGGGCAACAGGCTGCCTGTCAGGGAAACCACAGGCTGTGACGAAAACTTCCTCCAAGACTGACAGCACTAAGGGGATAGGTGAAGGTTTTGGAAATTTGAATTGTAACAAATCATGATATTTTCTTAGGGACGGACAAACCTTAATATTCTCTCTCTGAAAACATTGGTTCATCCTGGAAGTAGTTTTAATGAAAGAAAATCCCTCACATGGAGAATCAGATACTAAACACTTCTCAGATTATGAATCAGAAATCAGAGGAGAAAAAAAATAAATCTGTCCTTTCACAATCCCCTTTAGATTCGGTTTCTTGGCACTCTTCAGGGAGAGAGGAACCCCTTTTTGTTTTATCAGAAATTGCCTTACAAGAAGGGCTAAGACCCTGAACAAGACCCAAAGTCAAGACCAATAAATTATTCCTGTCCAAATTAACTGGCACAAGAGAAGATAAATGTTTGTTTTTTTTTTGTTTCTTTTTGGATCACAAGATCATAGTATCGTAGGAGGTTACTAAGCTATTGGCGCTAGAGACTTTTTCAACCTAGCCATTCATGCCCCAATATTTCAAATTATCAATGCCCACAGGCAAGAATGGCTTTGGTATATGTCTGTGACTTAGGGCATCTACAGAATGACCCTGTCCATAAAGGCTACAGGTGAGAGGAAAATGAGACAAAACAGAACCAGTATTGCCAGTAATAGCTTCCCCGGAGAATAGCACAACAGTTCAAGCAAGGGCACATTCCCTGCCCTTTCTGTTATGATCAGCAAGAGTCGCTGTCACTTGTCCAGTGAAGGGTCCCAACAGCCACATAGCACATGGCTAACCATTGGTCCATGGTGGCTATATGGACTACACCAGATGGACCCTAAGAAAATGACGAATATTCTGACGAACCAGCTTTGCTCCAAGCAGATTCACCCAGCTGCAGCTGAGGCATATTACCAGTCTGTTGCAGCGGCAAATGCTGCTTAAGAATCTTTTTCTTTTTGTGGCTAGAAGAAGACCAAAATGGTGCTTTATCCCACAGAAGCATAGCAGCTATTGCCAGCAAAATAGGAAAGTAGCATAAATGTAACTTTTTCCTAGAAAAAAAGGCATGATAATATAATAGAACTGATTTGTCAGTGCAGCAATAATAAAAATATCTAGTTATGCAAATGTTTATATGTTATAATTCAAGGATTCAGTTCCTTTTGTTACTTTTGTTAAGTCAATAAAGTCATCTACTAATCATTTTGCCAAATAGTTCATTTAAAGAACTTAAAATAAGAGATGAAGAAGCAGTCACTGGGCATAGTGGCCAAGAGATGTGCCAGATAGACAAATTATTTCATTTAGTTAGGTAAGATATGCTGGGTTTAGACTTCATGGCCACTTATAGTAAACATAGTACTTCAAGGGAGAACTGGAACCTGATTTAGAGGAAGCAGAAATCATCCACATGGAACAACCATTTTGTACTGTTGCCATTCACAGAAATTACCTTCACAAAGTTGGCACATTCATGTTTTGTAAATGTGTACTTTATTTATTTATTTTTGTTTAGAAGGAAAGTGGTGCAAAGAGTCTGTGACTTAACATGAATGAATATAGCACTTACCAAAACCCATGGCAGAATTGTAGGTCAGGAAGACTACATCAGGAAAGCTTTTGACTTCATTAGAAACTTGCACACTTTTCTGAGTGTAACCTAAGGATGAAAGAAATAAGAGAATATCCTATGTTAGATTAATATATCTTGCATTTGTTTTTATCTTAGCAACTTTTCTGCCATTGAGCTCTGCATTTATCTATACATATTTACATATATTTTAAAATGTAAAGCAGTCCCTAGCTATCTGTTTAGCATGCTCAGAACTTGTAATTGTATTCCTGATCTGCATCTGCCAGCTGTGATGGTCTGTATCCCCCCAGCTACAATTCTTACTTGGTCTTCATCTGTACATCTCCTCAATCTATCTAGACCAGTAAATACCAATCCAGTATATAGGGCACTCAAGTAAAATACCATTTTGCCTTCTGATTATGAGACATTCAGTAGATAAAGTAAGCACCCTAAACTTTACCATGCCCTATCCAGCCGAAGGAAGCAGTGGAATGAAGTGCCAAGAAGAACCAACTTTCAAAGTTTTATTGAAATGATATTTAAAAGGCATCTGAAGTAATTAAATAATGCATATAATTAAAAACTCTTTTCTGTTGCTAACCTGGCATCAGTTTCTCCAACAGTCACATTCTTTGGATGTCATCATGATGTTCCTAGATTGGACACAAGCTTCTGCTCATATTGAGGATGTTAGCATAACACTCTGCAAATATGGGAGAGCAGCCTGCATCATTTTCTTACCTTCTACTTTTTTTTTCATTTTGAGTAAGAAGTCAGCAAAAGGTGTGTGTATAACTTCTGTGGAACCATCCAAAATTCAGTCAAGTTAGGACCTCTACTCTTCCCCTGAAGAGGCTGTCAGGCCATCTCAGACTATCTTGCACAGGTGACCAGGACAGGTGAAGAAAGATTGCCTATCCATCTCCCCAGCAGCTGGGGATGTAGAGGGACCAACCAAAAATAGCAGACTCCAAGGACAGGAGTATGCCGAGTAAGATTTGATACTTTATTAATGATCCTGTTATTTGAATAACTGTTGCTATAGGGAGTATATTCACATAAGTATACTATGTTCATCATAACTATTATTGCATCAGTATAATACCTTATACATGGGAAAGGTAGAAAAGCACTTTGCTAGCAAAATGGTAGCTTGTACCTAGAAACAACAGCAAGTTACAATATGCCTTGAAGAATCACAGTGGCAAAAGCATATCCATTCTGTAAGGCTTGGAGAAAGTGTGGATAGGGGTCCAGAGAGCTACCTGAAAAAATGATCTTAGCTGAAGCATTTGTGAACAAAGCTGGTATGGTTGTTGCTATTCCTGTGCTGTGTGCCCTTACCAAGTAACTAACTGGAAGGTCATTTTGAAAGGTTGTTTTGATTTGGGTTTACCTTTCTTTCTTAAGTTAAGAAGCTAAAGAGTTGATAAGTCTCCACAGATTACTTTGTCCTTTGATTGTAATACCTCAATAGTCTGTGGAGAAATCACAGTGGGTACAAGCACCCACTTAAAGAGTGAGTAGGAAAACTGTCTGGTTAAATGACTTACTCAGAGCACAGAATATGCAAATGGAGGCTGAAGGAGAAACAAAACTAGACTACAGGAAGCAGCTGATTAACAGTGTGCGGCCTTATCCCTCTCCACTGAATGCAATTTATCCTTTCCTTTCTGGTCTGAGGGCTAGGATGAAAGACTGGTATCTGAGTGGTTTGATTTAGTGCCATTTCTGAGACAATGTTTAACATAAATCAGGGTGTTATTTCAAAAGGCTACCCTGACCTTCTGGAATACTGTATAGTGTTGGTAGTACATCAGGGTTCAAAGGTCACAAATTCTTTGAGCGCTGGTAATGGTCACCAAGATCAGCGTTTTCTATTGCAAGGGTATTACAAGCAATGGGCTAGGTGGTTCAGAAAGAGGCAAGGTAGTTTCAGTACTACAGAATTTAAGTCCCAAGAAGGAGGAGTCGACCATTTACAATAACTGCTTAATTGCTGAGCAGCATGATGGAAGAAGATATGGATGCATGCTGCTGTGGGAGGTAAGTGCACATTAACTGAAGCATAAAATAAACCATTCTCAAAAGTTTCTGGCAGGTATCCATGGACAACAAGTATACAGACAGGTATGTGCTCTGTCTCATTACTGTTGCACCAAGCTGAGAATCTTTACCTTTTACCCAGATACAATTTTCTAAATTTGGGCTGCTTGCAAAATAAATACCACTTCAATGAATAAGTAGTCCCTGTAGGGAAGTAGATTGAGATTAGCTATGCTGCTAACTTGAGATTTCTAATGTTTGGATGCAATAAGTATCCCTTTCTCTGTGTAAGACACATGGAGAGGTTTATTAGAAGTATGGAACCTTTCTGCTTTATCTGAAATTTCTCATCAAGCAAGGATTGGCTTTGTACAAAGTTAGGCTACTAAAATATGTCTAATTTTTTGCTTCTTATCTTTAAAAATAATCCTGTCAAGAAAGATGAAGGTGGGAATGTCTACAATAGGCTTGTCCCAGATGAAACAGGAGGCATTCATTCACAGACAGCCCAAGCTACCAGTGTGAGAAATGGAAACTGAATTTCTTTTGCTGATTATTACATTCTGCCCTAGCTTCTGTACTGACTTGTATGTTTAGTATCTACTCAGGTAGTTTTGGGGAGGATATGCTTAAATAATCTGTCAGTGTTAGTTCTAATTTGGGTTGATGTATGTCATTTGGAAGAAGATACCCTGTCCTGAACAACATGCATAGCAGATAGTAACGGGTCAGTACTTGTTTGCTGAGGTTTAAAACTGACAGTGGTGTTGTCTATCATTTCTTTTAGTATCTCTGAGTGAAATACTGACATGAGTATCTACAGCTCTTAAAATACATCTTTCTTTTCCTTCATTGTTATATGCTTGTTAGTTAAATTCTCCCACATGTTTGGGTGTCCTGTGAGTGCTGTTATGCAAAACCTGATGCATACATAGTGAAGATCTAACAGATATCTGGGATCACATTTGACATCCCTTTATTGGCCTGCACTTGGTGTGTCCCCACACGAGCTCCATTTTGATTTATCCCAGGGACTCAGTGCTGTTTTCATAGATTTCATAGATTTCTAATGTTCTGCAGCACTTTTCCAGTGAACTGTCTGGTTAAGAGAATCATTAGAATGGAGGAAGATATGTAACCTACTGACTTCAAGAAGACACTGGCTATCAGATATGCCTTTTGGTCTAGCTGACCTAAGAAATGGATTAGGAAATGTATTTTCCTTGGAGAGGTGCACATCTAGCACCCCTCCCAAAATGTAATGATGTATGCTAAACAGAATATGTATAGAAATCACTTCCTGAGCTTTCTAGCCTTAAGGGCTGGCTTCAAAGATACATAGTCATTCAACCCCACCCTTGGTGTGATGATAGCAAAAAAACCCAACATCATCTTAACAAATTATAGGAAGCTTATTAGCAGTTCATGGCTTTAATCCACTGCAAATAAGTTCCATACTTTTCTTAACCTACTGCAAAACACAGCTGTTTTAACAGATCAAACTTTGAAATGATTAGTGACTTTATTCTTTTAAATATTTTTTGGCCATCCATGGCCGTATCGCTGATCTTCCTCCTTGCCCTTCTGACTCATTCATTCTCTGGCTGTAGCCCCATTCTCATTTGTGGCAAAATTCCAAATGATGTGAACCATTATCCTCAGGTGGTTCAGGCTTGTTTTGTGATTCCTGCAGTGGGACCAACATACTTGTAAATTCTTGGTCTGTACTCTGTTCAAACTCATATCCAAACAGAACCATTCACAAATAGGCCAAGCTTACTTTCTTCCAAATACTCCCTTTTGTAAATGCCTGTTAACAATACTCCATGTAGACTCATCATTCCTTTGATATACTTGCCAGTCTTCAGAGGCAATTGCCCCCTGGCCAATAATTCCCCATGCAAAAGACTGAAAGTAAAGGGTTATCCTATCTCTCACAGATCCTTCCGGCACAGTGATGAGTGTTTATTACTCATTTACTTGTTAAGTTTGAATTGGTCCTGTGTTGTGTCACAAGATGACTACAGCACAACCCTTGATTGTTTTGCGTCTACCAGAAAAAAAAATTACCTTACTGGAACTAAGCGTGCCAAGCATATAACAGTGTTACATCTAACACTATTTGTTAAAAGGAAATAACATCCAAAAAAATTGCTAGGAAAACAGCTAATGTGATATACACCCACTGTGCCTAGATGAATTTCTACACTATTAGAAATAACTATAAAAAGTCAATGCATCACACTGAATATCTCAAGGTGCACTAGAGCAGACTGCTAAGAATTCTTGGGGGTTTCTAAGAATAAACAGCCTGCATGGGAAATCTAAGCATACAAGGCACCTAAAACTATTTTTGTATAACCAAGAAATATCTGCACATA
>NC_056736.1:81247747-81332747 GCF_019279795.1 Protopterus annectens | reverse complement strand
GCCAGCTCTCTCATTAGGATTGTATTCACCTTCCACTAATTCAGGTCAAATATGATTACCTTTCATAAAAATCAGGCGGCATATAAATACCTGGAATGCTGCTACTACTACTACTGCTACTTTCAATAGACAACTGTTTTTAGCGTTATATCCAGGCTGTGGCACATTTTATGCAGAAAAATTGAAATTAGCTTGAGCAGTATCAGTTGTACTTATGTGTATGTCCTGTGATATTGCTGTTTTTTGTTTTGTTTCACTGGATTTTCTTCTTCTTTTTGCATTGTAACAGAGCATGGATATGATGGGACCTTTGTTTCAAATAACTTGCCTTAAGAAAAGAAATAAAAAAAGAAATAAAAATAACCTAATGCCCTGTATTATGTTATATTTATAACCCTAAAGTGTACCTGCAATTTGTGCAGTAACTGAGGATCTCTGGCACAGAAAATGTTGATTCCTTAGAGCTTCTATGTCATGTATTGCCCTCATGAGAGACTGATTATATCATCTCAAAATCTCCATTCACATCTTTTCCAGAAAAAAGATCAGGCTGTTGGTAGAATTAGTCAGTATCCGCTGTCACTTCAAACCTGTTGTGAACATGCTGAAAGACATGTCATGATCATCTAGTAATGTTTACATACCACTATCAATGTGAAGCTGCCCAGTGCAGTCAGTATAAACCTGTTCCAGATCTGACGAATGCCACTTTGTGGGTTTTTTGTTATCATCTATTCAGTACTATTAGTGCAAGTCTGACCCTAATATAGTAGCAACAGTTAATTGTCGTTTATTACAGTTCTTGCAAAAATAAATAAACAAAGACAACATAACTTTTCTATGAGCCCCTGACCAAGGAGAAAAAACAATATTGTCGTAAAAATTTTGTAACTTGTCCTTTATAAGTAGTCTAAAATCTCACCTAACAGGAGCAATCCAGTAACCAGTGCCAAAAGGAACAGCCTGTGGAAAAAAAACAACATATTATGCAAATAGTTATTCACAGTAAATCAGGTATGTGGACAGATCATGTCTGTGCAAAAGTCAAACACTTTGCTATCGGTCTTTTTATACATAGTTATATGCATGTAACAAAGCTAATACACATTTGGATAACTGCAGTAGGAAAGGATACATAGTTATATGCATGTAACAAAGCTAATACACATTTGGATAACTGCAGTAGGAAAGGATACATAGTTATATGCATGTAACAAAGCTAATACACATTTGGATAACTGCAGTAGGAAAGGATACATAGTTATATGCATGTAACAAAGCTAATACACATTTGGATAACTGCAGTAGGAAAGGATACATAGTTATATGCATGTAACAAAGCTAATACACATTTGGATAACTGCAGTAGGAAAGGATACATAGTTATATGCATGTAACAAAGCTAATGCACATTTGGATAACTGCAGTAGGAAAGGATACATAGTTATATGCATGTAACAAAGCTAATACACATTTGGATAACTGCAGTAGGAAAGGATACATAGTTATATGCATGTAACAAAGCTAATACACATTTGGATAACTGCAGTAGGAAAGGATACATAGTTATATGCATGTAACGAAGCTAATACCCATTTGGATAACTGCAGTAGGAAAGGATACATAGTTATTTGCATGTAACAAAGCTAATGCACATTTGGATAACTGCAGTAGGAAAGGATACATAGTTATATGCATGTAACAAAGCTAATACACATTTGGATAACTGCAGTAGGAAAGGATAAATAAAAAGAATCAAGCTGACAAAAGCACACAGACGTTCAAATAGGATATCCTGCATTTACGATTATCTTTTTGTAAGTTGCTTTACCCATTGGGACTGATCCAAGGCTTCTGAGACCCTTAGCAATTCCTACAAATCCATTCTTTCACTGCACAATGGTTAATGGCTACATGGTGGGGTTGTTAAGCCCTCATACTTGTGAAAGGAATTTACTATTTACCCATTCCACCAGACAGACACTGTGGAAAGACACTGGTACAGGGAGTATCCTCTTGTTTCTATACTACTTTCCCATGCAACTGACAGTTGGCAAGACACCCATCCAAGTTATAGCCAGCTATAGATCCCCCTCCATGACTCAGGACACCCACTACTCCTACCTGGACCTACCTGACTCCATCAAGGTACCCCCTAACACCATAATCCTTGGTGACTTCAACTACCCCACCATAGACTGGGTGAACTATTCCTGCTCTAATACACCCACCCAATGATTCCTTGACTTCATCAGTTCTAACACACTAGACCAGCTCATCTTATCCTACACAAGGGGAGATAACATTCTGGACTTGGTTCTGATCAACAGGGGGGACCCCTGCACAAGTCTCATAGTAAGTTCTTCCCTGGTGAGATCAGATCATCGGTCTGTGTCATTCGAAGTTTCTATCCCATCCACCCCCCCAGCCACAACCAGGCTAAAAAAACTTCTCAAACACTGACTACAACCTCCTAAGGGAGGGTATCAGTAGCTTCACACCACTGCCCCCCCTCAGAGGATACAGACAACTATGTTGAACAGTATGCCAATGCAGTATACAAGCAACTGAACAACTGCATGGACTCAGCCATACTCAACAGAAATAAAACCTGCTCTGCAAGGAATCACAGACCTCTCTGGTGGACATCCTCTATAAACAGGCTTTACAATCAAAAGGAAGAAAATGTTGTCCAAGGATAAAAAGGCATACATTCCCAATTGGAAAACTCCCTCCTTAGCCTCAACAAGCAAATTAGATCACTTGTGAAAACCTCCAAAGCCAATTATGAATCGATACTAGCCTCTGAAACAAGGGGAAAACACAACGCCTTCTTCAATTACATCAGGAACCTCCATGGCAAAGCCAGGTTTGTTCCAAATTAGTACTTAACAATGCCACTTACACTAACACTGTTGACTTAGCCAACCTGCTAGCAGATAGGTTTAGTCCAAACTTCAATCATCTGTCCCCCTCAAATTAAATTCAACATCCCCGATATGTGTCCCGCACCTCACATCTAGATCAACTGTTAAAGGACCTATCCAAGGTAAAGAACACAGCTTCCATGGGACCTGATAGCATCCTTGGCTGTATTCTGCACCATCTCCAGCAAGAACTAGCTTCACCATTGAGCACCCTATTCAACCACAGCCTAAGTGCAGGCTTAATTCCAGCAGAGTGGAGAACTGCCATTGTCCTCCCCTTGCACAAAGGTGGTGCCACTACTGACCCTGGAAACTATTGCCCCATTAACTTGACAAGTCTGACCTGTAAAGCCATGGAGTGTATTATTATGGATCTCATAAACAAGGACATCTCTAAGCACTTGACCCCATCCAGTTCAGATTCATCAAAGGCAGATCTTACCTGTTGAACCTAGTTGACTTCTTTGAGACTGTCACCAAAGCCCTGGATGAGGGAAAGCCAGTACATACAGCTTACCTTGAATTGGTCAAAGCCTTTGACACAATCCCCGACTTGGGCATCATGAAAAGCTAACACACCTTGGTGAAAATCCCTATCTCATCAAGTGGGTGGGCCAGCTTGCTCACCGTTAGAATCCACAAGGTCAAAATCAGTGCCTCCACCTCTGACAGCAGACCTGTCACTAGTTGTGTTCTCCGGGGATCTGTCCTGGGACCCCTACTGTTTGGCATCTACTTCTCAGAGGTCCAGACAAAGACAGAAGGCCTGTGGTTGACCAAGTTTGCAGACGACTGTAAGTTGGGTGCTGTCATTGACTCCCAAAATGATGTTAACATACTACAAGAGGGTCTCACAGCAACAAACGGTTGGTGCCAAAGTCACGGCCTTAAGTAAAACACAAAAAATGTATTATAATACCATTCAGCAAAAACACGGCCCCTACTGATTGCAACATCAGTGGCAACCCCCTAAGCACACAACCTGTGGTGAGAGACCTGGATACACTGTTTGACAGCAATCTCACATTTGACCATCATGTAGCGGCAGTGGTCAGAAAAACCTTTTACTTGATTCATCTCATAAGTAAAGGGATTGCATCCAGAAAAAAGGAGGTTATTACCTCTCTGTACTCCTCCCTCATTAGGGCAATAATTGAGTACAATGCCCCATTTGGTATGTACTTCTCCAAACACCCGCACCAACTGGAAAGGCCACAGAAATACCTCACAAAGAGAATCCATGGCCTCCAACACCTGTCCTATGTGGACCCTGCCCTACTAGAGATGCTCCATATCTGTAAGTGTAACTCCTCATGCATTACCCACTCGAAAGGCCTAAATCTAATATGTGATATTAACAAAACCTGCTGGAGAGAGAGGTTTGTCTCCGAGAGACTGACCTGTCTCTGGAAAAGACTTCCCTTACACATCAAATAGAGTACCTTGCTGATCCTCTTCAAGCACAACCTTGATGGGTGGATGGGAAACCACAAATTTGTCCCAGGGGTTCCACATGTGTCCCTCACTGACAAGGGCAACAGGTGCTGACTGAAGTTTTTCGGGGGATAAACTCTTGGCTAGGCTTGCAAAGTCCCCAGGGCCATTAGCCTAGTAACCTCCTATGATCCTATTATTGAAGATGCTTGATGGGTTCCTAGATAGCAGCTGCTGCCTTCTGTGGATGGCTCTGGCCTACAATAGGGGCAGCAGACAGTGAAGTATCCTTATTGATCCTACAAAGCTTGAATAATTTTTGGATGTTCTATTGTTGCACTCTCTTCTGATTTTCCTCCACTACGTCTGCCACCACTAGAATGTAGGACACTGTAACAGTAGCAGTGCAGACAGAAACATACTTCTAGTCGGTTGGCTTGTTTTTACTAGTTTTGTTTCTATTTCAAACTAAAAATTCAAAGGACTCATCATAATTCCTAGTCCCACTCCCAAATCACCCTGCAATAGCTACTGCAATAGCTACTTGAGAGATCCAAAACTTCTAAAAGAACAAAAGACAAATCACAAAGATCAATGAGTCTGGCACTACATTTTATTGGTGATCAATCCACAATTACTGTCAGGTCCTTAAGCCTGCTTGAAGAAGAAACCTGCCCCTTTCCAGAAGGTACTTATTCTGTCTCCACCAGTCTTTGTCACATCTCTTTCCTCTTCCTAGCTGATGTGCTTTCCTGTGGTCTGGCTCTAGCATTCACTGCATCTCAGTGTATCAGAAAAAAATCACCTCTGTAAAAAAGTATCATATAAACACAGTACTTTATGGCTCATATTAAGGAGAAATGAAGTTTCTACTGACCTGGTCACAAAAGGCAATCTATTTTGAAATCCTTCAGTTAGTATACTCCACCACACAGTTGAAAATATCCAATATAGCACCATTCGTAGAACTTTTGCTGAAAAATAAAGCAGTCAAGAATCAAAACTTTAAACTTAAAATATAGAGAAAAGCTGAGGTATTTGAAAACTTCATCAAATATAATGTCTAAGCTCACCAGACATTTAGTTTTCAGGAACAACATTTACATAATGTCATGTATATTATGTGCAAACTGAATTATTTATTTATTAACTTTGTTAATCAGGTAGATGGGCTGGATGACAAACCATTTTCAGCCATAACCTGGACTAATTAGGCATTTAGAAGTTCAATCCTAATCATATGACAATTCATGTTTTTTTTAACTTTCAACAGAAATGAATGTTATTTTGCTTTCTCTCATTTGTCTTGTCTGCTAAAAACAAATTTTGTGAATTTTATGATGTTATCAACTACTAAATGATGTAAACAAGTGTACTCACTCAGCTACACCTAACACTATATAAACAACTATTAGGTCCTGCAAGCCATGTTGTATTAATTTACATTTACCTCTAGCGCATTTGCTACGCTAAAATTTTAACTAAAGCCATATAGTAACTAGAGAAAAAAATTACCCAAATTGTTCACCTCCTGCTGTATTGTTTTTAGCCGTCTTTTTTCATATTGTTTTAATGCTCAGCTGACAAGGTAAACTTGTCTCTTATTCACCGACATAAAATGAGCCCTACAAAGGAGAAGTGTTCATTGCAAAGTTGTAGACTCTTATAAAAAGAAGGCATATTGGGAATAATTTTAAAATGTTTTAATGAATAACAAGATCAAGGCATCTGAATCTCTGCACTGCATGTCAGATTGATACAACAGTTACACTGCCACGATGCACTTCAGAGTCTAACGACAAAATCGGCAGAGAAGGGTAGAAAAGCAGAAGCCATCACCATCGAGTGCCATTAGCTGCAGTTTTCACCAATGGCCCAGGGGATACAACAAAAGAGTGGCAAATATATAATTTAAAACAAATTGTACTCCTTCAGGTTGAAATGATTCCGTATTCAGGAAGAAAGAAAATTAAAATATGGTAAAAGATACCCACTTACCAGGTGCAATGGCAGCAATGAAACTGTTAGAACTCAAAGCATAGAAGCTCTGGAATCTAGCCAAAACTAATGCGTCATCAGGAATGTAACCTAAAGCAATGATAAGAGGTCAGAAAATACTGTATGTTAGCATAATCTCAGCTTTATGCAAATTCAGTCAAAATATGTTAATGCTTGCCTAATAAGGGTATGTTTACCACTACATCTTGCTGTACATCTACATAGTCACCTTTGTCCCTGTCTACTTATGTAACCACTCTGAATCCACAGTCTTTCCTGGTCTGTGTCCCCTAAATATTATTATCTGGTACATATCTATGTATCTGTACTGGTCATCACATCCAGGCCAGTCAGTATCTGCCCCATTGCATTGATGTAAGTGAATCAGTTAATCTGACAGTTTGCCATTTCATTTTGAGAAGATCAGCAGGAAAAGTTACATGCAATTTATCTTGTTTATATAGCTATCTGGATGTAGGTAGCAGTGGGGAGAAATGTTAAAATTAACCAGCTTTCAAAAGTTTATTGAAATTGTACTTAAAATATCAAAACTAATTAGCAAATGGACGGTATGTGCATAATGCTTTGTATATAGACATCTCCTTGATTGTTTTCTGTATAATGATCTTCTTTTGATCAAAAGTATTATCTGAAGTTGCTTATTAAACAAAATTTTGAAGGTACTATTGTGTGAAGATGTCGTCTACACAATGAAAGCAGCAAATCAGGCAAAATCTGAAGAAGAAGCTGTTTCTGAGGAAAACATGGGCAGTGATGATGATGTTGAAGATAGACAGATGTCATTCATAAGTGATTCCAGCAACAACACCAGTCCGCAGGACATCAACGGCAGACAGAAGGAGTACTTCCAGCAGCTTCTGAATGAAGTAAACCTCACAAAAGCTGTAGTGCCCCAGACACAGTCTACAATGAGAGAAGAGGAGGAACACATCCTAGAAGAAGTAAGAATAGCACTAAGGAAAATGAAGTAAGGGAAAGTAGCAGGCTCAGATGAGGTCGCATCAGATATGATAAAGATGTTGGGTAAGATTGGGGAGAAATGGTTCCTGAAGATACTCATAGCATTGTGGAGAAAAAGGTGTATCTCAGATGACTGGAGAATGAGGATACCAGTGCTAGAGTACAAGAACAAAAGGGACATTCACAACTGTGGGCAGTACAGAGATATCAAACTCCTGTCACATTGCCTGAAAGTTCTGGAAAGGGTGATTGACAAATTAATACACAGGGCAGTAAAAAGTAAGATGGGAGATGAGCAGTTCAGATTCAGAAAAGGATGCAGGACAACTGACCCAATGTTTGCAGCGAGACAGATATTTGAGAAGAACCTAGAGATGAGGAAAAAGTCCAACAGGGCATTCCTAGATTCAGAGAAATCATATGAAAAGGTCCCAAGAAAGCTGATTTGGGCAGTTTTGATTCAAAATCTGGCCATGTACAAGGACCCAATGACTCAAATACAAACAGTGTTTGGTCTCACAGAGGTGTTCTAAGTAGGAGTGGGTATGCACCAGGGTTCAGTTCTGAGCCCACTGCTGCACATACTGGTGAAAGACTACATTAGCAAACAGGTCAGAGGAGACAAATCAGCAAAGTTGCTGTATGACGATGTGGCATTACAGGCAGACTGTGAGCAAGAACTTCAGCAAAGAATAGGAAAATAAAACCCAAAACTGAAGGCACATGGGATGAAACTGAGTACAGACAAGACAGTTGTAATGGCAGCAAATAGTGGAGTTCCGAAGAAGTTTAGAATTGAGATAGAAGGAAAAATAGTGGAACAGGTTAACAGCATAACAGACGTTTCATGTATGAAATACAAAAGCTCTACTTAGTGTATGTTCGAATGGTTTAAGTATTTCATTCACTAGTGGATTGGTTGTTTTTAATGGTTTGTAAGTTTTCAGTGTTTGGATTTTTAGCACATGGTAGTTGATAAATGTATATGTTTGCTGGCTAGATTCACCTTTATTAATGTTCTGAAGAAGTCCCATTTACTATAGGGATGAAAGCGATGTATATTTATTATTTACTTGCTCAAACTTTTATTTCTGCACTCAATAAACAGTGTGTTTTCCACACCATTTGGTTTGTTCCTGGGCAGCTGGCATGCTATTCCTTAGGATTCCTTCTGTTTTAGGTTTGAAAATTTGAAAACAACTAAATTAAAGTAAATTCAACTTGGAGTTGGTGCCAAAGCTTTGCCGTCTAACATCTGAACGTTGAATGCAGTTGCTAGTCCATTAGTGGTAGTACTGCTGTTGTATTTATACAGGCATTTAAAATGTTATTGCAAATATACTATTAATACCTTCTGATTTTCAAAATGCAAGAAACTTTAATGAGAATTTTTTTTTATTCTCTGACTAGTGCTTGTTAGGGTTAATATACATTAAGAATCTATGCTGTTTGGTGTTGGCATGCCCTCACTGTTGCTTTATATTCTGTAAAAACATAGATAATCTGAGTGTCATGTACATATGTTTGAATTTTCCATAATTAATAAGAGGTTGAGAATTTACATGTGCAGTGTAAGTGGTAATACTTTGTGCTTACACATATGACACAGACCGGTAAGACAGAGCTAATACAGTATTCAATATCTGGGCATTTGTTACAAAAACCGTTATTTACTCTTGTGACAGTATGTGTGGGAAGGTCCTTGCTCTATGGGTATAAAACAATTTAGCATTTTTTATGATAGCAAGATGAAAAATATATAATGTCTGCAAACCAGTTGGGTCTAGCAAATATACTATGCTAATGGTCAAGTCTTAAGTAAAGAAGAATGTATATTTCCATATGATAGTATGATTACAAATGAATAAATGTCTGAATAGTGTTGGTGTTACTCCCTTTGGATCTTTATGTTGTAATATCCTATTATATATCTGTTTAAGATCCTGATGAAATAAAGTTAATAATTGTTAGTTATTGGCTGGGCAGGACTAATGGAGAAGAACATTTGATGCCCCCCCCCACACACACACACACACACACACTGCTGTGCATATGCACACTCAACTTTCTGTACATTCTGCATATTATTTTATATCATTTATAAAGAAGATTGTTCTCTTACCAAATGTCCTCAATCCAATGACTAGTAAAAGGAAAGGTAAGCACATTCTGAGGCAACACCATAAACTGCAAAAGAAAACACAAAATGATTCAGGTCCACTTTCAAAATAAACCAAATATCTATGAGGATAAGTACAAAATTTGATAAATACTTTGCTTGGGGCCCTGTCCATTCATAATTACATTTAGGTATTGCTAAACAAAATTAATAAGCTTCTTACCTTACTGACAACATGTAAATGTGTAAACAGTAAAATCATTTGCAGCTAATATAACAGACAAATTTTACTGTTTCCCTGTTTTGAAACTTTTTGTCCCCTCCTAACTAACCTAAGGCTTACGGGAGCATTATTAATTCCCATAAACCCAGTCTTTGAGCTTATAAGGGGTAAAGGCTAAGTGATAAGACCTTTTAGCTATCACACAGTGGGAAAGAAATTTAAGTTTACTCGATCTACAATCATTCCTCCCATGATAAGTAATGTTGATATGGAAAGTATGCTGTAGCTGCCACACTAGAACCCCAGTGAAGATGTTTGCTGGCTTAATGTGCCACCCCCCAATCTGTGACTGCAGAAAATGTATTATACATAGCGATCCCCTTAAGTAAGAAGCACTGGACTCAGCTGCTCAGTGCTTGTGCTCTACCTTGGCTTGCATTTCTCTATGTGAACCAGCAACTGAACTCAGGACAAAAACACCAGAGAAATAAGCTGTCCCTCTTTGCCATTAGGCTGTCTTAGTCCGTACCAGTTTTATTTCCATAATCAGACTAAAAACTTCTAGCTGTCACCATTAGCCATGCTTTTGCTTTCTTATTAATAACTACTTGAGAGACTCGGAACATGCAAAAGAGGAGATGACAAGGCCTCTATGTCTTAGCACCTTAACCTTTGATCTGCCTACCTGATGTTGTGCAGTCAACAGTTAACTGCAGATCTAGTAGCATGAAATTAAAACAGTTCTTAACAGAAAAAAGCCCTCCCAAGGCTAACTTGCATACTTGCATCCACTTGCATATACATTATGTATACCTCTCTGCTGGAAACATTTACATTTTCTATAAAACATATATCAAACAAACAATAATTTCAAAATCTTTTTATAAGTCCTGGAGCTTCCACTGACCTAGTAAGAAAACATAATCCAATTTGAACTCCATCTTCAAAATGACTTAGCCAGACTATTCTTAATATCCTTTCTGAGACAATTCTTGGACTGTTTCCTGAAAAAAGACATAAGAAAGCAACACATTTTAGGGTGGCAGTATATATTAAAAATACAAAGTGTATTTTTCTACGTCTTTTGTCCATCTATACCTATAGTAAGGTCAATCTCCTTCCTGTCAGAATTAATTCAACTGTACTTGCTATCTCCTGGATGGAGGAAGGATGGTGGAAGGATTGTCATACAGGCAGCCATGGAGGTGCTTTGTGTGCCCTCATCTTACATTTCTAATAGCTATAATCCAGTCCTATGGTGGCTGACAAAGGTACTTATATCACTCAAGGGATTAGTATGCCCACCCCATGTGTACACATGCTTCCATGTACACACAAATGAGGGATATCATCTCTGGGTAGATAATACAAAGCTCATAGTCCCCCACTTTGTCTGAAATTCAATATTTGCAAACCTTTAATTTGCCAGTGACAGATTGCCAGGCAAGGACCACTCCCTCTTCCCTGGATGGGTGACATGGCATTAATCATTCACTATCATCCTACCTACTCAACTCCTCCAGTACCAGAATTGGGTAATCTCTGTCATGATTTCTACATATATATATATATATATATATATATATATATATATATATATATATATATATGCATTCTGGGTAATCTAAGCATCAGAGTTTTTTACAGGATCGATTACTGAATTAGTTCAGTTATGGTTTCTTTAATAAATCATCACATGTTATTTGTCAATCCAGAGTGTTCCATCTAAGAGAGATTGCTTGTTAGGATATATAACTCCCCTGTTATTGCATTTAGCATGCAAAACAGTGTCTTATAGACTGAATTAGGTAGTGAGGCACTCTGGGTTCAGTCTTTTGTGATATCATATCAGGAATTTTCAGCTTCAAGAAAATGTTCAGGGGACCATCCTTATCAACAAATGCAACTGGAAAAAGTTATATACTTTTTGCATCAAAGTCTCTAAAATGCTGATAATCTGTTGCCATTCCTAAGGGGGTTGTAATTTCCATCTGCTATGAAAAGTGTGAAAATACATATTAATGTTCCAAAATGTTGATTTACTTTTCAGTAAACTATCTGAATACCTTCTTACTTGCTTAATAACAGATTCTGGTGAATGTGATGATTTTATAAACTACTAAATGCTCTGGTACAAAAAAAAATAGTTGAAGCTGCACAGCAAGTAAAGTGCAAAATAAGTTGTTCCATTTCAAATGTTTATCCTCTGCTACATGGTACTTATTTGATTCTGCTTTCATGCACCAATAATGATGCAGATGAGAAAATGTATTTCCATATATGCCATATACCTAAGAACTGTTTTACACAGAAAGTGTTCATTGCAAAGGTGTCCAGTTCTGCAAATGGAAGACATGCTGACAATATTTTTAAAATGGTTTTATAAATACTAAGAATGGAGTCAGGATCTTTGCATTGCATTTTAAGTTATAAATTGCAGTTAACCTGCAAAACAACTGTCAAATTACCAAGGACAGCATCTGTGGAAAAGCGTATAGGGAGGTTGGTATAATGGTTAAGGTGATTATCTTCCAAACACAAGGTGCAGAGTTTGATTCTCATATGGGGTAATTGGTTAGGCTTAAAATGTCCCACAAGGGCAGTTAAGCTAGTATGAACCTATAGTTATGGAGGAGAAAAAACACATTCACTACCTGAGCTGCAGTTTATACTGCAGGGCAATGACTTTGACTAAGTTCCTTTAGCAGTTTTGTGTCATCCTACTTTTGCCTTATGAAGGGCACTAAAGACAGATTATACAGCCTAATATTCTGGTTCTTTCAAAAGAAATGTTATGTGGCTATCCTGCTTAGAGGGAGCATGCAGTGATTAGTGTGACAATAGGAGGTACTGCCAACCATGCCAGGACAAGTAGGGTAGTGGATGTATAACTTATGCAGCTGAATTAAATGTATGCATTGCAACAGCATATACTGGAAGAGAAGAGGTTAATTTACCTGACTTTGAGAAATATTATTGAAATTAAATTACTTTGCAGGTTAAGCCATAAAGATGTCATCCGACAGTTTTGAAGGGAGTCAGAGACGCAATTAATGTACTAGAGAATAGGTTATTTCTCCTGTAGGAAGAGTGGAATGGTTTTATGACTTCCAGCAGCTGCACCACATCTGAGCAAAGCTGTGGTTTATGGTAACACATAAGCACTAAAATCCTTCCAGTCAGCTTCTAATGATGGGGGATAATGTGGGAAATAGAATACATCAATATTAAGGCCATCTTGGAAGGCAAGGCGGGTAGTGTTTAGTGTTCCAAATTTTTTAAACCAGTCCTACCTTAGATTGGGTACTTTTTTCTGAGCACATTTTTGAATGTATATAAACTCTACCAGATTTAGTACCCATCGTAGTCTCTATTTCTTTCTGTAAACTAAAATGAAAGCTTGACAAAAATGGATATGGCATTCATATATTACAGCAGTGCAAGGAAAATAATTATGCAAATTTTCAAACCAATGGAATAGAATATCAATACTATACACAGCATCATATTTTTCAATTGTTTTTTTGTGTACATAGTTATATAATAATTTATTTAGTTTAATATATATTTATGCATTTTAGAAAAGGTTAATTTATGTTAGAAATTTTATATGCACTTGATTGACTCAAACTGTTGGAGTGGATTTTAGGCTGAAAACTTAGAATACAATATGCCTTTAAGGTAATTAATTATATGAACTTAATTGAATTATTAATTGTGTTGTTTTATATAAATATACTGTGCACCAATGACTCTTTTATCTGATGAAGTCTGCCTTGAGCAGACGAAAGCGCTCATTTGTAAAGTTCGACAATAAAGGAGAAGTTCATTCCAGTGGAGCAGAAGTTTATTTTCTTGGTATTAGTTGCTTGATATTTTGGAATGTGGGAAATAGAGTCAGATGACCAGCTGTGATGTCATTGTGTAATCAACTCTGAAGTATTATTTAGATACTAGTAGGAAATTGCTCTCAGCATTTTGCATTCTGTCTTCTGACAACAAGGACCTCTCACCCACATTATCTTGCCTTGTTCTATTTAGTAAGTAGGGACAGTAATTATTTTAGTCAATCAGGAATAGATAATAAGATTAGCTAAACAGTGCTTTTATATAATTGTGTAAAACTTTCCATCAGTGTTATTTTTAATATTTCCTGTGATTAAAACTCTGGTGTTTTCTGTAAATAGATATTTAGCATTTTCATGTTTTTTTATTATTTATTATTAAATATATTTAAACTTTTCATTGTGGCTGATCCTTTTTAGAAAATATTTAAGTTTTGAGACTACTTGCACATATTTATTTGGTGATAACTCTAGCCACTCCTGAAAGCCTAGCTACTGGTCAAACTACCATTTCTATTAATATTAATTTTATTAATTATAATTAGATACCATTTTAAGAGCCTTATAGTTACTGACTGGTGGCAGTGAATCTACCTTTTAGCTTGGGCAAAGTTGGTAGAGATCAGTGCCAGCCTTTTCCAGGCATGTGTGTGTGTGTGTGTGTGTGTGTGTGTGTGTGTGTGTGTGTGTGTGTGTGTGTGTGTGCGTGTGTGCGTGTGTCCGTGTGCGTGTGTGTGCATGTGCGTGTGTCCACCACTTTGGCAGGAACATGAAGCACTGGTTTCACAGAAGAAGTGGTGGAAGACTTTGCTTGAGCACTTGGCTGAGGACTTAACTCTGAAGCTGTGCCAGTGGGTAGTCTTACTTGGGACTTGGTAGGAGACAGATATAGAGAAATCCACACTCTGGGCTGACTGTGTTCCCTGTCTGCTCTTAAGGGAAATTGTACCTGATGCAGAGAGGTCTGCATTTGGAAATACTAAGTGTATCCATTTGTTTTCCACATGAACATACCTCTTTAGTGTCAGTGGTGAGGATTGAGTCTCCCTGATTACTGGCCCAGATTGGGGATGTCACAATTAACATAAAGGTAAGCTCAAGGTTCTCCTTAGGAATGGAGCAGGAGTCTGTTTTTATAAATATCCTGCCTTTGTGGAAAACTTTTTAAGGTGTTTTACAAATTATAGTCTGCAGTTCAGAAATCCCGGTTCTCTATCATAAAACTAAAGCCCTGACTCCTGAATTCTGGGAAAATGTAAAAGTGCATAACTATGAATGTGAAGGGACAGTTAAAAATTCTAAGTAAAAGGATTTTATGCCACTCTGCTCTCTGCAGGTGTGGGGGATGGCTTTGGTGCCACATACCCAGTTTATGAATATATTTTCTCTGTAGTCAGTCTTTATAAAAGACTTCATTAGAGACTTTCTCTATCTTTTTCCCCAATTTTTGACAATAATGCTCCTTCTTCAGATAATCAATCTGGTTTAAAATTAAAAAAAAATCTAAGCTAATCTAAATAAACTAATCTAAGACTTTCACTCAGTTCTAGCAGTCCAGTGCTATGCTGCTCCTCTCGCTTCATGCTATCAATTATCTGATGATTGGTTTTACAACTAAAAATTGTAAAATTGGAAAACTTTCTAAGCTGATCCAAACAATGTTTTAAAAATTCCTCTCAATTTGAGTAGATGACACCACTGAGGAGCATAAATGCATTTAATTCCACTATTAATATTTTTGAAGCTGTTTGTAAATGTAAAGTATATGAAAGATATTTTAAACATATGAAAAGTGCAAAGATGAATAATTTAAGTAAATATTAATGGATTTTTTCATAAAATTTGAAAACAATGCATCATGAGTATGTGGGTGGCCAAATGGTTAAGGTGTTTGCCTTACAAACACAAGGTACAGGGTTTGAGTCTTTATAACAATCTGTAAAACTGTACTAAATGTTGAAATGAATTATAAGTTGATTAGTGCTGATGTTATAATGATTTCCAAATATAATTGAATGAGTTATTCAGAAGCAGAAATGCACTGGGATTTTTAAGACTTGTCCTTGTTAACTGTTAACCATCCACTCAGCACAGTAATTTATGTTATTCCTAAAACTAAAAACACTAGATAGAATCCTCCTGGTTGACCAATTATTTCAGGTGCTGAGAGTTATTTGGAAAATATAGGTTATATGGTAGATTAGGGTGGCCACGGTGGTGCAGTGGTTAGCATTGCCACCTCCCAACAAGAGGTAATCTGGTTCAATCCTCAGTTGGGGTGCCTTCTGTGCAGAGTCTGCATGTCCTCCCTGTGGTCACGTAGGTTTCCTCTGGGTGCTCAGGTTTCCTCCCAAAGACATGCTGTAGGTGGATTGGACTCACTAAATTGGCCCTAGGCGTGAGTGTGTGCATGTGTGTGTCTTCTGTGGAAGGTTGGGCACTGGGCTGGCAACTCGACACTGTAAAACTCCACTGCCAATCATGAGCAGACAGTGATCCACTGTGGCAACCCCTAACCGGGAAAAGCCAGAAGAAGAAGGTTATATGTTAGATTGCATTTTGAAGATATTTGTAATGTCAACTGATTCTTTTGTTAAGAATAAGGTTGATGTAGTAGATAGGGTGAAGACTGCAGGATGGAAGGAAGTCAATTATTGGCTTAGTATGGATGTGAAAAATCTCTGCACAGTCATTCCACATGAGCTAAGGCTTAAAGCTGATTCAAATTATTTAGGTGAGGGACCTTATTCATCTTTTGTACTGTCTGTTCTACATTTCTGCCTACTACATGACACATTTGCTTATGGGAATTTCTAGACTCAGGATCATATTATGCACTAAAGGAAGGAATATCCAGGTAGTGCAGTGGCTGCACATGCAAAAGAAAAGGCAGTGCTGATGGTACTAAATTTGCAATATCTGGTAGTATTCACCGACTGAGGGTGCAAATAACTATTCTAGGTTGGACAGGTTGGAAAACAAACTAATTTTAAAATATAACACTTTGTTTTCTCATGCTTTAAATAATGAAAGTAAATTGGATGAGTATTCTCTAATGAATTTTGACTGATAGTTGTTTTTATTATGCTGTTTTTCTAAATCCTTTCCCTTTAAGAAAATGTATTTGCAAACCTAAGCAGCATAAATCAAATAGTAAATGAAATCTAAGGATCATATGATCATAGGAGTTTGCTAGGCTAATGGCCTTAGAGCCTGTTTAAGCCTAGCCATTCATGCCCCAATTTTCCACATTATCAATACCCACAGACTAGAACATCTTTGCTATATGGCTTTGCCTTAGGGCATCTACAAGTTGCCCCATCCATGAGGGACATAGGCAACAAGCCAGGAGTGAATTGGTGATTTTCCATCTATTGATCCAAATTACATTTGACTAGGCTTAGGGAAGCGCTCTACTTCACATGGATGAGGATTCTGTTCCAGAGAAGGGGTCATTTCTGAGATACATACCTCTGAGCTCTCGGATTATTAATGAATTAATTTTTTATTGAAAAAGAATATAAGACTTTTTCTGTTGTTTGGATGGTTATTTATACGTTCCTGTGAAGGTTTAGTGATAAGGCACTATAAATAAGCTCTGTTCAATTTGCTGTTAGTCTTCATGTGTGTTTATGGAGATTTTTCTACTGGTTTGGAGTGCTGTTAGGCCCATGACCTGAAAACAGATATTTCCTGACCTTTTAAGAAAGGGTTCTATTAAACTTCCAGATCCTCTGTGACACTAACCTTTTCCTTCCCTGTTATTAAATTTTTGTGGTATTTGTGGTATTTCAGTCAAATATATGAAACAATAACTTAAGGTCTGCTGAACTAAGGATCTCAAAGACAGGGTAAAGCCAACTGTTTTTATTAACAAAAATGAAGATTCAAGCAGAAGACACTAGGTTTCTATCCCTTAAATGTAAAATATAATTTAAAACTGCTTGACACCTGAACCAGAATCTATATGAATGGTTCAACAAGGAAGCTCATAGAAACATCTTTAAAGATGCACCTTTATGAAGGAATATGCTAAGCTATTATTGAACAAAGGCACACAAAATCTATGGCACAGAACAAAGAAAGGGATAGTGATTTCTGCAGGAGATCAATGAAAGATCTGATCCATTCAAAATATAATATTATTATAGTAATAACCCACGCCTGGGTGTGGGTAATGCTGGATTTACCCATGGTTGGTATGGTTTGGTCATGAGGGCGAAGCCCGAGTGGCCAAACAAAGACAACCGTGGGTAAATCCAGCATTACCCACACCCAGAAGTGGGTTATTGCTATTATACAATGACATTACTTAAGAAAAAAATAATTACTTTTCTTAAATAATGGCATTGTATAATGCCTCCTTGCTGCCCTTCTGCAGCTGTGTGGTATTCTGTGGCAGTTCTGATGTACTGTGCATGACGCAGTACATCAGAGCTGTGGGCAAAAGCAATGGAGAAAGCAAGATCTCCGTTGCTTTTTACAAACTGTCTTGCTATGTTAAAGGAGTTTAACATAGCGAGACACCTTTAAAAAAAGCAATGGAGAATCTCTGTTGCTTTATTAAAAGCTGTCTCGCTATGTTAAACCCATTTAACATAGCGAGACACCTTTAAAATAAGCAACGGAGATAGGAAGATCTCCATTACTTTTTTTTAAAGCTGTCTTGCTATGTTAAACTCATTTAACATAGCGAGATAGTGTGTAAAAAGCAACGGAGATCTTGTGTTCTCCGTTGCTGTAAAAAACGAGTTATACTAATGGAAAAAGTCCGGGCGACCGGACCTTTTTCCATTACTATAACTCTGATTTACAACATGCACGCTGACCAATCAGCGTGCACATTTTGGAATATTAATGAAGGGTTATTGTATAATTGTTTGTATTTAATCTCTTTGATTCTTGAACAATAGAAATTAGTTAGCTGAAAAAATACAGCCCAGAATTAGACGTCTGAAATCCTTCAAAGTGTAAGGTTGAGTCATGGGATATGAATGCAGTGACACATCTTCCTGTGGAATTAAGGATAACTACACCTCACACACATTTCTGTTACCCAGAGAGTAATTTTCTCCCTACAGAATATCCATTTTATCATTCCAGTGTGTATGAATGTATGTACACAGATCTACTTTATAAGTTCTAAGTTTCAAAACTTCAAACTGCAAATGGTCGAGACCATAAGATCAAAGTTTTGAAACTTCGAAGTTGTAATAAAAATAAAAAATTACATTTTTGCAGGGAGACTTATCCTCATACCCCCTGCTAATTAAATATATCAGTTCAGAGATTTCACTGCATTGAGGAAAATGGTGAAATTTCCATTCCACGCTGTACAGCGATCTCTATTCAAAATGTTCAAAGTTTCAAAAACCTTGATCTTTTGGTCTTCACCATTTGCAGTTCAAAGTTTTGAAACTTTGAGCTTGTGAAGGGAATCCATGTACACATATGTGCACACACACACACACACACACACACACACACACACACATACACACACACACACACACACACACACACATATGTGTATATATATATATATATATATATATATATATATATATATATATATATATATATACATACATACACCTATGTACATGCATGTGCACGTGTTGTGTATGTATCTACATAGATCAATATATATGTATATTTTATATATTGATATTTATATATATATATAGTTGTAGATATAGATATAAAACATGGTTTAGCTGGCACTACCAGTCAAGTCACTCTTATTCTATACGATTCAGTTCCTTCAGTGTACTCCAAGGTATTTGTTGCTCTTTGACCCTTTCCACCATCTGAGGTCATGAACTTATTTAGTGTTTATAGGAATTCATAGGCCTTTTTGTGTTACTGTCATCCACAGTTGCTAAATCATCTGAGACTTTGGGAATTCACAACCCTTTTTACTCTGTAGCGTCATTGTAAAGAAGCCTACTAGCAGTGACAGAAAAATATAACATGAGGAGATAAGAAAAAAAAAGCATTTTGTAATATGTTAAAAACATAATTAACAACCCAAACCAGAATGTATCACAGGAAGAAAATTTCAGACACTCTGTCTAAAGATTCTTGAAGATATCAAAAATCCTAATCCTGAATTCTGCCATTCCAAGAAAAGGCAAATAAGATTTGGCATAGAAGAGCAGGGTAAGATAATCTTCTGCAATTTGGGAAAGAAGAAACCAAATAAAAAAATAAAAAAATCACGTCAGTGTATTCATGCCTGTCACAGCATTTTGGGTTAGAGCAAAACAAAATAATAATAATGATGAGTAATCAAAATGTCAAAAATAGATTAACACAGCACCAAACATCAAAATAAGATACATATATGATTGCTTTCAGTTTTTAGCTGTAAGTGGTCCTTTAATAACTTGCTGTGGAAATGGAGGGCCACCTGATGTACCGCTGCCTTTTTTGTCAGAAAAGAGAAGCAGTTTGTCTATATCAACAATTAACTATTAAGATGATTTTTCTTTTTCTTTTTACATTTGGTAGCAGCTTTAGAAAGGGATAGAGAGCTGGTGGAAATGCATACAGAAGTCTGTAGGATCAAATGACTGAGAAGGTACTGGTTGCAATTGTCTTCCACCTCAGAGTGAAAAGTAACAAAAGGAGAGGGTTATAACTTTTTCTTGTTCTTATGGGCAGTGCTTTAAGTAGATGATAGGGTTCATCTTTAGAAAATTGAAAAGCTTCAGTACAAAATGAAGTAATTCCCATGCTGTCTCTACTATAATCTAAGAAGATAGCATGCAAGGGCTCAGACATCTTGGGAAAAGACTTTGAATCCCCAGATGTGTACTTCTCTGATGTCCAGTTAGAAGGAATTCTCTCCTCATAAAATGCGTTTAGTTTTGCAAGGTGCACCAACCCAATTGACATTTGGTCCTTAGATGTCACTACCTAAGCAGCTGGAAAACCATCTGAAGAGGGAGTGACAGAAACAACTACATCTGAGTCAAATAAGAATGAGGCTGAGCAGTAAGGGTTCCTATTAGAACCTCGAATACTTGAAATGTGGAATGTCATATGGTTGATACCATATGATTGACATTTCAAGTGTTCGAAGGTTAAGTATAATGGTGCCGTTCAGTGCAGAATGGGAAAATTTCCCTTTTCTGCACTGAAGTGTGATCTTGGAGTTGGTATATTTAAGTAGGGGGGTATGGGGTGCAGGGGGGCTTGCCCCCCTGCCTGCACAGTTAAGGTAAGTTTTTTTTGTTTGTTTTTTGTTTTTTATTATATATTTGAACTTTCAAAATTCGATCATATGTTGTCGAACATATGAGATTAGAAATAGAAAGTTTGATTATATAATATAGACCCAGCAGTAAGCCCTGTTTCAACTGCACAGGAACCGAAGTCAGTGGAGGAGGTGATTTTCCTTTCAAAAAGCTGAAATGTTCCAGTATTGTACACAAGGTTACGTTTTACAATAATAAATGAGACAATCTGCCCCAAGACTGCTTGAAAAAAGAGGCAAGACAGAAAGTGAGTGGCAAAGGCTCAGTGTAACATAGGACAAACATTTACTTCAGGTGGCAGTAAATAACTGAGAATGGCAGGTGACTCTCTGTTATTTATATCTGGACTATTGTTTAATGATTACTGCATGAGACACCATCTACATGCCCCTATCTCCAACTGCTGCAAAGGTATGGCTGGAATACTGAAATCCATCTTCGGTAGAATGCAATTGTTTTATGATCCCCTGCTGCAGCAGTGATACATATGAACATCATATGCTAGCAATATGGCTTGCCACTGCTGCAGTGCTAATTCACCACACATCTCCAGGAATGGGCTTTACATCAAACTGAATGCTTACCTGAGTAGAACTCTCTCTGTAGTTCTTCCTGTCGTGATAAAACGTCAGCGAGGGCTTGATCAGTGTAGTTTCTGAAGCTTGTTGATGAAGCACATATTCCATCAGTGAAGGCTTTACTCGTATCCTTTCTGAAGCTTGTCACCGAAGTATATCTTTCATCAGTGAATGGTCTGTCAGTATTGTTGCTGAAGCCTGTCTCTGAATCACTTTTTCCTGAAAAAAAATCTTTGTTTGGCTGGAGATGATTAAGTTGACATAGAGGCCGAGGACGCCTTTTTTTGTTGAAGGGCCTACGAAAGGAAAGAACAAGATCAGTAAAAAAACACGGCAATAACAATCTACATGATATTAGTGCCTCAAACCTTTGGATGTTTTGTCTTGAAGTTAACTTTAAATTTTTATTGGATAAGATTACTGAGACACTACATCTCAAGAAGTGTAACAACAAGTCTGTTTACACTATTGAAAATAGCGTTTGGTGCATTTAAAATGTAGTGGCATAACTGCAACCAAATTATCCCTTACCTGAATAAGTCCTTGGACCCCTCCCAACAACTGTAGAGCCGGAAACATTATCTGGATAACTATTGCTAGAAGCCAAGAATGGAGACTGCAGCACCTCCTGAGAGGAGCAGCCACTCAGAAGTGCTACTTCCATATCCATTCCTACATGTACATAGTACAAGTGTATGTCATTTAGCTTAGATCTGCAGTGAAACCTAGGACAATGACTTCTCATCTGTTAATGACAATGGGTAGAAGTCACACCAGTTACCTACTGACATAAACATATTTGAAAACTAACTTAAGTAAACTCATACCATAGATAAACTCCCTCCCACTATTCATCTGGGATAAAAGTGGTTAGGGTTTGGAATAAGTAAAGGGCATTTTCACAGGAAAGGGGGTATTGGTATAATGGTTACAGTCTTAATCTCACAGGTATGAAGTACAGGGTTTGATTCTGATCTCTGGTTATTGGCTAAGTTTGTAATAGTCTGCAAACTGATAGCCTAGCATTTACTTATGTACTATGAACTTTGTTCCTTCTAAAATTCTGTTTTCACTCAATAATTGCTTGCAGTACTGGCCCTGCTAAAAGGTAAACCAGCCAATAATTGAACTTTGGGGACACAAATAATTGCAAATAAACCAAAGGGATCCGATCAGAAGATGCTTAGTAAATTAAAGCCATTGCCTACCTTAGGTTGGCAGCAAAATGATACTAATTTTGTTACTGACTTACACCGGAAGGTACTAGAAAGTACTGCAGCTTCAAGTAACTTCTACTTTGCCTTCCAGCATCCTCCCATTTACTGTACACTCACACAAGCATCTTATAATTTGTAAGAAAAGAGAAGGTGGTCAGAAGATATAGCAACATGAAAGGAAGCAATGTCATTTTACCATTGCAGTGACTTAAGGTTCAGCATTTTTCTTTTTGCCAATTAATGAGGAGATAAATGTAACAGTTGTTGTCAAGTTAAATTCAGAACTGCACTAAAGGTAAGTTAGAATCTGCTACAAAGGATGAGAATTACATATCATTTTCATTTGTTTCCATTATCCTAGGTATCCAAACCAAAGGATATAAAGGTCATACAGGCAAACCATTCAGTAAAAACTGCAAGAAAGACCCAGCCAAGCTAGAATCTCCAGAGTGTAATACCTTAAATCTCCTGCAGTGGAGGTCCATGAGATATGTACAAATTGCCCTTAAAGACATACCAATGTTTCAGCTACATGGCTTCTGAATTTCTATGACATTTTATTTTTTAAGTCTTTTTTGGGTACATTCAAGCCAGTAAAGCCAACCCCAATAGCTGTAGATGTGCTATGTTTTTTTTCTCCAATCTCATCAGTATAGCATAAGTGGATTGTTTGACTATACTTTAGAAATACAGAGATTAAAATCAAAGATAAGGCAATGATATTATTGTTCCTTCATCTATTATGCTCAGGGGAGCACCCTTGAATCAATCTTGAAGAAGGTAGCACGAGGCACAGAGCACACTTCCTGCATCTCATATACTGCATGGATTAGCTGAAGCTTTCCTTGGGAAGGCAAGCATAAATGGACAGAAATGAGCTACAACAGCAGTGTGACTGTGTGATCTGCTTAAATATGATCACCTAGAGTTCTCCATTTCTGTATCATTAGAGGTGTCAGATCAGAGGATGGTGGGGTACCAGTAGTAGCCTACACTGGGGCACTGCATATCAATGCTAAATTAACAACTAAGCAGTGATGATAACGGGTGCCAGTGAATAGTACACTGAGGTATGAGGCCCATCACAGCGGCAGAAGCTGTACAGCTGGTAGTTTCCTTTTGTGGGACAGCTACTTTAAACATTGGCATTTGTGTTCAATAACAGGAAGTCACTTTTCACAGTTAACAGGAGAACACTATTGTTAACATTCCTCTCCAAGGTCTTTCACATACAGTAGTTACACACTGAAAAGTAGTAAAAGGATTGTACCTTACTACCCCCATAAATTCAGAGTCTCTCTCTAAAATATTATGCTCCTGACTTACAACATCCATGCCACATGTGCTGTGAATAACTGTCGTATATGAAGTGACTAATGAATTTTATTGCATAAAATTCACCACCCTTATAAAAAAAAAAAATCTGTGATATGAGTCTAAAAACTAAGAATGAATTAGGATATGATATATTCCAAAACAAATCAGGCACCATAGTTAACATCCAAGGGACCATTCAGATCTATCTGAAAGAAAGAAAACTAGTGCCTACCTGGCTGGCGTTTCCTTATAATAAATGGTTCTTCCACCATCGCCCATGTAATACCCATTAGACAGCAGTCTCTCACTATGCCGTGTCCCCATCCTGAATGTAAATAGACCTGAAGTAGAAAATTAACCTGCAAACAAACAAACATCAGCAACAAAAACTGCAGTAGGTAAAAACAAAGCACTGCAGACATTTTACAGGTTGAAGAAAGTAAATTATGAGTAACATTTTTACTCAATGTATTCCTTTTAAAAAAGTAAGGTTTCAGAATTCTATTATTAACAACTTTAGAAGAAAATTAAAATGTACCATTTATTCCATAGTGTACAGAACCTAGAAGTGTTATATTGAAGTTAAGGAGTGCAACAAGAAACGAACACAGTAAGCCTCACTTTTAATTTGGCATTCATCAAAGATGGGAATCTTGAGAGAATACATGATTTCAGTGAAACTGTTTTCAAAAAATTATTTTATTAAACACTTTAATGGTAGCCTGGGTACTCTTGCACTCGAGTTTCATATCATGGTTAACATGATTTACTAAGAATCAACCCATTTATCCAGTTAACAAACATATCAATAAATAAATAGACATCCAAGAGCCAATGGGATTGGTCCTAATGTAATAATACTCATACTGGTCTCTGTTAACAAACATATGGCATGCCACCATATCTAAATGCTGTGTTAGCAGCTGTTTCAGTAATTAAATATTTAACAATTATTATAATTACTCTATCTCCTTACTAGTCTCTGTCGTGTATTTTATGCTACTTTCTTAATCCATGCTGTAATTTACATGTTACTTGTACTGAAAATGTATGAATCTGTCCAAAGCCATATGTAATACTATCTTTATCAAGGCATCATGAATGTTATGAATGGTTTCCTTGGAAAAAACATGCAGTCATGATCCAATATGATGAGACATTTTCTGTTGGAAAATATGTATATCCCCATGATATCTTTGTTAAAGAGGTTTGCAGTCATCTTTGACACACATTTTTCCCCACATCATTTTCAGCTTGGTCCTATAAGCATATCCTAAGGGATTTTTGTATAACTTTATCTGAGATTACAGTTAAAAAGGTATATCTGAAATCTGTCTTCAACCATCTTATAGGATATTATTATGGTTGTTATGTATGTATGTACACTATAAAGCAGGTTAAGCTAGGTCCCAATAAAAACAACATAAGATGAAGTGATGTCATAGTTTGCTGATGCATGAAACATGAATAAGCTATAGCACATGGCAGGGCAAAAATAAAATCCTAACATGAGTATGTAATTTGCTGTACATGGTTCTTGATTCCATTAAACAAATACATTGGTCATGTCCACCAGCTCTATCTCAGTTTCAAACATGCATGATATATTTATCAAAGCATTATTACTTAGTTCTGTATATGCACAATCAACATTACAAGTATGAGAAATAAATGAATGAAGCTTAACATTTTTTTCATATTTTGCTGTTGTCATACAAAAAAGCATGCAAAAAAAAAGCAAGCCTAAATTATTAATTAATTCACTATTTTTAAACATTTTTATTAAATCGCATTTTAAACAAAATCATGAGTATACGTACATTAATAAAAAAAGGTAAAACATATTTCCTCATTGTTTTCATGCAGTGTACTAATATGTTTCCTTTTTAACAATAATCATTCACTTCGTAATTAGATAAATTGTTCAATTGCTGCCTTCCCTAAAACCCCATTCCTCTTTTTGAACATTATTCTACATGTATTATTTCCACAAATTCCATTTATTTTTATGTAATTTGCTCCTTTCCTTTTTTAAAGATCCCACCTTCAGTTCCTTAGTAAGGCTTTACTTTGTTTAATGGTACTGACTGCCAAAAGAACAATCACTAGAAAATAGTAACCCCCCATTTGTGTACCAATTTCACCTCTGTAATGGTTTGTAACAATGTAGTTTCCAAGGATTTCACATTTTCAGGTTTGTCTTATTAAAATCTTTATACTATCACCTTTCAATTGTTTGTTTCTGCACCTGTATTTTGAAAGGTTTATGCTATGCGTCAGCTGGTATTTCTAAGATAGTCCCCTAATCAAACTGTTTGACACCAATATGTAGAGAGGGTTACATCAGTATAAGGCTTAATATATTTCCTTAAATCAGGAACCTCCTTTGGGACATACTCCAATGTCAACTACTTATAAAAAATAAATCTGTACCACCTCTTTTGTAACATTTTTACAAATCTGAGCAGCTATAAAGAGGATCTGTATGAATTTCAACTTTTTAAAAATGTTTGCAAATATGGCAATCTCTTCCATAAGATTGCATAAATAGCAATATAAATCTTAAAATAAAAATGAGTCAAACTTATAGTATTCAACCAGTGAATGAAATGCTAAAACAAATTGTGATGTTTTCAGTTACAAGTAATGCAATTTCTTACCTTTAAAGGTGCCAGATAACCTCTTCTTGAAAACTGAATAATAAATACATTTGGGGCTGAAAAGTATAGTGAGTCTGGAATGTGCCAGCTTGTCTTTTTTTCTAGAATGTATCAGGTTGTTCTGTTTAAATGATTTAAGGGTGATTCAGCAATGGAGTATGTAAATGTAAGTGATGTCATAATGATTAATATGATGGCATTAACATGAATATATACAATATATTATATCAGGTATTAAACTGCAGCTTGCAACATGCTTGTAAAAAATCAAAACAGATTCAGTGGAAGTCTCTTAATACATTAAAGTCATCCATCAGAATGATACATTTCTGAATACAGAGTATAGCACAGAAGAGCTCACACATCAGATGGCTAGTAACAAAACATCTGCAAAGACATGTTACAAAAATTAGCACAGAGTTACAATAAGAATATGTCCACAGATGCATATAGACAGAAAAAACTAATCAATACAAGAAACGCCAAATACTTACAGTAGGGGAGTTATGTCGTAATAGTATGTTTCCATATATATATGTATGTATATATATATATATATATATATATATATATATATATATATATATATATATATATATATATATATATATATATATATATATCTCGAGAGACAGAGTAGTAATAGTACCAGAAATTAAAAAGTGATCCTTCTTACGAAGAAGAGATTCAAATAGAATATGAAGCATGTATGATTGCCTGTGCTTGATAAGTAAATGAGGCTGTCTTAAATGATCTGAACTGTAATCTGAAACTATGCTGGAAATCACATGCTTTTTTCAAATAGCAAAAGTTTAGCTACCAAAGACATATTTCCTCCTGGTGGCATTAATCAGGAAAGTGAGGAGTCATTGGAGATGGCTTTCTAAGATAAAATTAGTTTGAAAGAAAGTTAGGAGATATGTGGTTTATGATTTAGATAGTACAGTGAGTAGTTCAATCCATTGTAAGCAGATGCAACAGCAGAGGCAGATCTTGAAAATGAAGCTGTGTGGAATAAAATTTGAAGTGATGAGGAAGGTAATTCAAAGGGAGATATAGTACGGCTTCTTTCAAGCAATAATGTAACATGTCTAATGGGAGATGAAAATAAACACTCCGTAATACACTTCTTTATCTATCCAAAGATAATAGAGTGTTGTTGAGATCTATGTGGAAGGCACTGCTGTTAGATAGCCCTTACTCTTGTATTAAACATAAAGGACTTTCTAATCTTCCAGATGAGGGGTATTATTGTATGGAGAAACTTAGGGTGCCGATAATCGTAACAGCACAATGTTCATAGTAGATCAGCTGGTCTAGAAAAGCACATTGTTGCATCTTAGACACTGACAGGTATAATATGGTTTTGCTCAATAGCAAACACAACCCTTTCTTCCTTAGAGGCCTGCTAGTTGCAAGCCATTGCATTAGTACAATTAAGCCATGTCTCACTACTGTAACTGCAGAGGCCTCTGAGAAGCCAACAAGTTCACATTGTTACCACAATAATAACATATTTCATTCATACAATTTTGTGAAGAAACCTGCAGAATAGAAACATTATTCTAAAAACCATGAAATACACCAAAGGTATCAGTCTGTAATTAATCTGACTCTTCAAAATACCTTTACACAGCTGCCCCTAAATGTTTTATTTTAAATATTTCCAGACTGAATTTCTATGGATTTCTAATTTCCATTACTGTCAGCAGTAGTGAGTTTTGGTACATAGGTTCCTAGGTGTTCATAGGTGTGTACTAGGCTAATGGCTCTGGAGCCTTTACAAACCTAGCCCTTAGGATTACCCTGACATCGTGCCACCCAACCTTAGTTCTCAGTGCTTCTGTTGAGTTAGAGCCACTGGAGTGATCCCTGGGGTGAATTTTCTATTTCCCATCCACTCATCAAGGTTTCTCTTGAAGAGGGCCAGTGAGGTGCCCTGTTTGACATGTATGAGAAGTCTATTCCATAGCAAGGGCAGTCTCTGGGTTATGAACCTGTCCCTCCAGCATGTTCTGTTGATTGTGGTAATGAGGTTGAGGTCACTGGAGCATGTGGTGAAGATTGATTGGGATTTCTTTAGACGTAGCATTTCTAACAGAGCTGGATCAGACATGGCTTTGTATGTCAAGCAGAGATCGTCTCTAAGTATGAGACAGAGAATAGTTGGAGTTTTTTTATTCTGTTCATATAGGACAAGTGTTTAAGGCCTAGGATCCTCTTTGTGAGCTAATTTTGTGGCCTCTGCAGTTGTTGCAGGTGTCTAGTGAGGTACATGCCAAATGGGGCATTGTACTCGATGACTGGCCTAATGAGGGAAGAGTAGAGGGAGACAATAACCTCTTTCTTCCTGGATGCAAAACCCTTAGTAATTGGATGTGCCACATAGAAGGACTTTCTGACCACAGTGGCAATGTGGTGGTCAAAAGAGAGGCTGGTGTCAACCTGTGTTCCCAGATCTCTCATAACACCTTCTGTGTTCAGTGGACTACCATCGCTGTGGTAATTCATGGGAACTGGGTTTTTCCCAAAGGGGATGATTACACATTTTTTGGCATGGAGCTTAAGGCCATGATTCTGACACCAGTTGTTGGTCTCAGTGAGGCCTTTCTGTAGGATGTCATCATCACTTGGGGAGTTAATAATAGCTCCCAACCTGCAATCGTCTGCAAACTTTGTCAGCCAGAGATCCTTTGTGTTGGCCTGGACTTCAGAGAAGTAGATACCAAACAGAAAAGGACCCAGGACTGAACCCTGTGGGATTCCACACGTGACTGGTCAGCAGTCTGACTTGGAGTCCGATACTTTCACACTGTGGGTTCTATCTGTGAGCCAATTTGCAACCCACCTAGTTATATAGGGGTTGATGCTTAGGCTAGTGAGTTTTTCTATGATTCCTGAATGTGGAATGGTATCAAATGCCTTGGCCAGCTCAAGGTAGGCTGTATGAACCACCTTGCCTTCATCCGCAGCTCTCAATGAAGGCAACCACACGCATAATGAAGCAATACGTATTGATATCTCTTCCAAAGCTTTTCATTTTCTTTTATTTCCTTTTATTCTTCAACTCTTCAACTCTGCAGCTAATACCACTGTATTGGCCTTATGGAGACAGCCTGACAAATAAAACCAAATATTTCTACATGCCATCAAGTGAATCCATTTCATTTTACATACTGTAAGAAATAGACATGACATGCCAGATGTATTCTAACTAAACTGCATGCAGTGGAAGTGTGCCTTCAGTATCATTAGAGACAGTTTCCCCACCAAAACACTGCTAGAAACAGATATGACCTCATCATATCAGTTGGTCTATGGGGGGGGGGGGGGTGCGCTCCGCTATATCAACTGAGTTTTTGTCTGTCCTGTCTTTGTACTAAGAACCATGCATACTTCCAGCCAGCACATGACTGTTTAGTCATGTGCTTTTACATACAAAGCCAGGACAGCATGCCTACCCCTCTGCTATTTATTCACTCTCACTCAGTAGATGGGGAAAGCATGTAAGACAGGAAACAAACAAACAAAAACATACATCGATATAAAAAAACTATTTGCCCGGTTTACAGGGAATTTTGAGAGAAATCCCAAGTTAAGAAATATGAACACTCCTGAGAGAAAGAACCAGAGAATAATCAAAAGACAAGAGCATAGAATATAGAGTCCTTTTACATCAAAGTATCAAAGCAGGCCTGGCATCTGAAGTCATAGTCCTAACAAAACTGCTTGTGGATGATATAAACTAATAACCCAGTTGATGTTGTACAAACATCTGCAATAGAATCAATACTTAATGCAAGGTAAGAAAGCAGCCTCAACCCTATTGGAGAAGCTTTTAAAAGTAGCATTCTCCAATAATTTGTTAGTCATGTGATGGCAAACCAAAATGCAGTAAATAATACACTTGGAAAGCTTCACATGGCTGCTATAAGCCACACCTCAATTCTTTGGGCAAAGAATTAAAAAAGTTACAATGTTCTTTCACTCAGAAACACTGTTCAGGTAACACCTGGTCTGACTGTCCATATTCTGAGAGTGATGAGCTCTCTTATGATTTCTATCAATGGAAAGAAAACAAGAAGGTAAATGGATTGTTTTAAGTGCAATTCCGAACTAACATTCATAAGAAATATATGATGGTTGTCACAATGTATTTCTGTAGCTACCCAGTATTGTTGAACAGCTGTAATTAACATCAGGAAGCACCAGCATTTTAAGAAAATTGTATTTGTTTTCTTCTATACAAAATGATTGCAAAATAAAAACAATCTCAACTGTTTAGTCATCATAAATACACTGACAATATGCACTAGACAATGCATTATGGAATGCAGTTATTCTTAAAATGGACATGCTATACCTAAAGTGGCAATGCCTTTAATACATAGTGACAGGATATCATACTCAAGCAGGTCTACATTATTTATCATCATTCACCACCTCCATCCAAAGAATGATAAACTTCTCTTTAGAATTATGAAATCCATATCTGTGCAAAATCAATATACATATACATTCAGCACCCTGGACTGCTCCAGTCAACACATACATAGGCACTGGAACCATTGAGCGAGGGGGAGGGAGAGCCTCTTTTACAGATGCAAGACCATGGAGTTTTCTTTAAGGAGGACCTATGTGTACATCGCACGCTAACATGAATTTAAACAAAAAGTGCATGGAAAATGCTCCTGACCACATCATTGCTGCCAGAGCCACCCTCACCCATGGTAAGATGTGCTCTGTTTTACTGAGTTAGAAGGCTGTGCTCTGTTTTACTGAGCTAGAAGGCTGTGCTCCATTTTACTGAGTTAAGGCTGTGCTCCATTTTACTGAGTTAGAAGGCTGTGCTCCGTTTTACTGAGTTAAGGCTGCTCCATTTTACTGAGTTAAGGCTATGCTCTATTTTACTGAGTTAGAAGTGATCACTAACAGAAAATGTAATGCCAGTTTCATTCTTTCTCCAAGTTGCACCAGCCTTGGAATAACCAGAGCTTGCTAATAAGTATGTAACTGTATAAAGAAGTGAGAAATTGAATTGCAAAGAAATGCCAACTTATGCCAGCATACTTGAGTAGATGTAGACTTGGTGGAAAAGCTTGGGAAAGTAGAAATTGTGACTGAGATTGTCTTATGAAAATATAATAGTAGTACCTTTTGGCAAAAACATGTCCCTCCTCATATTTAGTGATGTCTGTGACATTAGAGCTTAATGCTAGTTTTTCTCAGCTGAGGCATGCTGCGACATTATCTGCATCATGTATCCATGTTTTGCCTCTGAACCTGGCTATTCTTCAGGGCATAGTGATAGACAGCCGCTGGTAACCTTTCATTCCATTTAATACACAACAGAATGTTATAAGCTCTAGATCAGGATGTTGAAATGATGCATGCAATGTGAGCACACCGTTGTCATTAATCATTGTAAAATTATTTTAAGAAAGCAGTTCAGGTTTGAGGCAGTGCTGATTCATATTTTTTTTTTACTAATGCTATCTTTTGAATAAATGTTATAATTCTAATAGACTGCTTCAAAGTTTTTTTTTTTTTTTTTGTTATTATTCCTTCTGCTGTTTTCCTGCTGAACAGACTTTCTTGTCCTAGGTTCCAGATACGTACAAAGTAAGTACATACTCTATTGTAGGTTAATTTATAGTGCGCCAGTGACAGTGCAATATCAACCACAACTCCATGGTTTCAAGATAGGGATATTTATGGACTGGGTAGGATGTGGTGGTGGTGTGTGTGGCAAGGAGTAGTTACAGCATGTCACAATGTACTTCATCCTCTAACTTAATACAAAAGATCAGTGGATTCAGAATAAATTTCTCTGGAAGCTTGATCTGGCTGTGTTGTAAATCTGCACTGGTACACTAAAAGGCATCACATCTTCTCTATGTTTTAGTAGGTAACCATTGAAATATTTAATTATTCAGACCATATAATTTTAGGCTTTTAGGATTAAACATTAATTAACTCTGAAATTTTAATGTTTGGTATATGCCTCAAGCTCATACTAGGGTGAAGAAACATACTGACTTGTGTGATACTGTAATAAATGTTAGAATGACATATCCAAAATGAGCACCGATACTTTTTGTTTTATTTTCTTATTGTGGTAAGCATGCCTTTTGCCAGATTTCTGATTTTTAAATTTCTTACTTTTCAGTACTGAAGTATTTTTTAAAAGGACAAATAGGTACCTATATGTATGCATATATACACATATACTACAAATGAAATATGCCATCATAAATCATCCAATATATACAGATGTATTTTAACCAATGGTATGTATAAAACAGGTTGCTTGTTACATTTACTTTTTTATTTATTTATTAATCAAGTTAATTAACTTGTCTGTCTCTGACCCTATTCAGTTGCAAACTTGCCTACTATGGCAAGAGTAGATATAATACATTGTCAATTTAGAGTAGTCGGTCAATCAGTATATTGTTTGGAAGGTAGGAGAAAAGCAGGGTATAACCATACAGACACAGTGAGAATATGTATGCTTTTTACAGACAGTGCTCTGTTTTACTGAGTTAGAAGGCTGTGCTCTGTTTTACTGAATTAGAAGTGTGTGTGTGTAAAATGCCCCAGTTACTTATACCTAGCAGTTAGAATTACCCAGGCCCAAACCCTGTACCTTAGGTACAACAGCCTGAATTATCTATCCACACCACCACTTGTGATTCAGGGAGTTGAGTTCATAGCTCTCAACTGTCTAGATTTTCACAGAACATTTGGTTCCTACTTTTGGCCTGTTCCTCTTAAAATTTATTGTTTTCTGACAAATCAGTGAGAGCAGAATTCACTAAATAATGAAAGCCCTTTAAGTTTCAGTCTTCCTATCTTTTTTGAAAGACATAACAAAAAACACTATTTTAACAACTTTCTAAGATTATACAAGCAATATTTAAAATGTGTCCCTGGTTTTCGGCCTTTGCACCCCCCCAAATAAATGTTGGCTTTTTCCAGATTTCTTCTGCTGTGAAATTGAGAGATCTAGCTGTGTCAAGTGTATGGTGCAGTGGTAGTATTGTCACCTCACAGCAAGAGGTTCTAAGGTTTGATTTTTGGCTGGGGTGCCTTATGTATGTTCTTCTGTGTTTGTGTGGGTTTCCTCCACATTACAAAGATGTGTCTGGAGCACTTCTCCCTGGGCCTCTGCTGAAAATTGGCTTTGTTCCAAGTTGGACTTTCCTGTTAAATAAAAAAAAATACAAGGAGCTGAGAGCTTCAGGGGAAGAGAAGTTTAGTGCTGCTTATTCTGAGTCTGTTCACATTGCATTGTTAGTAGCACAACAGGTAGTAGCCTTACTTTTGATGCAGAAGGCTGTGGGTTCTACTCCCACAGTATGCAGATGGATCACTGGTACTGTACTGTATTGTACTTTAGGGAGTGGATGCTGCAATCCTGTGAATGTCATCCTTTGGAGGAGTTACCTAGTAACTATGAACCTGTTATCAGTTTGCAATCCATTCCCTATTGCAATATTATTAGCTTATTATTTTTTAATATAACATAGACAATTTATTCTTCAAGGGTAACAGCCACTTTGTTTGTAGATGAAACAATGAAATATAAAGTTGTTTCCTAGCAGCAACCTCTTCATTAGTTAGAGATCCCTTTAATGTGAAATTATTTAGATGACTTACTTCTGCAGACATTTTTCATATTTATTGATATTGGTAGATTGTAATGACAGATGTTTGAGTGACCTTTTATGGTTAAAATTTTCTGAAATGGGTAGTTTTGTCCTTTAGGGAGTGGATGTTGCAGTCCTGTGAATGCCGTCCTTTGGAGGAGTTACCTAGTAACTATGAACGTTATCAGTTTGCCATCCATTCCGTTTTGCAATATTACTAGCTTATCATTTTTTAATGTAACATAGGCAATTTATTCTTCAAGGGTAACAGCCACTATATTTGTAGATGAAACAATGAAATATAAATTTGTTTCCTAGCAGCAACCTCTTCATTAGTTAGCGATCCCTTTAATGTGAAATTATTTAAATGACTTACTTCTGCAGACATTTTTCATATTTACTGATATTGGTGGATTGTAATGACAGAAGTTTGAGTGGCCTTTTATGGCTGAAATTTTCTGAAATTGGTAGTTTTGTCATTATTGGTTCATGCATTTTGTTTCATTGCTTACTAGAAGACTGTTCAAAACTACAAATTTAAAACACATTCTAACAACTGGTGCTGTATTATACAAGGAATATAATTTAATACAATCAGGAAGGTGAATCAAAGAATGCATACATGTATGCATGGCCCTAAAAATACGTTTGAAAACAGCCCAGAGAAAACTGTGAAAGGCTCAAAATCATGGGAACATTTTGAGCTTTACTCTTGTTACCAAAGCAATGGATGAAGGTAAAACAGTTCACACCACATTACCTTGACCTGGCCAAGCCTTTTGACACAATCCCTTACTCAGGTGTAGCACAAAAGATGAGTAATGTAGGAGCAAACACATGCATCACTAGCTGGATTGCCAACTTGCTCACAGGATGCAGGAGATCAAAATAGGGGAAGAGATCGGTTACCAATGGAGTCCCCCAGGGTTCAATGCTGAGACTTTTTGTGTTTGGCACATATATCTCAAAAGTAAAAGGAAATACCAAAGGGTTTTGTCCGGCTAGATTTGAGATGACTGCAAGCTAGGAGCAGTTATTGAATAACCAAATGACTTAACCATCATGCAGGAAGGTCTGTCCCAAATAATAAATGGTGCCAAAATCATGATAATGCCCTCTGAGAATTGACCCAGTTGTCGCATTTAGGTGTACAGTGACCTAACTTTTGACCAACATGTGCCCAGAGTCATAAGAAAGCCTTTCTATACTGCACAGCTTATAAACAAATTGATTGTAACTAGATCTAGAGGTGTTGTTGGTCCCCTTTACAGAGCTTTCATTAGATCAATCATTTTGTATAATGCCCACTTTGGCATGTATCTATCCAGCCCCATGCAACAATTGGAATGCCTTCAGAGATACCTTACTAAAAGGATACCAGTCCTAAGCAATAGGTCTTGCATGGACCACCTCAAAGATTTATTACTATACTCAATATCCTACAGAGTGCTTAGAGGTGACATGTCTGGCATACAAGGCATCCTCCGACCTAATTCAGATGGACCTACTGAACATCAGCAAGTCAAATGGCATCAGAAATACTCAGTCCAGGTATCTAAACTGAATGTTGTGGAGATATGGATATATATCACAGAGGCTACCACTGTTCCAGAACAGACTATCCATAAAAATAAAACAAAGCTCATCCGTCCATATTCAAATGCAACTTGGATCTAAGGATGGGTAATAGAAAATGTACTCCAGGACTGTCCCTCATGCCACTGCTGGATAGAGGCAGTTCCTAAATGCTTCATCCCTTATGTGGGTCCCCTCAAATTATCTATGGTATGATCAGAGTTATTCTCACCAGGGCTAATATACAATTATCAGACATGGGATAGGTAAAAAAAACAGCAGAAAATGTTAATTCAAGCACCAAAAGGGAATTGGCTAAGCTTATAATGTCCTTCAAGTGAGCCTATGTTGTGGTAGTAAATAGTTATAAAACACTGCCCTTTTTAGATCACTAAGTGCCCCTCTCACCCCCCCCCCCCAGTCTTCAACAGCTTCCGGAGCCTATGAGCACATATATTTAATATTTAAAGATGCTCTTGATTACCTGATACTATAAACATTTTACATGCATTCTAATTGTTTTGAAACAGTAAAACATGAGGTCGACATTAACTGAGTTGAACATTTTTAACAAGGTAAAATTGTACAATCACTTATCTGACCATATGACTCTGTCCCAGTCCCAGTTATGAACTGGCACTTTAAACTCATATCCATTGCACTTCACCAGCACAGTTACTGGAAATGAAACTGAAACCATTTATGTGCGCCAGCCATAACATTGCCCCCTACCCCCGCTCCTAACCCCAGGTCTATACATTAGGATACTAAATACCTGTTTTATAATAGTACCACAAATTGTGTTTGTGAATTAGTATTCTTTTCTAGTCTGTTGGAAGTCAGACAAGGAACACATTCACAGGTTTATTGGTATATGCCTGTCCGCTTGCCCGGGCGTATCTCCCAGCTGAAAGGAAACCCCCTACCCTGGCTCAACTACCTGAGGTCCCCAAGACCCAAATAAAGCTCCTACCGGGACGACAAACAACTGTGAAAAGCCCTGACCAGTAATTTACCTTACAATAGGGGAAATTGAAGAACTTCCACGTAACCTAACTTAAGCTACAGGGAACCCCCCCTACCCTGGCTCAACTACCTGAGGTCCCCAAGACCCAAATAAAGCTCCTACTGGGACGACAAACCACTGTGAAAAGCCCTGACCAGTAATTTACCTTACAATAGGGGAAATTGAAGAACTTCCACGTAACCTAACTTAAGCTACAGGGTAAATTTATAGCATATTTCTCTTGTTAAAAGCTAATAAGTATATCTAGTTCCAGGAACCTGGCAGTTGATGAAACTTACCTGGAAGATTGCTCTCACTAAGACCCTGGGGAAATCCTGACGGTGAAAGGAAGTTATCAAATAGTCCCTCAGGTATTCTGCGAACATTTACTCCTCCTTACTATTGGTATTTGCCTATCCGCTTGCCCGGGCGTATCTCCCGGCCGAAATGTAACTCACAGTCAGTCAAGAAAAACTCAAATCTGTGTAATACTGCATAGCCTGGTAGCTTTATGTGATCGTATTGGCTCATTTCAGCTTATTTCTACTCTGCAATGTACTGCGATAGTTTACTTTTGTTGTGCGAGTCTACTCTGTTTGGTAATGTAATTTGCGTGTATACTGTTTGATGAATACAGCCTTATACAAGTCATATTGCCAGTGAATGTTTATTTGTAAGACTCTGTCTTTGTGGCGTGTTTGCCTGCTAGTCGGAGAGGTACAAAGCTGAATACTAATGCTCTCCACGTGCCGCTGACGCATTTCTAGCGTCTTTTTACTTAGTTAAGTACAGGACAGGACCGAGGATATCTATAGCTACTTTTAAGGTTCTGTATGCAATAATAGCACATACTTGGCCACAGTTGCTGTTATCTAAATAGTGACATGTTTTTTTAGTTGCTGCTGCCGTAATCTAAGCATCTACATTGCACGTGTCTGCTAATAGCAAGCTGGCAACTTCCTTTCTAACCCAATGTATGACCAATTGTGTACTGCATATTCTTATGTTGTTATAGAAAGTGCTCATTATAACACTGTTAACTGCTTTGAGCTGTACTTTGGTAGCGGGAAAAACCTAAACTTTGCAAAGGTGCATCATTCCAACTGATACACTGAATGGTTATTATCTGTTTGTGTCTGTGACACGCTCTGTTCTCACATTAATCTTTAATAACATTTGCTTACAGACTGTACTGAGGATTATGCTGCTTTAAACTGTGTAACCTTACTTATTCTAACATCCTATCTCCTTCCCTCTTATCACAGGAACCCCCCCTACCCTGGCTCAACTACCTGAGGTCCCCAAGACCCAAATAAAGCTCCTACCGGGACGACAAACCACTGTGAAAAGCCCTGACCAGTAATTTACCTTACAATAGGGGAAATTGAAGAACTTCCACGTAACCTAACTTAAGCTACAGGGTAAATTTATAGCATATTTCTCTTGTTAAAAGCTAATAAGTATATCTAGTTCCAGGAACCTGGCAGTTGATGAAACTTACCTGAAAGACTGCTCTCACTAAGACCCTGGGGAAATCCTGACGGTGAAAGCCCTGCTCCGCTTCGCCCTCGCTTCGCTTGGGCTCCGCTCCGCTCCGCTCCCCTCCCTGCCCCCTTATCCCACCGCCCCCAGTACCCCTACATTTATAGCCAAAGCAAGCCCCCCCACTTTCCCCCCCTGCAAATCCAAGTCTCCTCTGACTTACCCTATTACTCCTCCCACTCCTAGGCCCACCCCCACCACCAATTCTAACACTATATCTCCCCCTACCTCCATCATGGCCAAACACATCTATTCCATCACCCCCCTCACACTAATAGTACTCGTGACTCTCTATTTCTTAACAAAGTATGAAAACCAATCTCTGTTAGGAATCCCCTTCCATAAGCGCCATACTAACTCCCAATCCAACCACCATGTAGTTTCTATCCCACCTTCACTCTACCAGGGCAAAACTGTAGCCCCCAAAGTAGTCCATCCCACACTTTACCACCCCAAAACTCATACTAACAAAACCAACATCAAATTACTATTTAAACTACAAAGATTCCTGGTTTACCTGAAAAATCAAATCAACTTAGATGGTGATATCCATCCCAACCCAGGACCCACCAATGTACCAGATTCTAACCCCACTAAACTAACCAGAAAACCTACTGACTCCCTTCTAATATTACATCAGAACCTAAGAAGCATTAACAATAAAATTCACAACCTACATGCCATGATAGAAACTCACTCTCCTGACATTACGTGTCTAACTGAAACATGGCTAAAACCTACCACTAATGATCAAGAGAGCCTCCCACCCGGATATAATATCTTCAGGGCCGATCGCATTAAGAAAAAAGGGGGCGGAATAGCTGTTATGTTCAGAAATACCCTGAGTATCCTTAGAAATCCGTTACAACCCCCTATTATCTCCAACCTAGAACTTATAGCCCTAAAAATATGCCTAAACACTCAAAAAACCATCAACCTCATAGTTACCTATATCCCACCAGGGAAGAACACAGAAAGCCTAGAGCAAACCCTAAGCTGGTTAGCCACCAACTACCCACAAGAAACCATAGTACTTGGGGACGTCAATATTGACTGGTCTCTGTTCTACCAACACTACCCCGCAACCCATTAACCTACATGGTTTTTCCCAACATATTTCATCCCCAACTAGGATAGGCAATAATCTACAAAAAGAAAGCACCATTGACTGGATCCTTACCAACAGAGACTCAAACAACTATACCACAGGTACCCTTCCCAGTGATCTCAGTGACCATCTAATAACTTATATTATTAAACATAAATACCTAACTTCCAACCCTCAGTATAGACTTATCAGAAACAAAATAATATCTATTCCTCAACTATTTCTTTTTGACCTAAAATCCTGCAACTGGACCCTATTAAAAACTCTACCCTCCAGGAGAGAGTGATCCAGTTCAACGAGACTATCCGTAAGATACTTGATGGACATGCCCCACATAGACAAATTAGATCCAAAGTCCGATAGCTCCCTGGCTAACTAGTGAAACAAAATACAAAATTAAACTCCGTGACCAAGCCTGGGATACATGGAGAGCAACAAAAACCCCCCAAAATCGTACTAAATTTCAACAACTAAGAAACACTACCAAAACAGCCATTACCCAAGACAAAAAACAATACTTCTGCCTCCTCCAGGACAAACACCAGAATAACCCAAAAAAATTCTGGGCTGGTTTTAACAACCTCCTGCGCCCAGGTAAAACTACTACCCCAACCCACGAGGTACTTATTGAGAAAAGTCAGGAAGATGTAGCTAATACCTTTAACTCCTTCTTCACCGAGACAATCCAAACTCTAGCCAATCAACTTACCTCCAATCCCCCATCAACTACAAAACCACAAGACACTGTCCCTACCCCTTTCACTTTAAAGCCAGTCTCTTCCGCTTACATACCCTCTTAAAAAGCTCAAACCAACCACCCTTGCGGCTGACCACCTCCCAGCGGAATTCTTACAAATTGCGTCTGATGTAATTGCTTACCCTATATCAATCCTTATCAATAGAACCATAACTGAAGCCAACATCCCCTCTATCTGGAAGATCTCTTACATCATTCCGCTTCACAAAGGAGGTAACTCCACAGAAATATCTAACTATAGACCAATAGCTATACTGTCCCCAATAGCGAAAATCATGGAAAGATGCATCCACAAACAACTTCTTCACTATTTAACCTGTAATCATCTCCTGTCCAACTCCCAGCACGGCTTTCGCCCCCACCACAGTACCACCACGGCCCTCCTTTCCTTTGTCGACTCCATTAATAACAATCGTAATAACAAACTAATATCCTCCGCCCTCTTTCTTGACCTATCGAAAGCTTTCGATATGGTCAATCACCAGCTCCTTCTAAACAACCTTGCAACCCTGCATCTGGACACCCCATCACTAACCTGGTTCCAGGCTTGCCTCACTGGTAGGCAACAAGCTGTTCGGTGGCAAAACAGACTATCAGGCCTATTCCCCAATACCATTGGTGTTCCTCAAGGCTCAATTCTGGGTCCACTTCTGTTTTCCATCTTCATAAATGACCTACACTCAGTCATCCCTAAATCCACCTGCATCCAATACGCCGATGATTCCACCTTGATCTGCTCTGATGTCTCTCTCCTAAATCTCCAAACTACCACTCAACACTGTTTTTCTCTAGTAGAAAAATGGTTCACCGACCTGAAACTCCTACTTAATCCAACTAAAACCAAACTACTACTATTTTCTCCCAACGTTTATTTAACCCTAGGAACAGAACTCACAAGTAACGACAATACAACCTTCCATGTTAAATCCAACAATGGGACTATCATAACCCCTGTCGCCAGTACCAAACTACTAGGTGTAACTATAGATCATAAACTCAAATTTGACATTCACATTACACAAACTGTAAAATCACTTAACAAAAAACTAGGATCCATGTATAGAATAAAAAACTATCTAACCCCAACTGCCAAATTAACTATTGCCCACACTCATCTTCTCTCCACCCTCCTCTATGCCTCCCCAGTCTTTTCTTTCCTCAACAAACGTGAACTTAACATGCTCTCCACTGCCTACAACCACATTGCTAGATTTATTACTGGATCCCCCTATCGCACCCACCATTGTCTCAACCTGAGGAAACTTGGCTGGTTGGAACTCCCAAATCTTCTCAAACTTAACCAACTCACTGAAGCCTGCAAACTAATCAACCAACCGGATAGAACTCCCTCACTATCTAGCATTTTGACCCCATATACTAACCTCAATAGCCTTCGATCATCCAACAGCACCCAGATCCGAACCATCACTGCTAAGAACTCAGGTGGTGATGCCCTCTTTGCCAACTCCATTGGCAAACCGTGGAACTCCCTGCCAAACTACCTTAGAAGTACAACCTCACACCATCAGTTCAAAAACAACCTAAAAGAATATCTCAAAAAACAATGGCTATGCCCATGTCGTGAACCTGACTAAACATATATTCTCAACACCTTCCAAATGTCCAAAATCTATCAACAATGGCAAACATGTTTATTCTTCTTGAAATGCTCTATTTACTATTTGTTTATAAGATACCTAAGCTATGTATAACCTTCTGATTGCTCTGCTGTCATTTTAACAACTATGGAAAAAATTTCTCAATCATCGTGTATTTTGGAAAATGTACATTATTTTTTTTACTGTGTTTACTTGTATCTTTAAATTGTATTAACTACTATGTTGGAGCTTTTCTCCTCGGGCCTCTACTGAAAAAGGATATGTATCCAGCTAGACTAGCCCGGTTAACAAATGTAAAATAAAATAAAAAATAAAAATAAATAGTATATAATAGACTAAAGACATCTAAGACCTTTATAAGCCTAGCAGTACAAGCCAATCCAATTGTGTCCCTATGCATCATGAGCATTTATTACAAAGGAATAAGTTAGGAAGTTTCTAAAAGTTATGTGGGGATGGGGATAGTTTGGGCATTACTATCTTCATCTGTCTATCAGAGGCACAGGGGCAAGACTTGGGGTGAATTTCCAATTTCCCATCCATTGGTCAAGGTTATACTTAAATAGGGTTAAGGATGGTCTCTGATTCACATCAATGGGGAGCCTGTTCCAGAGCATGGGGAAACCTTGAGACATCTATCTTTCTTGCCAGCATGTTTTATTGATGCCATAAGCAACATTTAAACCCTTGGATCTAGTGGTAATGATGATTTTCATTTTGCTAATGTGCAAAATGTCCATCAGAGCTGGATCCAAGGATGCCTTGCATGCCAGGCATATTTCACCTCTCAGTAACCTAGAGAAAGCAGAGTATAGAAAAAAGGCTTTAAGGCAATCCATAAAGGGCAATGTGTCTATGCCCAAGATTCTCCTGTTAAGGAACCTTTGTGGGTGTTACAACAGATGTATATCCCTGGTCAGATACATACCAAAGAGGGCATTCTACTCAATGATGGGTCTAATAAGGTCAGAATAAAGTGGCACCATAACTTCCTTGGACCTGGATGCCATGCCGTTGCTTATAAGTCAGGTAACAGAATGATTTTCTTCCTACCTTGACCATATGTTGTTCAAAGGTCAGATTATTTTCTATGTATATCCCCAGATCCCTAAATATTGGTGAACTCTTATGGGTGTCTTATTAATGGAGTAATTAGCCTGGGTGACAGCTTTCCCAAAAGACACTCTAATGCATTTCTTGGCATTGAGTTTTAGTCCATGACTTTGAAACCAGTCATTTGTCTGTGTTAGACCCTCTTATAAGATGTTTCTGTCATGGGGTTATCTATGCAGGCTCCTAATCTGTGAACTTGATCATCCAAAGACCATTGACATTAGCCATTACCTTCAAGAAGTACAGGTTAAATAGGAGTGGTCCCAGCACAGAGTCCCAAGGTACCCCACTGGTGACCAGTCTCTTAGTTGAGGTGGTATCATCAGACCTGAAGTCTGAGCTGAATTTGTCAGCAAGTAATTTGTTATAACACTCTACTCAGTGAAGGTGGCACCACTGACCATCAGTTCAGCACACTGATGTGTGCTGCTTTTGAGGTTTCAGACATAGCTGTAGAAGACCTTGTGGTTGTCTTTAGACTGCGAGGCTATCTTGAACTCATAACTGGCCTTGTTGGGCTTAACTAATCATCTGAATTTCCTGTTTAGTTTAATTACAGAGTTGCTATCGTTATGGGAGTTGCTTTTCCTGATTTTAACCATGACGTTTTTCCTTTTGTTATATACCCTAATAAGGTTAGGATTCCAACAGTGTTGTTTATTTTTAGAGTTTGTTTTGGACTTACTTCTAGCAGGTACAGAAGTCTATACACAACCATTTACATGGCTGTACAGGGTCTCTGTGAATAGTCCTGCATAGGTTGCATAGAACCTGGGGTTGGGATGGACAAGGAATTTTGACAAACTGTCACTTAATAACATGTAGTTTGCTTTGGAACAGTTCCTAACTGTTATAGGGTTTGCTGGGTTACCAAGTTGATTCTTATTTTGAAGGAGACAGTTTTGTGATCCAGCCTCATCAATGAGGATATGACTGTGTACAGTGCTCTCCCATATTAGTGAATACCAGGTTTAATATGTTTAAACCTCTGCTGGTTGAGTGCACTATCCAGTAAAGGGTATCTGTGTTAATAAAGTCCAGTAATCATTGTGGCCACAAATATGAGACAGTCTGATTCAGTCTATAGAGGGGTAGTTAAATTCTCCCATGAATAGGGTATTTGGTTTAATGGTGAATGTCCCCAGAAGATCTAGGTTCAAGCCATGGGATTCTGGGGACATAGAGGAGTGACCTACAGCATTTTAGGATATGGTATGGGAGTTTATTTTCCAATTGGTTTTAGTTATCAGTGAAATTTCTTTCTGACATACAGCAAATTCAGTAGATCTATTAAATAAATGTGTTAATGGCTAAATGTGCAAGTGATATTTCGTTATAGACTCAACATTTATCAATGAGATTATTTCTGTTCAGCAATTTGGTCATCTATTTCAAACACATTGGAAAACAGTTTGGAATTAACAGTTTGATTCTACTAGCACTTTTGCTGTAGCCACAATACTGGAGATCATTCTTCCCCAAAGCAATACCTGCCTTAGTGCAGCTTTAACCCAGAATTTCTAATAGCTTGGAGCACTGTCTTTATCCTTAAATCAGACATCTCATTAACTGCACCAAATCCCAAGATGTCATTCAAAACAACAGCAACCATCGTGCTGCAAATCAGTTATTTTATAACAAAATATTTCAGGTGCTGAGGTTATAGCAGCTTCTTGAAACAGAATGTTTTCATTAGAGTAAAAAAGATTGTCAGCTTTTGGCTGTTTTCCTCTAGGGGTATTTATCTTCCTCTGGGGGTATTTACCAAGACACATTGGCAGTATCTAATGTAGAAAAGACTTTATCATTGACCAGTCATCTCGTGTAGGTAGAATGAATTTTTCTTGCACAACTGCATCGTTAAGCTGTTTTACATCAACACAAATTTATTACTATGTCCATTTTTGCACACCACCCAGCTATTTCACTTAGACTTTCTATTACACCAAAAGTTTGCATTCTTTTGAGTTCCGTGCCCACTTTAGACAGTATAAGAAATGACATTCTTCTGGTTGCATTCACGGTATAATAAACAGCATTTGGTTTTAAGTTAATCTTTACTAGTTCACTGTTAAGTAGACAAACTTCACTAAGCATATCGACACTGAATTAACTTATTATTCTGGCAATGAGTTCTGTTTCTCATGTTATAGCTCTGCTGAGCAGATTATGCATATACAGACCACCTAGAACATAAACCCATAATTTAGATTTGTGTCCCTTCCTCTTAAGCATGGTTAGAAATGTACCAGTGCTCTTGAGTGTGCATGCAGGGCTCTATAAGTCTGTACCTGACCTATTTTTATCAATTTTTCAACTGACTGAATTCCATGAGTCAGAATTTTCACTTTCAAGTCTGCCTCAGTATTGGACACAATAGACAATGAGTTCAGAAAAATGGTATCTGAATATTATTTTCAGTTTTATTTTCAGTTGCAACGTCTTTAATTAACTTTGTTTTGCAAACAACAGTAAAATGCTTTGCCTTTTACTTCTCTTACACATTCTGCTCATGCTGCATACCGTTGCAACTCAGTGTGATAATGGTCACACCTTGTACATTTGCAGGCTTGCACTACTTCTGTTTTTTTTGCACACATTGACTTTACAAGGATTAAGTCTCCTTTTTAACTAGCCAATTTCTCTGCATTTTACCTCACATACATTATTTGTCATATCTGCAATTGTATTTTGCTTCTTTTTTTAATTCCACCTCTCCAGTGATTTGGTTGATTTTTTTTCTAAAGTCAAATTCATTTCAAGTTGAAACTTCTGAGGCACTTCAACATCAGCCAATAACAATTCTGTCTCTAATCTGTTCATATTTCATTTCATTAAACCCACAGTTTTCAGCCATTTCCTGACAAGTGTCTCAGAAATATTTTAACACATTTATCTTTGGCTCATATACTTTCATACATAATATTTTTGGTACAAAATGCTCATTGAGCTAATTACCAGATTGTTTGTAACATTCTGGCCCTCTGTGTATGAAAAGGAACCATAAACTGCTTCCACTGTGTTTTCCATTCACTATGGCAAAGGGTTTACCTGGATTTCTTCCGATTCTTTATCTGACCTGGTTGCTACTCTAAAGCATGATTTCTCTGTTCTAGGCAGGCCAGGAAATAGTTTTAAAAGGTCAAAAGGCTCAGGTGGGTTAAACATCGTCATTCTTGACAAAAAAATATGGTTTTGTTTAAAATTAGTGAAATGCCTACTTTGTGAGATAAAGATACTTGCTTTCAGTAAAAAGGCTTACTCTGAGCTTGGCAGACGCTACTTGACTTAGTGGCATAGTTTTCTAACTGAAATTGTGTTTTCATTTTTAATTCATGAAGAAGATCTCAATTCTGAAACCATGTCATCAAGCACACTTCTGGTTACTTAGTAATGTTAAACAGCAGTATTATTAGCATCGGGGCACACCAACATTTTAACAAAACCTTTAATTCTGTACTAAAAAGGCAAATCAGTAAAAATGATAATACTTCAGTCATCATGAATACACTGGCACTAGGCAATAGACTGAATGCATTACAGGATATAATTTTTAAACTGCATTGCAATGAATATAATACATATTTACATTATATAAGAACTCATGCAACTCTACCTTAGCTATCATCATAGTAGTCCTTAGGGATACATAATTCTTGTGAAAGATCAGCTATTGCTATATAAAATAGTTTTAAACTCAAAAATCCTTCAAGCAGAAGTGTTGGCTATTGAAGAATATAACTTCTTAGATTTAAATTTCAGAGCCACTGAGCTATTAAGTTCAAATAAGAAATGAGTGATCTTGTCAGTCATGTACTCTTAAGTCCAAAGGATGAGGAGGTCTCTTCAAAAATGGCTCAAGATGGAGAAACATTTGAAAGAACTGTTTACCTAGTCAGTGATCTGCCATCAACTAACTTATGATGGGCAAAAATGGCAGAAACATGTACCCTGGCTATGAAATTACTGAAACCCAAATGGTACAAAGCTACCTGAAAAAGACCAAGCTCGCTTGCAAAATAAATGGGGAAGGGGGGGCAGCTGATATCACTCTGCACAGATAAATGCCCTCTACCATGAAGCAGTATAAATCAAATGAATGGAAAGGTTCCAGCATGTTTCAATAATCTCTGCAAATCTGCATACAATGTCCAGTGGGAGCCATGGATTTAAGCTATAAAACAAAACTGGAGCTGCAGGCAGACATTATTCCAAAACAAGAAAACATACCTGGTTTGTACTAAGATATCTTCTCCCACTGATAAGTATCTGAGAACCTGAAACCACAACTTTCTTGCCTGTTGTAATGCTTTGAATTCATAATAGACAAAATGGTTTAAAATGTTACATCTGCATTTTTTTCTCAATTTGAACTGTAACATATCTGTAAGCTATATTTAAGCTTTGTGAAATCTTTAATAAAAATGCACATTGTAACTGCATTTAACAGTGACAGGAGAATTGTATTTGTGTTTTTTATGTAGAATAGAGAAAAATATGCACTTAAAACCTATGGATATATTTTGCAGAAATTTAAGAGATGTTTCTAAATTAAATATCAATAAATTATCAGTACTGAATGGCAAAACAAAAGCCAGGTTTTTTATCCTTTGAAGCTTTGCACAATACCTTATTATTCCCTATTCCTTGGGCTCATAACAGGGGTTCAAATCTACCACCTCTGCCTTTAATAACTTCATCTTTAGCCTCATCTGAAAGGTGTTACAGATACCTTCTTTCGATAAACATATCCAACAAATATTTAACCTTTGCAAAAAAAAATCTGCCCTCAGTAATATGCCTGGAGACTTTAGTTTTGGCATTTGGTATTGACACCTATAAATATACTAAGGTAGTTAAGACCACCTGGGACACAGTCTTCACACAAGACTTAAAAGAAGGAATAGGAGAAGCCCCAACCAGGACACACATTAATAGTTGGTTAGAAACAACATCTAAACCTGAATTATCTCTAATTATCCTCTATGAGGAGAAATAGAAAGATGAGTAAAAGTGGGGCATGTATGTTTTGTATATTTGTAAATAATGGACTCTATGTTAGCATCATTCATTGTAGTAAATCTATAGTGTGCCTTGGAGTATGCAGTTGTAGGGCAACAAGAGTAGTTTATTTAGCCATATGTACCTCCTGTCCGTAGGTTGAAGGACAGGATAGAGGAACTTGTTTATATAATTAAAAAGAAGATGGTTACTAACACACTGAGTAGGCACACCACTGACTGCCCCACATTTGACAAATTTATTTTCTTTATAATTGACAAGGTAAGTCAACAAGAGCAAGGGGCGATATTGAAACCCTACTGGAATTTAAAAAATTGATTTGGCAGTTGAAGTTGAATACCTGTACAAAACCTGTCATAAATGACTTTATTTATTTTACTAGGGTACTGAAACATAGGGCTAATACCTTAAAGAAATTATATTCTTTATAGATTTTATTAGCAATGAATTTGTCTCAGGTATATCTATCTATCTATATATATATATATATATATATATATATATATATATATATATATATATATATATATATATTTTTTTTTTTTTCCCATATATATGTTTATATATGTTTTAAATAAATTTCAGAGGTTGGATGTTGTTTTGATTTGCTGTATTGACAATGAATTACTATTGTTGTGTCTGTAACTTTAAATGATTAGACATTGTTCCATAAGGTTTTATAACTTGTTTGCAATACAGTGTATGCTTTTTATTGTTTTGACCCTGTCACATGTAAACACACTAATATTCAGACATCTACACACACACACACACACACACACACACACACACACACACACACACACACACACACACACACACACACACACACACATCCACTCATCCACAAACAAGCCTCCAACACTTACCTACATGCATGGGTTTATTTGCTGGTATAATGCGTAAAGCTTTACCTCACAGTCACAAGGTACAGGGTTTGATTCTTAAAAGGAAAATTGGCTAGGCTTAAAATACCCCATAAAGGCAGCTTGCTTAGTATTCCTTTATGAACCTATGAATCTAAAACACACCATAAACACATATACATCCAGATTTGGCTTGGTATGCCCAACCTAACCCCATACTGCAACTATACATATAGACTTACATACACACCCACATATGCACATCCAGACATTGCAGCCATCACTTAACTCCAGTACTGCAACTACCTAGACACACACACACACACACACACACACACACACACACACACACACACACACACACACACACACACACACACACACACATACATATCCACCCGTCTACAAACAAGACTTCTTCACTTACCTACACCAGCATGTTTTCTCCAAAACACCCAAAAATACACATGCAGTTATAGCGTGGTTTGGATAACTTGATCCCCATACCACAACTACACAGGTAGTGTCATACCAATCCACACATACATACAAACACATCAAGAAATTCCATAAACAACCTAACTGCTATAGTGCAACCAACTAGAGACACACACACACACACACACACACACACACACACACACACACACACACACACACACACACACACACACACACACACACACGCACATCAAGAAATTCCATACACCACCTAACTTCTATAGTGCGACCAACTAGAGACACACACACACACCCACACACGCACACACACACACACACACACACACACACACACACATACACACACACACACACACACACACACACACACACACACACACACACACACACACACACACACACACACACACACACCCTCATTCAGCAACATTCATACCTCTACAGATGCACACACTAATACAGTGCCATCCAAGAGCTTCAATGCAGTGAATGGGTGACCATGATCAAAAAATTGCATTTACTTTTTCCTGCAGGAGTAACATTTCACACAGCCAAGCAATTCCCTGAATTGGCCAGCTGTGGAGAAGCTGGCTTTGTGAACATTTTCAGAGGAGACCACATCGGTAATAAACATTAGTCACTCCTCAGAATCACCGCATTAGCACATGGTTTTGCCAGTGAGACCAACTCCATCTGAATAACCTCATTAGGTAAAAAGATATAGTGGGAGAATGGTTTATGAATCAGTTAGGCTTACAGTGGTGCATATACTTCTGAGATAATGCTTCTGTATTACTGTAAGCTTTTCTAAATCCCAACATTATTCCTTTATAAAATGGTCTCCAATCCATTATATCTGATGTATCAACATCCATTCTTTTGTGCTGTAAGAGGCTAGAACTTCTAATAGGTCTAAATAAAATTTCTGAACTTATAAGGCAGAAGTACATATCATCAATAGGCATGCCATTTTGAATTTGTGGCTGATTAAACTAGTTAACCTCTTTAAAGTCTAAGATACACATTAGCAAGAGTGGTGTGGTGGAAATAACTGTCACTGATTTGGTAGAAGGGCCACCACTTAGTCCTTCTAGCAATTGTCCTTTATTTGTGTGAATGCATCCGCTCACAATATCTTTAGGTTCTCCTATTTTAATGCCTTGATTTCCAGGATTAAGAACTCCATCTCCATGTTTTTTCCTTTTTATCTTATGATAGTATTGTTTTTAAATGACCATCCTCATTATGGATCACGATTTGCTGCAAGGTTGGGGTGACAAGGGCAGCTGCTCTGGGTGCAAGATCTTGGGGGGGGGGTGCAACTGTGAAGTCCATTTCCTAAATGTTTCTGTACTAACATTTCTGAATGCTGGTAGAGAAAGTGAGTTCAGAGCATTAGAACTTTGTGGGGATAAGCTGTCACAAACACATTGCTATAAATGTAGCAATTATCTTGCTCCAATTAAAAAAACGTTCTTTTTCTCACTTTGCTGTTCCAGTGAAGATCTAGGACAGGGTGGGGTGTGTATCTGGCTTGAAAAGCTGGCGTAGGAAACCAGATATTTTTTCTTTTCTTATTGCTGTTCCACTGAAAAGCTAGAGGAAGGAGAGGGTGTGTATCTGAGTGGCTGGCTTGACAAGCCAGATTAACAATGTGGAATAGATTTTTTATGCTGTTCCAGTAAAGAGTTGATGCAGGATGGTGGGGGTGTATCTTCCTTTGAGTGTCAGGAGTGGGTCATTTTTTTGTTTGTTATTCCAATAAAGAGCTGGGGAAGGAAAGAGGTGGTGTGTATCTGGCTTTCAGCTTAGCACCGACAAGTCTTCCAATGAACAGCTGGGGAAGGAGAGTAATAAGCAGTGGGCAAGGACTGGGTATCTGCTTAGCCAGTACAATGGAGGAGAGCTTTTTTTTTTTGTTTGTTCTTCCAATGAAGAGCAGGGCGCAAGTTCAGAGAATTCCTCCAAATGTTACAAAAGCCAGCTATGCCTCTGATCAAAGGAAATGGAAATGCTGAGGAAAATGCCTAGGTCCCTGACTACCCTGTCATTTTGTAAGGGTGTGTTATTTATACTGTTCATTGTTAGTAACTTCTGCTTTCTGAAAAAAAAAAAACTACACTTTTTAGCATTCAATTTAATTCTATTTTTGTACACCAGGTATTAACCATGGTAAGCTCTTTCTGAAGGACACATACATCTGAAGGGGTTTTAACAATTACACCAGACTTGAAGCATTCTGAAAATCTGAGCCAAACAGGAGAGGGCCAAGCACAGACCCCTGGAGTAGTGCACTGATTACCTTCACACTTTTTGAAGAGGCATTTGGCACATCAATTATGTCGGTTGTGTCATCTGATTGAAAATCCATCTTGGGTAATTGTGATAGTTTACTTACAATTCTGGCATGCAGTAAGAAATTAGCAAGGTTTAAAATGCATGATCTCCATTTGATGAAGCTAAATAGTAGTGGGTCAAGCTTAGTAAGATTTTGTAATATACTAATTAATGAGATCAGTTATGATACACATCACAGCTTTATAGATCAGACTCATAAAACTGATTGATCTGTAATTGTCAGGGTCATAGGTAGGGTCACCCTTGTGGAGGGACATCACTATAGCAGTGTGCCAGGATTCAAGTGCATAGCCTATAGCTAGGCATAAGTTAAACAGTTTCAGGAGAGGTTTGATGAGCACCTGTTTGATACTGATTAACAAATGCCAACATAAATTTTCAGGACCCGGAAGTGTTTTTCATTTTAGATAACACCATAAGAGCACATTCTTTAGTAATGGTGGAGTTGGGGGAATCTGTGATGAGAGGTGTTGGAAAAGATATTTCATGGATGTTGTTTGCAGAGAAATTCTTTGCTAGAATATTTTCAATGGCATTTGGATGGGAGTGGGATTCCCATTTAGAAGTTCAGAGCAATGCTTACTGTTATTCCTTAGTTTTTCGAACATTGCAAAAGAAGGACTTGTTTGCTTCAGAAGCTGTTCTCCGGTCGTGGGGTTCTTTAAAGGTCCTTATAATGCTTTTCATTTTCTTGGCAATATTTTTTATACTATCCTCATTTAGAGGAGTTCTCAACTTACTGTACAGTCTGAGATTTTTTCTCTTGTTATAAAGTTTGTTTATGTCAATTGACTTCTGGGGGATTGTTTTAAATTTCCCATTGTAATTGTCTCTAGTTGGGGACTTTTTGATCTATGCATGTGTCTAAATGGGCATAAACCCACTCCTTAGTGTAGCTGGCTGCTGTGTCAGTGTCAATGGTAGTGATGTTATAGTTACATTTTGAGATTTCTACATATAATTGCGTAAGGTACACCCTTTTGAAGTCCTTATTAGAGAAATGTTGGCTATATGGGAATGGTGGTTTTTGAGATAAATGTTATGGGCTTAAGGTCTGACTGAACTGGAGGATGAGAGACTGGAGGAGTAAAACAGGAGGATGCAATATTAGTGAGTTCCAGATCCAGAATATTTTGGCCTTTAGTGGGTTCTCTATTTTGTTCCAAGAAATTCATATGTATCAAATCCAGAAATTCCTAGGCATATCCAGTTTATGATGGGGTAGATGAAGTCACCTTGATTAGAGGAATTTCTTCGAAAGTTTCCCGGAATCTAACTTGATCATCTGCAGATATGGAGAGGGTTCTGTAGATTGTGTATTACTACTAGATTTGAGCCTTAGTCATTTACTATTACATTTTTCCCATAAACAGTGTTACTCGGAAATTCTGGATAGTCTGGCGCCTTAAACTGTAGTAGAAATTCAATACTGAGAGAATTATCTTTGCTTCACTTTGTGCTTTAGTGCATTTATATCCTACTTATCATTTACCTGGTTAAAGCTGCATTCTGTGTCTGCCCCATCCTACTAACACGTTACGCTAAAGTTTATGAAATAGCTTGACTTTATTTGATTGGATGTTGTCTAGCTAGCCTGCTTGTTCCTTTAAAATGTTCCCAACCCTACCACCTTATTGTTGTTGTTGTTTTATAAGGCTGTTTCTCTGACCTTCATCCATTATGGTTATTTGATTTCCAAAGTCCCTCCCTCCCCTCTTTCATTGCTATTGTCTGTTGTATATGCTGTTAATGTATTTTTCCCATTCATTGTTTTCCATAGATCCATGATACTGAGTGCCCACTCAGCAGATCGGTATTGCTCATGAGTAGACTTGCTATACTACATATGGTCTCCTGCTCATTTTCCTAGAGTTCAGAAAAGCTTAGAGCCTTAGCCTGTATTCCACAAGTGTTTTACTTGTAACCAGTGCCATCCAGACAAGGTTAAGTACTTTTAATTGCTAAATAGCACTTGTATTCATTATTTTGAGCAGTCACTACTGTTTCCTGTTTTTATGTGTGCATTTCACTGTATTTTTTGTAAAAACAAATTGCTCTTCCTGTCACTGCTACTGCTGTAAGACGGAACTGAAATCACCTTCATCATGGGAATCCCAGCTAGCTGTTTAACTGGTTTTTGGTAGCATTGCATTGAAGGATCTCTTCTACTTTTTTTACATTCAGAGGACCAGGTTTATTCATCTTGTGGCAGAAGGTGTTTGCCTAGTCTAACTGAGCTAGGAAATACATGAAAGGACTCATAGTGTGATCATTTTATCGGCCAGAGAGCATTTTAGTGAGTTTTCTATTTTTGTGTGCTGATATAAATTTTTCTCATTTGTGAGGGTTAGCAGTGCCCTGTACATAAGCAAACACCTATAAAGTACATTTTCTCAGGGCAACGGTCCATAAAACTCTATGCTGTAAAGCAGCAATATAGAGCAAATACCTTGCTCACCAACAAGCTTAGAACAGCTAGTTCGGTGTTGAGTGGCAATACCTATTAGTAGAATTCAAAAAACGTAGTGAAAGCCAACAAGTAATTCAAGCAAGCTGGAGTCCAAGAATAAAGAAAGTTTACTTAATGCAAGTTTATTTAAAACAGCAAGCGTTTTCAGTATAAAGCATGTGATAAAGAAATCTGGCCTATCCTTTTTATGATATAAGATTGCCATGCCAGGTGGTATGAACTGAACTGAAGTTACTATATCAAATTCATTCTATGAAAAAGTTACTTTGCTATCCAGATAAGGTTAAACCCATGAATAAAGTACGTGAAGGAACATACCCGTGTGGCAAGTGTAGATACTGTGAATACACAGATAAAGAATCAGTTGAGTTTTTACATCCAGATACTGGTAAACAGTACAAATATAATGTAAGGGCTGAATGTAACACTAAACATTTAGTGCATTTGGCAAGATGCATCTGTTGCTTAAGATTTTATATAGGGAAGACAGATTGCACCCTTAAGGAACATATAAGAGAACATTTATATAGTATTAAGAATGGGAATAAAAATAACGCTATAGCTAAATATACTTTGAATACCAAACTTGCATGACCATGCTGATGTGGTGAAAGCGCTTACCTATATAAAGTATGACTTGTTTTATATGCTCGCTGTGCTTCATTTTGCTTATAAGTATTTGATTTTATTGTTTATCGGTTTATACTACTATGGCAATACATTTACCCATGGACTGTTTAAAACCATGAACACAACACCAACCTCAGGTGGATTATATCGGCAGGGGAAAGGGTAGTTAGGCAGCATAGGATGGTGGTTTGTAGGATCCGTTGGTGATCAAGAAGAAGATGAGGATGAGTGTGAGGGCACCAATCAGGATCAAATGGTGGAAAAAAGGAGTTAAGACAGGCACTGGGTGAAAGGACCTGTTGGCTAGACAGAGGGAGGGTGATAAAGGATAATGAGAATGAGAGTGTGAGAAGTTTGGATGATGTGCGGATAGTGAATCATAAAGCACAGTGGATTAGCAAGGAGGAAGTAAGGATAGCTATGAAGAGGATGAAGAATGGAAAGGCTGTTGGTCCTGATGATATACCTGTGGAAGCATGGAGGTGTTTAGGTGAAATGGCAGTGGAGTTTTTAACTAGATTGTTTAATGAAATCTTGGAAAGTGAGAGGATGCCTGAGAAATGGAGAAAAAGTGTTTTGATACTGATTTTTAAGAATAAGGGTGATGTGCAGAGCTGTAGTAACTACAGAGGGATTAAACTGATCAGTCACAGCATGAAGTTATGGGAAAGAGTAGTGGAGATGGAGGTGATGATTAGTGATCAGCAGTATGGATTCATGCCACGAAAGAGCACTACAGATGTGATGTTTGCTCTGAAAGTGTTGATGGAGAAGTACAGAGAAGGTCGTCAGAGAAGTATGTAAGGGGATTACATCAAGGATCAGCTCTGAGATGGTGATGGACAGGTTGACAGACCAGATCAGACAGGAGTCCCCGTGGACTATGATGTTTGCAGATGACATTGTGATCTGTAGTGAGACCCTGGAGAGGTGGAGATAGAAGGTCAGCAGGACTAAGACAGAATATATGTGGGTGAATGAGTTTAAGTACTTGGGATCAACAGTTCATAGTAATGGTGAGTGTAGAAGAGGTGAAGAAGAGAGTACAGGCAGGATGGAGTGGGTGGAGAAGAGTGTCAGGAGTGAGACAGCAGTACCAGTAAGAGTGGAAAGGTTTACTGAGACCAGCTGTTATATGGGTTGGAGACAGTGGCATTGACAAAAAGGCAGGAGTCAGAGCTTGACATGGCAGAGTTGAAGATGTTTAGATTTGCACTTGGTGTGACGAGGATGGACAGGATTTAGGAATAAGTATATTAGAGGGTTAGCCCAGGGTTGGAGGTTTGGAGACAAAGCCAGAGGCAAGATTACATTGGTTTGGACATGTGCTGAGGAGGGATGCAGAGTATATTGGGAAAAAGATGCTAAGGATGAAGCTGCCAGGTAACAGGAAAAGAGGAAGGCCTAAGATAAGGTTTATGGATGTGGTGAGAGAGGATGCAGGTGTGGTTGGTGGCAGAGAGCAAGATGCAGAGGACAGGAAGAAATGGAAACAATTGATCTGCTGTGGTGAAGAAGAAATGAACACAGCACACACATAAACTAATGCATGCTGAGGCACTTAAAATCTATCTTTCTAAATAACAAAGATTACCTGGAGTGCCTACTGCCAAAGATATACGTCAGCAAGCCCAAAGCAGTCAGAAAAAAAACACCTAACACAACATATAATGTCAACCTCAGTGGAACCCCAAATACTAAGCCCCTAATGAAAGGAAACACACTTCCCATGACTCTTGTCATAGGGACTCCATTGAAAATAATACTGATGTCTCTCTAACAAGGCTGAGCAACGAGGAGATAACTGTGAGTTGCTTATTTGGAACCAGAATTCACCAAGTCATGCATGCACTCAAGTAATTACACCACAAATACCACTATTATTCCTTCATAGTTCATGTAGTTATAAATAACCCAAGACGTACCTCCCTAAACTATATGAAGCCAGACATTATGGAGCTTTCAGGCTATGTGTCTCAGGCTGGTATGAGCCTAGCATAAAACAGCATATTACCATCTCTGAGTATGATGCACCAATATGAACAAAAAATAATTGATTTCAACAACAGACATTCTTTTTGGTGTCATTCTAAGGGGATCCAATATTTGTCAACTTGGAAGGACATGGTTAACAGACCATGTTGCCTTGCCAAGGATGGTCTGCACCTTCCCCCCTAGGTTTTTCAATACTGGCTAAAACATTAGCCACCCCCCATAGTTAAGTTTTAAAAATTGACAAACCTACTACCAACCCAACAAAATCAACTTAAGTGAACCTCAAGTTACTGCTCTGTGCAGGAAGCCTAAAAAAAAAACTACAGTCCCTCCAAGCCCTCCTCACACTTGAGAATGCAGACATGTGTACATTTAGTGAGACATGATCTAAAGCAGCAAAGAGTGCCCTGGCAATGCAAGGCAATGCAATATTTCAGTGCTTTCCACTGTTTTAGACCACTAGATTCACAGTCAAGAGCTAAAGATGGAGGTGTCGCAATAAACTTCTGTGAAGATGTGAGTTAGTGCCAGCTATGCCAGAGAAGGTAGGGCGGTGAATGTGTAACATATGCCAGCATAGCAAGCTGGAGTTTTGTAAAGAATTATATGTCATTTGTATATCAAACTGATTTGTACAGATGCCTCGGTTGAAAATGTATTTGTAAAGTTGCTTGGGTTAAAAATGTACCAACAGTGGGTCCTACTGGACTGAAAAAGAAATACACTCATATGTCAGACTGTATTGCACCTGTTGTAATGAGCATTTTTAACAGAGAATACTGGAAAAGAATAGGTTAATCTCAGTCTAGCTAACGTTAAAAAATAGCCTGAAATTAAATTATTTGGTTTAGGCCATAAGAATTGTATCTTACAGTTCTGATTGCAGCCAGTAATGAAATATTTGTGAAAACCTGGACTAGGAATCCTACTGCATTGTCCTGAAGGGTGGAAGTTTTAAAATGGTTTTATAGCTTCCAGAGGCTATAACACAAGTCAACAAAGCTCTGTCTGTGTATATGATAACACATATGTGCTAAATTCTAGTTTTGTTTCTAGCAAAGGAAGTAGTGTGGGAACCAGAATCACATGACCAGATGTATATGATGTCATTCTGTAATCTAGCACTGAAATGATGTTTTAATCCTACATGAGACAGGCATCTCAGGGCAGTCTCTCTTTGAAACCAGACAAAGAAGGATGACTACTAACCCACTTCATCTTGCCTTTAGTAAGTAACTAGGGAATAGTAATTCCTTAGATCAGTCAGGACAATATAATGAGATTAGTTAAGTACTGCTTTTTTCCAATATTTTTATTAAGGATAAAACAAGAAAATAAACACTGTATAAACTGAAAAGACAACTTTTAACAACAATGAAACTTCTTTTTCTTCTTTTTCATCTGGCTGTTCCCATTATGGGTCAGTCACCACAGCAGATCATCTGTTTCCATTTCTTCCTGTCCTCTGCATCTTGCTCCATCACACCAACCACCTGCATGTCCTCTCTCACCACATCCATAAACCTTATCTTAGGCCTTATTCTTTTCCTCTTACCTGGCAGCTTCATCCTTAGCATCATTTTCCCAATATACCCAGCATCCCTCCTCAGCACATGTCCAAACCAATGCAATCTCACATCTCTGGCTTTGTCTCCAAACCATCCAACCTGGGCTGACCCTCAAATATACTTATTCCTAATCCTGTCTACCCTCATCACACCCAGTGCAAATCTTAACATCTTTAAATCTGCCACATCCAGCTCTGACTTCTGCCTTTTTGTCAATGCCACTATCTCCAACCCATATAACATAGCTGGTCTCACTACCCTCTTGTAAACCTTCCATTTCACTCTTACTGGTATTCGTCTGTCACAAATCACTTCTGACACTCTTCTCCACCCAATCCACCCTGCCTGTACTCTCTTCTTCACCTCTCTTCCACACTCGCCATTACTCTGAACTGTTGATCCCAAGTATTTAAACTCATCCACCTTTACCAACTCTACTCTCTGCATCCTCACCATTTCTCTATCCTCCCTCTCATTCACACACATATATTCTGTCTTAGTTCTACTAACTTTCATTCCTCTCCTCTCTAAAGCATATCTGCACCTCTCCAGGGTCTCCTCAACCTGTTCCCTACTCTCATTACATATCACAATGTCATCTGCAAACATCATAGTCAACGGGGACTCCTGTCTGATCTCATCTATCAACCTGTCCATCACCACTGTAAATAAGAAAGGGCTCAGAGCTGATCCTTGATGTAATCCCATCTCCACCTTAAATGCATCTGTCACTCCCACTGCAGATCTCACTGCTGTCACACTACCCTTGTACATATCCTGTACCACTCTTACATACTTATCTGCCACTCCTGACTTCCTCATACAATACCACAACTCCTCTCTTGGCATCCTGTCATATGCTTTCTCTAAGTCCACAAAAACACAGTACAACTCTTTCTGGCCTTCTCTTTACTTCTCCATTAGCACTCTCAGAGCAAGCATTGCATCAATGGAACTAAATCAACTATTTAAATTATTTACATAGGCCTGAAAAATGTTTGAATATTACAAATATTTTAAGAAAAAACTTTCAGTGAAGCAAACAAATAATAATTAAACAGGGTTAAAATCAGTTTGGAAAGTCTCATTTAGGTCTGAAACTTTTGTCCATGGATTGTTAGCAAAACTCCTTGGATATATTCTAAGTTCTTTAGTTCCGACTTCCTTGTTTGTGGTTTCTTCTAGTAAGGAGAGAAGTTCACCAAAACTCGGAGAGATGGTAGAAGCCCATTTCCTTGTAATACATTTCCTGGCTACTGCTAATATTGTCCATAATGAGTATGAATTTGATTTATTCAAAGAAAAGGTTTCATCAACATTAAGAAAAAATAAAATTTTCGTTAATGTGAAGTTATCTGAAAATAAAGCTGAAAGAAAATCATCAATATCACTCTAAAAATTCCTTAGTTTAGAGCAATCCGAGAAAATATGGAACCAATCTGCATTACATGATGCTGGACATCTCCAGCAAATGATGTTATTCGAGTTTTAGAATTTAGCTTTTTTGTCAGGAGTTTGAAATGTTCTGTGTAAATACTTCCAGGTGAATGCACTCCAAGATTTACCCCAAGAAGGGAATTTTACTGAAGATAGAATTTTAAGTTTTCCTGTCTGGTTGAGACTATGTGGTAGGCCTTTAGTCATTGTGTTCCATTGATTAGTTGTTAAAATGGACCTGTAACTTAAGAAAATGGTGTATAATTTGGATACTAAATTGTCAAACTGTTGATCATTAAATAATATTTCAGATATGAGAGTGATTAAAGGAGGTTTATCTAAATATGAAGAGTTCTGAATAATTCTGCCTAAGTCTTGAGAATAAGCAATTATACTTTGTAGTAATAACCAATCTTGCAATGATAAGTTATAGTATTTCATAATATGCTGAAGCTATAAAGTTTCCAAGTCTTTAATACATTGTTTCCAAAAAATAAAATGTTTAGTTTCCCATTCATAGAACTTGTTTTCTGTGTCTGTGTGCATCTATCCATCTGTTATTTTTAATATTTCCTTTGACTGAAACTCATATGTTATTGCAAATAGATATTTAGTATTTTTATGTTCTTTTAGTGTTTATTATTAAATATATTCAAACTTTTCATTGTGGCTGGTCTTTTAGAAAATATTTAACCTTAGAAAGTACTTGTTGACACTGTGGCCACTCCTGAAAGCCTTGCTGTATTGGTCAAATACTAACATTTGTATTAGTATTAATTTGACTCCGTATAATTGGGTGCCCTTGTAAGAGCCTTAGAGTTGTTGGCTTATGGCAGTAAGTGTGTGTGTGTGTGTGTGTGTGTGTGTGTGTGTGTGTGTGTGTGTGTGTGCGTGTGTATGAAAATCAAATCTCAAAGAGTGTGGGTAAGCCACTAGGAGCAGGGACACAGAGCACTGGTCTCACAGAGAGTGTGGTGGAAGACTTGGCTTGGAACACCTGGCTGAAGAGTCAACTCTACAGCTGTGCAAGTGGGAGTCTTATTAGGGCATGGAGAGAGAGGAAAACCCCTCTCCCAGACTGAGCATGTTCCCTGTGTGCTCTTAAGGGAAATTGTGCCTGGTGTAGAGAACTACATCTGGAAATAATACTGTGTGTATCTATTTTTGTTCAAGTGAAAGTCCCTCTCCACTGTCAGTTGTGAGGATTCAGGCTTCTTGATTGCTGGCCCAGAGGAGGGGCATCACATAGTGGTGAGCAGTGGAGTTAATATTAAAATAACTTCTGTAGCCTGTAGGCAGTTGTCACAGAAGGTGCATGTGTACCCTCAGCAGCCACAAGGTAAACAAACAGGTTCAATTTCACAACAGTTTTGTTTATTTTTTGTTAGTTTAGTTTAGTGAGGGAAGGCAGGCAAAGATGTCAGCAGAGGATTATAGCTAGCTGACAAAGAACCAATTGGCAAAGATGTGTGAATCCAAAGGACTGGTGCATTCCAACCTGGCTAAGAGGAAAAGATTTTAGCCTTAATTGCAGCTGTAGCCTAGACTAGCAACTAGGAAGATAACCAGTCTGGCAAGGGTAATATGCAGCCCTCAGAAAAGGAACAGTTCATCTTTTCCTCAGCGAGCTTAAAATCCATCTGGAGTTAAAGAGACTTGAACTGGTGTCCAAACATTTGGAATTAGAATCGACAGAGAGAATGCAGCATTTGCAGGCTGAAAAAATGAGAAGCAGTGCCAACATTAGAGGGAGATGCTGACTGTTCATCAGGGTCATGGAGTTAATGGGGAAGGGAATAACCAAACATGTGAAACAATAAAGGTCACTAAATATATTCCATGGTTTACCATGGGTGATAATTTTGATAGTTTTATTCATATATTTGAAAGCGTATGTAAACAGTACAATGTTGATTAAGGGCTGTGGCTATGGTTCCTGACTCCCTTACTTCATGGTAAAGCTGCAATTGCTGTTTCTAAATTGTGTGATACTGATTGTTTAAACTATTTTAAAGTAAAATGATGTTTATTGGAATGTTTTAAGTTAACACCTAAAGCTTACAAAAAAAAAAAAGTTTTGTGAGCATAGATGCAAGGCAGATGAAAGTGTATGTGATTATATTGCTGAGCTAAGCACTTATTTTCATAGATAGGTGAGTGGGTGTCAGGTCACCACTTTTGAAAGGCTGGCAGACCATTTAGTGAGGGAACAAGCCCTTAGCTCTTTGCCTGAGGACATGAGAATCTGATTGACAGACAGGGAGAGTAACTCTGCAGATAAGCTGAGGAAAAAGAGGCTCTCTACTTTGCAAGGATGACAGCACTGAACAAGAAGAGGATACCCAGTGCTGCACATGGATATAAGGGATCCCATGGTGGGCAGCCTAAGCAACTCCAACAGAGTCCATCAGTAACAGGGAAAAAAACTACTTCAGGGACATAGCCAGGATCAAGGTTTAGATGTTTTAAATGTAACCAGAGGGGCCATATAGCATACAAATGTCCATGGAGGCAAGGTGAGGAATAAAAGGTGGGGGAGACAGCAAGTGGGAATAACAGTATGCCAGTAGTAGGTTGTCTGGAGATAACAGGGATACCAGACTATCCCCAGAGTTTATATTATAACTTAGTGGATATAAACAGGCCACTGTTAAGACAGACACAGCCTCGGACATAACTATTGTGAAGCCCGCAGTAGTTAAAGAGGAGCAGTACTTGCTTGGGTAGTCCATTCCAGTCAGAGCTTTAGGACAAACCCCATTCCAAATGTCTTTGGACAGGGCTTACCTTGACTGGGAGGGTGAAAAAAGAAGCAAGCAAGTAGGTGTGTTTGAGGATATCCCTGTAGATGTCTTAATAGGGAATGATTTGGATAATGCAGTACCTTGCGTGTATGTAGTTACAAGCAGTCAGGCTTAGAGACAGGCATGTAGATCTGGTAGTTTGGGGGAGACACAGATAGACCTCGCACCTGAAGCCAAGGCTAGTGAAGTAGCTCTTTTAAGGAGGGAGTTACCCTGTAGCAGTGAACCTGAAGGTGAGCCACAGCTCCTGGTAGGTACTAATGTTCCCTTGGACAGAGTGACTGCAAGGGCAGAGGTGAGTACCTAGGCTGACAGTGAGGTACAGCTGTCAAAGGAAACCAGACGTCCTGTGGAAGGGGAGCTGGGAAGGGTCACAAAGGTAGAGATGAGACAGGCTCGGCTCTCGGACCCAACATTACAAGGCTTGAGGAAGGCAGCTAGGGAGGTACCTGATTCTCAAGGAAAAGGGGAGTCTGAATACTGAAACAAAGGGTTACTGTATAGAGAGTGAACCCCTGAGGGAGGGCTAGAGGGTGAGGTAATACAGAAGTTAGTAGTGCCAAGACCCTATCATCTGGCACTTCCAGCTATAGCCCATGGCATTCCTTTTGCAAGTAATATGGGTATAAAGCATACTAAGAGATGTATTATGCAGAAATTTTATTGGCCTGGGATTGCAAGGGTACTGCAAGACATGGGAGCAGTGCCAAAAAGTAGGCAAGGTAGGAGACAAAGTCAAAGCTCCCTTGATATCATTGCCTATGATTGAGGAGCCATTTCAGAGGGTAACTATGGATATAGTGGGGCCTCTGAGTACTCCAAGTTCCACATGGAAGAAGCATATCTTGATGGTAGTAGATTATGCTACTAGATACCCTGAGGTGGTGGCTCTGTTGTCCATCGAGGCAGAGGAGGTGCCAAATGCTTTGCTAGAGATTTTCAGCAGGGTAGGTTTCCTGACAGAAATACTGACTTACAGAGGTGTCAATTTCATGCCAGGCCTGCTAGCTTGTCTGTGGGAGTGCTGTGAGGTGAAGCACCTAAAGGAAAGCCCCTACCACCCCCGTACTAATGGTATTGTGGAGAGATTAAACTCTACACTAAAGACCATGCTACGGGAATTTAAAGACCAGTTTAAGAGACAGTGGGACAAATATTTGCCCCATCTGCTGTTTGCATACAGAGAGGTATCCCAGGAATCCACAGGTTATCACACTTTGAGTTGTTGTATTGGCATAGTATGAGGGGGCCTTGAGATTTGATTCTTGATGAGTGTGAGGTTACTTGTGAATCACGCAAAGGAGTCTGTTGTGGCATATGTCCTAAACCTCAAGACAAGGCTTAGGGAACTCATGGGCTTGATCCAGGAGAACCTGGCAGGAGCCCAACAGCAGAAAAAGCTCTTCTATGACAGGAATGCTCGAGCCTGAAAGTATGCTGTGGGACAGCAGGTTATGGTTCTTATTCCTTTCAGACACAACAAGCTGCAGGCAGCTTGGGGTGGACCCTTCAAGGTGGTAAGGAAGATCAGTGATGTTAACTACATGGTAAACCAGAGAGGCACAAATTGTACCATGCTAACATGATGAAACCTTACTATGATAGGGGGACTTTGTGCTGAGTATTTGCAGTGGATGGCAAGAGTCTTAAGGGGATATGGTCACTAATCTCCTCAGTGAGACTCGGACTGACACTTCTGTGGAAATGGTAGCAATGTCCCAGTGGCTATCCCTTACACTGGTTTGAGAAAACTGCAATGTTACAGGAGTTTTGGGGCATGTTCACTGGGGAAATCTGGGTGCACCCACCTAGTACAGTACCATGTGGATACAGGACCCCAAAGGTCTATCAAGCAGGACCCTCACAGGGTATCCGAGCGAGTCAGACAGACTCTGAGGGAGGATATACAGGAAATGTAGGAAATGGGGGTAATCCAGGAGTCTAGCAGTCCCTGGGCCTCCCCAGTGGTGCTGGTACCAAAGAATGATGGCTGCACCATGTTCTGTGTGGACTACAGAAAACTAAATATTCACACTGAGTCAGATGCTTACCCCATGCCTAAGATGGATGAAGCCTTAGAGCAGCTGGGTGTTGCTAAGGATCTGATCACTATTGATCTGACCAAGGGTTACTGGCAGGTACCCTTGATTCCCACCACTAGACAGAGGTTAGCCTTTGGGACTTCTTTTTGATTATACAAGTTTACACAGATGCCCTTTGTGATAAAACATGTCCCTGTGACCTTCCAGAGGCTGGTAGGTCATATCCTAGCAGAGACAGGAGATTATGCCCTTGCTTATCTGGGTGATTTTGCCATCTACAGACATTCCTGGCATGAGCACCTTCAGCGTGTCAGGGAGGTTCTAAACAGTCTGCAAAGGTCAGGGTTGACCATTAAACCCAGTAAGTGTCAGGTGGGTATGGCAGAGGTCTCTTACCTAGGACATAGAATAAGGAGTGTAAGAGACCTCTGCCATGAGCACCTTCAGCATGTCAGGGAGGTTCTAAACAGTCTGCAAAGGTCAGGGTTGACCATTAAGCCCAGTAAGTGTCAGGTGGGTATGGCAGAGGTATCTTACCTGCGACATAGAGTAAGGAGTGGTAAGATCAAGCCAGAACCTACCAAAGTGGAAGCTATTCAGATGTGGCCTGCTCCTGTTACCAAAAAGAAGGTAAGGTCATTCTTATGGACAGTGGGGTACTATAGAAAGTTTGTACCCATTCATACATTAGCTGCTCCCTTCTCAGGTCTGACAAGGAAAAACAAGGCAAATAAGGTAGTGTGGACTCCAGCCTGCGAGCAGGCATTCCAAAAGCTTAAAGGGGCTTTGGGAGGATCCCCTGCATTAGCCAGTCCAGATTACAGTAATGAATTTGTTGTGCAGGTGGTTGCTTTGAACCATTGGGTGGGGGCTGTACTCAGCCAGGTTTCTTTGGAGGGAGAAGCACACCCAGTTGTATATCTCAGCTGTAGACTACAACTCAGAGAGGAATGTTATGTAGCTGTAGAAAAAGAATGTCTAGCCATAGTATGGGTACTGCAGACACTTCAAACATATCTTTATGTAAGGAAATTCTCTGTAGTTACAGACCTCAATTCCTTAATATGGCTACACAGAGCCAGCCAGCAAAATGCTAAGTTATTAAGGTGGACCCTAGAGTTACAGGTATATGATATGACAGTGCAGCACCATAGTGGGGTCAGCAATGCTAATGCAGGTGGGCTCTTAAGACAGGGTATGGGTTAATGTGTTCCCAGACAGGTTCATGTCCCTCAAGCCATGTTTCGCAAGGGTCACTTGAAAAACTAGTTTGAGTCTTCAAAGGGGGGAGAGTTGTGATGATGTGAGTTAGACCCAGCTATGCCAGAGAAAGTACAGCAGTGGATGTGTACTATATCCCAGTATAGCTAGCTGAAGTTTTGTAAAGATTTATACATCATTTGTATATCAAACTGATTTGTATAGATGCTTATGCTAAAAATGTATTTGTAAAGCTGCTTGTGTTAAAAATGTACCGATAGTGGGTCCTGATGGACAGAAAAAATACACCTGTATGTCAGAATCTATTGCAACTGTTGAAATAAATATATTGTAAGAGAGGATACTGGAATAGAATATATTAATCTCAGTCCAACTAACTTTGAACAATAGTCTGAAATTAAGTTTACTAGTTTAGGCTATAAAGCTTGTATGTTACAGTTATGATTGCAGCTAGAGACAAATTGTCTGTCAAAACCAGGACTAGAAATCCTACTGTCTTGTACTTAGGGTTGAACTAATTGCTACCCTAGAAGGGTGGAAGCTTTGAAATGGTTTTATAGCTTCCAGATGCTATACCTCATCTCAGGAAAGCTCTATCTGTGTGCATGTTAGCACGTATTTGATTGTCATTCCATAATCCAGCACTGAAATTATGTTTTAATACTAGATGAGACAAAAGTCTCAGGGCAGTCTGTTTTTAAAACCTAACAAAGAAGGAAGACCACTCACTCAGTTCATCTTGCCTTGCTTTAGTAAGTAACCAGGAAATAGTAATTCTTTAGATCAGTCAGGAAAATGTAGTGAAATTTGAAAGTACTGTTTTTCTATATCTGTGTGCATCTATCCATCTGTGTTATTTTTAATATTTCCTATGATTGAAACTCTGGTGTTTATTGTAAATAGATAGTTAGTATTTTCATGTTCTTTTAGTGTTTATTATTAAATATATTGAAACTTTTATTGTGGCTGGTCTTTTAGAGAATATTTAATCTTTGAAAGTGCTTACATTTATTTGGTGACACTGTGGTGTGGCCACTCCTGAAAGCCTTGCTGCAGTGGTCAAACACTACCATTTGTATTAGTATTAATTTTACTCAGTATAATTGTGTACCCTTGTAAGAGCTTTAGAGTAGTTGTCTGTTGGCAGTATAACTACCTTATAGTCTGCACAAAGGTAGCAGAGCTAGTAAATCTGTGCCAGCCTTTCCTAGGTTTGTATGTGTGTGTGTGTGTGTGTGTGTGTGTGTGTGTGTGTGTGTGTGTGTGTGTGTGTGTGTGTGTGTGTGAAAATCAAATCTCAAAGAGTGTGTGTGTCAGGACACAGAACACTGGTTTCACATAGAAGGTGGTGGAGGACTTGGCTTGGAACTGCCAACTGAAGACTCATCTCCACAGCTGTGCCAGTGAGGACTCTTTTTGGTGGCCTGGAGAGAGAGAGAGAGAGAGAGAGAGAGAGAGAGACCCAGCCCCCGGATTGAGTATGTTCCTTGTGTGCTCTTAAGTGAAATTGTGAGTGGTGCAGAGACCTGCATCTGGAAATACTGTGTGTATCTATTTTTATTCCAACAGAACATCCCTCTCCAGTATCAGTGTTGAGGATTCAGGTTCCTTAATTACTGGCCCAGAGGGGTGTCACAACATCAATAACAAATATACATCTATGGTGTTCAAACAGTATGACATTCTGGAGTTCCACCATGCAGATCAACATGGACAAAATCCATCATATCCTAGCTAGCTTATAGGCCACTCTCCATGTCCCAAGAAGCTTGCAATGCATACTTGGACCTACTGAAGACACTTACCATCCAACCTAACACCCTAAAATGAGAGACTTTAATTACACCTCTCTAGAATGGGAATACTACCTAGTATTAAATCTACAGGCACTGAGATTCCTGTACTTTCTAAATACAAACACCCTTGACCAAATAGTGAATAGACCCACTAGAGGCTCCAGTATACTGGACCTTGTGCTTACAGATATGAGAGAATACTGCACCCCCCATGCCATATCTTCTGTGGTATGGTCCAACCATAAAGCTGTCTTATTTGAAATCAAAATCAACATCCTAACCTCATTAAAACCAATAGCAGTTATGAACTATTTTCATTTACATTTTATTAAGTGAAAGTTTGTCAAAATTGAATGCCCCTCCAAACCCCGAGAACACAGTAACCTATGCTGAATTGCCCTAGAAACTCTGTGCAACCATGTCAGTGGCTGCATAGCAATTGCTGTACCTACCAGAAGTAAGACCAGGGATAGGCCAGAAACAAACAGCCCTGGTGACATCTTAAATTACACAGGATATACAACACAATGAAAAAATTATGTAAAAAATCATGTAATTCCCAAAAACTCTTTCATCAAACTAAATAGGCAACTAAGATGGCTAATTAGGTCAAGCAAAGCCAATTTTAAGCTTAAGCTAACCTTCAAGATGAAAGATAATTTTAAGACCTTCTTCAGCTATATCAGAAACCTTAAGGGCAGCACATATCGATGTGCTGGACTTGTGGTTAGTGGTGCCACTTTCACCAAGCCTGGTAATATAGCTAACTTCTTAGTGGTTAAATTTAGTTCAGGCTTTATCCCCCTCTAACTCCTATCCATCTCCCCCCAAAATATCCTCAGATATAACCTATCCAACTATAACTAAGGGAACATGTGCTGGCTGCACTCACTAAAGCCAAGAACATAGCCTCTGTGGGCCGCCATAACATGCCAGGATGCCTCTTGTTTATTCTAAAATATGTCTTATAAGGATCCCTGAGATCATTGTTTAACTATAGTCTTAAGACAGGCTTTCTGTCACATGAACAGAGGATTGCAATAGTCATCCTCCTTCATAAGGGAGGATCTTCAACAAGTCCTGGAAGCTACAGACCTATTATTCTGACTAGTCTTCTTTGCAAAGCCATGGAAATAATTATCATGAAAACTATCAGCAATGACTTAGGAGATCTCTGGACACTGGATCCATCCCAATTTGACTTTGTAAGAGGAAGGTCATGCTTTCTAAATCTGTCTGACTTCTTTGAAAATGTCACTAAGGCAATGGATGAGGAGAAAATGGTGCATACTGCTTACCTATATCTGGCTAAAGCATTGGAAACAATGCCATACCCATTTTGGGGATTATCAACAAACTTATGGAACTAGGTATAACCCCCTTTATAAGACACTGGAAAGCTAGCTGGCTCACTTTTAAGGCTCGGGAGGTTAGAATCAGTGATGTCACCTCCATAAAGATGCTGGTCACCAATGGAATCCCCCAGGGCTCTATGCTAGGCCCACTCCTCTTTGGCATCTACTTCTTGGCTGTAAAGCCAGTGTCAAAGGCCTATGTCTAACCATGTTTGTAGATGACCGCAAACTTTGAGTAGTCATTGAATTCCCCCAACATGAGAAAACCCTTCAGGAAGGTCTAACACAGACAAATGCTTGGTGCCAAAGCAACAGCTTTAAACTCAATGCCAAGAAATGCACTATAGTACTTTTTGGAAAATCAGCAACCACAGGTAACTACATCATCAATAAAACACCCATAAAAGTTGATTTACTAGTCAGGGATCTGGGAACTCTTGTAGATGGTAATCTAGTCTTTGGCCAACATGTGTTCAAGGCAGTAAGAAAATCTTTCTGTGTTGTACAACTTAAAAACAAGGGCGTGGCATCTAAGTCCAGAGAGGTGATTATAGCACTGTACTGAATCCCCAGCAGACCCATCATAGAGTCTAATGACCCCTTCGGTATGTACCTAACTAGACACACAAAGCAACTGAATCATCCACAAAGGTTGCTTAAAGAATACTGGGGTAAACACAATGTCTTACACTAATTGCCTCAAAGCACTGTTCCTTTACTTAGTATTATACAGTCTTCTGAGAGGTGATCTTTGCCTAGCATATAGTGCATCCCTGGACCCTGTTTTGATGGATCTTTTTGCACAACCACAAAACAAACAGTATCAGAACTACTACATTAAATGACCTAAATTTTGCTTGCAATATAAATAGGACATGTTGGAGATACAGATATGTTTCACTGAGAATTCTCATTCTCTGGAATACGCTTCCCATCCATGTGAAGCAGAGTGCCTCACTATCTCTATTTAAACTCAACTTGGACCAATGGATGGGCAGATGGAAATCCCCCCCTGGTTTGGTGTCTATGTCTCAGATGGGCAGAGGTGATGAGTAAATCCCCCCCCCCCCATATAAAACAAATTTGTGGATCACATTTAGGCTGCACTGCTATGCTAATAAGAGCCCTAGTTGTCATTAGCCTAGTATACACGTATGAACCTAAAAACAATCTTCTGTGAAAATATTAAACCTTTTTAATTTTAGCTGTAAAGATGCCCAACAAGAGTGTGGTTCCATAAAATATGAAGTGTGTCTACATTAAAGCTTTTCCAACCACAGCAACATATAAGAGAAGCAGGAAAATAGCATTGTACTGAACCATAAATTGGTAATGTTGAAATTTGTTGTTTAAGAAATATACTTGGATACCTTTCTTCACATAACCTGCCAAATACCTTTATTCTGTAAGAGTCTTTGATATTTCACTTTCACACAAATAGAAGAATGCAGTTACAGTCTAAATCTACTATACATGCAGTACCCGGGTTAAGGACAAGATCCATTTTTTTTAATCTGTCCTTAAGTCATATTTGAATGTAAGTCAAAATATGTACATATGGTTCTTATTAAATGTCACTTAGTCAAATGTTTGCCTCAGTCTAGTATTTATTTTACTTTTCTTTGCATAGAAAACACTTCCAAATAAAAAAAATCTTAAACATAATACTGTATACTGTAGTAATAACAATAATAACAATACTGTAAGTGCAATGAAATAACTGCATGTACTGTAAAAAAAACATTAAAAAACAGTTCTTTAAACAGTTCAAATGAAAAAAAAAGAAAAAGGTTAACAATTACTGTAAAGGTTATCACTCATTTGTGAGTTAACATTATGATGACTTTATTAACTGGATGATGCAGAAAATGATGGACTTGAAAAGAATGGGCCTGGTGGTGCAGAGTCAGGGTTTGATTCTGCTGCTGGACAGAGGGTGTTTACTAATGGAGTCAGTTTCTAGAAGTAGGCTTCAAGGGAGGTTTGTGCAGAGCTTTAATTTTTCTCATCATAAATGGACTTATAGCAGCTGAGGCCCTCAGTAACTGTACGGTAAATTTGGGTGAACCTATATGTATTAGGTCTTGCTCCTCTAACTTTGCCATTCCTGCTTCAATGATGAAAGGCTTTAGCTAACTCTTTTGTCAAAAACTTTTTTGATTTTTGAGTTTCTATGTTCCTGTTTTCTTCCTCAAATGCTATTATCTGCTGCTCCATATCCATAAAGTCTTCATTTGTCAGTTCTTTGCCATGGGAGTCAAGGGACTGTGTGACATCCATGTCAGCGATGTCAATGTCATCATCTGTAAAAGCCTGTAAAGCAGGCACAAATTATCTTGGATAGCCCTGACTGCTTGCGAGAAGGTCTGCAGTAGATAATAGACTTTAAATAAAGCTATCACTCCCTGATCCATTGTCTGAAGTAGTGATGAGGTGTTGGGGGTAAAAATACTACCTCTACATTGGAGTGTAAGTCATCTTAACTGTTTGGATGTTCAGGTGCATTGTCAAGTAGAAGGAGAATTTTGAAATGAATGTTTTTGGCCAAGCAATACCTTTGAACAGTAGGAAAAACATGGTTAAAGAACCAATCTTCAAAGATGACAGTTGTAACTCAAGACTTTGCATTTGCTTTCCAAATAACAGGAAAAGATGCCTTAATGACATGCTGTAGTGCTCTTAGATTATGGAGCGATACACAAGCAAGGGCTTCAACTTAAAATCACTAGAAGCGTTACCCCCAAACAATAACATTAGCCTATCTTTTGTTGCCTTATGCCCTGCTGCACTTTTTTCCCTCATTTGAAATGTAGGTCCTTTCAGGCATTTTCTTCTAAAATAAGCCAATCTCATCTACGGTAAATATTGGCTCTGACAAACAACCTCCCTCTTCAATAATTTTTTTCCAACATTTTATGAAAATCCCTTGCCTCACTAACATCAGTACTCGCCACCTCACTTTGAGTTTTAATGTTATGTAAATTAGCCGTCATTTTAAAGTGATGGAACCAGCCCCTATTCACAAAAAATTGTTCAGCACACCCGCCTTCACTTACTGCTCAAGCAGGTTTTAAATAATTGAAAATGTTTTGAACCTTTTCTTGCACTAATGAAAGGCTAATGGGGATATTCCTCTGATTTTGGTCTTTGATCCAAGTTAGCAATAGCCTTTCCATCTCAGTAATTAAACCACTGCATTGCTTTGTAATAATCATAGCTTTCATCAGGGCATGGCCTTTCACATGATTCATTATTCTTGCTTTGTCTTTTAAAATTGTTCTGATCGACTGGCTATAGCCTAATGCCTTTCCAATGGCAGATGGTGCTTCACCTCTCTTGCATCTCTTTATTATATACACTTTGGTGGGTGATTGCTTTCCTTTCCTTTTGCACATCACCAGCACATGCATTGGATTTATGTTTTGGAGGCATGGGTTGTGATGTCACCAATGTGGAAGTTCACAATAGTGTCTGGCTGTAGTACAGTGAGTACTAAAATAGAGCTCCACAAGATACACATACTGCACTGTACTGGAGTCTGAAGCCAGACACTTCTCGGGTCTGATTGGTCAGTACTACCACTGTCTAGATCTAATTAACATTTCAGTTCAGCTGATTCAGAGCAGTATTTTCCAGACATTCCCTTGCTTTATACAAATAACAGTACATATATGTCAAAGGAAAAATAAACTTCAAAAATGATCAATACATGGCGGGTTCAGGTTAAGGCACTTTAATCTTGCATTAAGGAGACAAAAACATGTTAATACAGAGTTTGTCTAACTAAAATCAGGAAGTAAGGTCTTTTTTATACATTTTCTAACAAGACATTGCCTACCAAGCTGACGTAACAGATCACAAGTTTTAACATCATTGCTTCATAGCAGCTGTTTGTCCATGATTTTCTGCTTGCACTATCAATTTTATGAAAAACTTCCTAAGAAAAACAATGTGGCCTTGGTGACCACCTGTTAGATACAGCTTCCCACTATGTTATGTTACCATTCAAGGTACTATAGCTAATTCGAGCACAAAGCAAGTACAGATTCTTCAAGCCGTCTTTTGTTTCATGTATCTCTTCTTTTCCACAGCTGTGCATGTTCTCATAACACGAACAGAGCTGATTGTTCATATTCAATCATATTATAGAAAACAGTATTGTTCTATTCATACACTATTCATTCATTTTCCTGACCTAGCAGATAATCACCTGCTTCTCAGTACATTTCCAAACGGCATAAACATGAATGTTGCTGTGCTAGCAAATACTAGGTCAGGGTGCATCTTGCAGTTTCAGAAAGCATACTGTGGTTTGAAAAATCATCTTATAATTTCATACAGAATTAAGATGTACATAAAATAGAATGAAATGTGTTAACTCTTTTAGCTTCTAATAAGCACCACACATACATATTAATACATATTTCTCTAACATTTCCCCCCGTTAATACTTTTTATTCTATTTTCAAAAGCATAAACAGTTTGCTTCTTCTCCTAACCTCTTCCATTTCGGATTTGCAATTAAGAGAGTCATTCAGTTTAAACTTATGAAAGCGTTTCAGTTTTCAACAACTCTTCAATTTCAGTACTTTGATACAAAGTCTCAGAAACTGATATGTCTATAAAATCTTTATTAACTTTTTCATGCAGGGAATACCACAACAAATGCATGCTCCTAAAAGGAGTAATCCCACACAAATGGCAATCAGGATGTTCATTAGGATGGAACCCCACCCCCCAAACAAATTCTGGAAAAAGTCCATCAGAGGGTTTGGGCCTGGTTTGGTCATGGCCGACACTTGCTGGATCACCTCAAAATGGTCGTTTATCTCATGCTGGTTGTCAGGAATATACAAACAGCTTTCTTCTTTGATTAAAGCACACGTACCACCTCTCGCCGCTAGGGAGAAGTTGAGAGCCATGCGGTTTTGAAGCACCACAGTTCTCATGGCATTCAGTTCATCAGTCATTAATTCAAGAGCAGAAAAAGTTGCATTGCTCATAACTTCGAAAAGTTTGGACAGTTTTCTCAGCTCCCAAATTGATTTCACTGTGCCATATGCAGGGGCTGTGCCTGCCCATGATATAATAGTGTCACTTAAGTCCATGTGTGTCAGTTTATCTTTGTTTTTCATGGAGTTATGGTTTCTCCACCCTGCTTCGATTCGTCCCACTGGATTCTCAGGTCTCTTGATTGGATTTCCAGCTTTACTGCTGACCTCTCTGATGTTTCAAATTTTCCCTTGAGGCAAAGCTGCAGTGTGTCATATGGCCGGAACCAGGTAACCCAAAAAAACAACTGTAGGACCAATTCTCAGGTAGCCATTTGTATGCCTTTTTCCCCACAAACAAAATAAAATTCTCTACTTTAGTATTGATATATGCTTGCCCTGCATGAAACATTTTCTTATCAATGATAGAAAGCTGCTTCAAAAGAACAGGATTATGCTGTATTTCACTAACAGTTTTTTGCATTTTCTCAAGATATGAGTCATAGTTTGTATCACAAATAGTTTCTACCTTATTAGCCTTAATATAACATTTATAAGAAACAGTCATATTGCAATTGCTCCAACCTACCTGAACAGTGTCATTTTTATAAAAACATACAATTCCTTTTTGTGTAACAGGTAGGCACAATGCTATTTTGTCTTGTGATTTTACAGGTGTAGTATCAAAAATCAAATTTTCCCAGGTCTCATTGACCCCTAGGGGGACAGCAGTCATTAATAATCCCCCGTATGCTGTTGGTATAGCTGTGCAAATCCAGCAGTTTGAAACATTGAATGTCTCAGCATAAATATATTTAATTGCTTGGTAAGTGTTAAAGTTTGGGTGCCAGTCTATGAGTAACGCATCACGTCTGTTCAGTTTAACTCATGTGGCTGGAAAAAGGAAAGGCCACAGCAAAAAGATTATTGTTACCAGTATAGATAACAGAATGATCATGCAATTTTTCTGAGGTTGTTCTGCATCCCTGTTTACTCTATACCTGGTCATTTTGTTCTTGTTGTATAACAGTAACAAGGTTTTTGTCCAGTTCAAAGTTCTTAACCAATTTACAGTGTGTCAGATGAATCCAGGATGCTCGCTCTGCGATCTTGACTGCAGTGGGTGTTGACAGTAGCACTTGGTATGGCACTTCCCACTTTGGAGAACTCCAATTTCTTTTCTTCACAACCTTCACCCAGACCCATGTGCCTGGGACTACTGCTGCTTCCGATGGTCTGGCTTGTTCTTTATCTGAAACAGAATTTAACTGCAAAAGTTGTTTATTACTTAAAAGTCATCTCATGTATTCTGCAAGTGAACTGTCAGCCTCATGGTCTGCAGGCATGAGAGGTTTCCACTAAGGTATATAATATGCCCTCCCAAACAGTATTTCAAAAGGAGTTAACCCTTTTGCATTTGGAACAGTTCTCATGCTCAACAGTGCCAGAGGCAGGCAGTGCACCCAGTTCTTCTGTGTCTTACTAATCAATTTCCTAAGCTTATTTTTCAGAACTCCATTATGCCTCTCTACTAATCCTGCAGATTGAGGGTGGTATGCACAATGTTTTTTCAAGGAAATCCCGAAAAAATGACTCAATTGTTGTATGGTTTGATTTACAAAGTGTGTGCCATTGTCACTATAGATCTTTTCCGGTATGCCAAATATAGGAATAATTTCTTTAACAAGGACTTTTGCAACAGTAGCTGCATCTGGATTTTTGGTCTGAAAAGCTTCCACCCATTTGGAAAACATGTCTATAATGACAAGACAGTACTTTTTATTTTCTCACTTGTTTAGCTCTATGAAATCCATACAGATAGTATGTAACGGGTATGGTGGTGTAGGGAAACTCCCTTGCTTAGGCTTCAGTACCCCCTGTGCATGATACCTGTAACAAACATGGCATGCTGCACAAAACTTTTTTGTGTAGTTTGTAAATCCATACGTTGTAAACACTCGATTCACTAACTGTACCATCCCCCTGTTGAGACATGGCACTGCCCATGGCTCAACAAAGCTGCATATATAAACAAGTTAGATGGCAAAATTCATTTTTTTTCTTTGGAGATGTACAGCCCTTTCTCAAGAATTGCTCCTCGTTTTATCCAGTTTTGTCTTTCTACATTTATAGTAAGTGTCTGCATTGTTTTTAACATTTCAAAATCTAAAATCTCAGAAGGTTGTAATTCCTCACTCAAAAGAAATACTTCTGAAGCTGAAGCTGCCTGTTTTGCAGCTATATCAGCTCTCGCATTACCTTTTGAAATCCTGTCCTGTTGTTTAGTATGAGCTACACATTTACAAATAGTTACTTTCTGAGGTAACCGAATAGATTCTAACAAATCTAAAATAAATTGCGCATGATTAATCGGTTTAGCAGTAGATGTTATCATTCCTTTATTTTTCCACTGTTGCACAAAAACACGTACAGTAGAAAAAGCGTACTGGCTGTCAGTAAAAATGTTCACACATTTACCCTTTGCCAAGGTACATGCCCTTGTCAAAGCAATCAATTCTGCTGCTTGTGCAGATAAGTTGTGTGGTAAAGACGTTGCTTCTAAAATCTCAGCATCAGAAACTACTGCATACCCTACTAGATTCTGTCCTGTAGGACCTTTTTTACACAAGCCATCCACATAGTATGTCACCTCGGCATTATCCAAGGGAACATCCATGAGATCTTTTCTAGGCAGTGTCTTTTGCTCAATCTCCTGCAGGCAGCAGTGTGGTTTGCCATCTGCAGGGGTTGGGAGCAAGGTTGACAGATTCAAAGTTGTACATCGTTCAATTGTCATATGAGGTTGGCTCAGCAGTATAGTCATACAGGAAAGATGCCTAGCAGGAGAAAGATATGCCACTTATTCTTGCAGTAAAATAATCGCGACTGCATGAGGCACTCTCAATGTGAGAAGGTGGAATAACACTACTGAGGCTGAAGCCTGTACTGCCATTGCAGCTGCGACTACTGCTTGTACGCAGTGGAGCAAGGATCACGCCACTGGGTCTAGCTGTGATAAATAGTAAGCTATGGGGCGTTGTTTGTCCCCATGTTGCTGTGTTAACACTGATGTCATATAGCCCTGCTTACAATCTACAGTTTGGAAAAATCGTTTATGATAGTTCGGTAATCCTAAAACTAATGAGGATGCTATCAGTTGTTTCAATTTACAGAAAGCTGATTCTGCTTCTGGTGTCCATTGTAATGAATCTTGTGCTGCCATAGGCTTCTTGTATATTAAGCTGGTCAGTGGAGTAGACTCCAAGGCATAGTTTGGAATCCAACTCCGACAAAAATTAGTAGTACCTAGGAAGGACATAATTTCCTTCTTGGTAGTTGGTTTGAGTGCTTGTAATATTGCTGTTTTCCTGTCTACATCTAATACTCTGCCTTCTTTGAATATTACATATCCTAGGTATTTAACCTGTTTTTTCCAAAGTTGCAGTTTGTTTTTGTTTACTTTGTGTCCTTGAGTGGCTAGAAATTGTAGTAATGCTATGGTATCTTCTCTGCATTCTTGCTGGGTGGGGGCTACCAGCAGAATATCGTCTACATAAAGTAAAATCTTACTGCCTTTCGGTGGGATAAATCCCGCCAAGTTACTTGCCATTTCCTGTGCGAATATTGTTGGACTCTCCCAAAATCCCTGTGGTAGTCGCGTGTATGTATACCTTTTCCCCTGAAATGTAAATGCAAACCAATGTTGGCTGTCAGGGTGTATCGGTATTGAGAAAAACGCATTGCTAATATCTACCACAGAAAAATACTTCTGTTGAGGTTTCAAATCGTTTAATAAGGTGTGTGGATCTGGCACCGTAGGTGCTCTAGGTATAACTGCATCATTTACAGCTTGTAAATCTTGTACCATATGCCATTCTCCATTTGCTTTCCTAACAGGAAATAAGGGTGTATTACATGGCGAATCAGGAGATTCTATCAATACTCCTTCCTTAAGTAAGGCTGCTATTATAGGTTTAATTCCTACTTCTGCATCTTTTTTTAAGGAATACTGTCTCTTTTGAGGTCTAAATGCTGACTTTGGCGTGATAGTGACTGGTCCTGCTGTGCGAATAAGTCCTACATCTGATTTCCCTGTTGACCAGAGAGTCTCTGGTATGCCTCGTAAGGCTTTTTCCTCTTCTTCTAGTAAGAGTGCTACTCAGCTGTCCTCACTTGCCTGCAAGTGCACAGCTGGGTGTGTCTGTGTTATCCAATTCAACTTCTGCTTTTGTACTCCCTGTTCTGACAGTTCTAATTCTGTCTGTTTTTCCCACCTTGTGACTTTTTCTCCTAGGTCTGCCCACCTCACATTCTTATCTTTAGTTAAACTAACATGTGGTAATCGATTAGATTTATAAAGTGCTAGGAATTCCTGGGGCAATGAACAGCTAGCTACAATGTTTCCTTCTGTGTCCCAGTACAGATTACGTAATACTAATCTGTTAGCATGGTTTCTAAACAGTTCTTGCTCATATTCTTCATTAGGTCCTAGTATGCTACAGTAATATAGAGTACAATGCAACAAATGCTGTTTCAGTGTCAAGGGAGGGGGATTTACTGATAGCTACGTTCATCAGTTCTTCGGTTACTGCCCCTGGACCAGTCGTAACCAAGTCTTGGTTGTACCAATAAAATGTTTCACCCTTCGGTCGCACCACAAAAGTATCCATTTGTTGCTGTGCTTCCATACCCTGCATAGTTGGAACTACTGCTATGCCAAAAATCTGCATAAGGTCTCTGCCCAAAAGATTTACTGGGCATTTTGCAGAAACAACAATTTTGCTCTTTTGGGTCATCCCTGAAACAGGGTGAGTTATTGCTATGCTATGGGAGAGTGGCTCCCGATACAGCTGTCCATTAGCTGCTTTTACCAATATATAGTCGAGTGACTCTGGGTTTTCTGGTAGTTTGGAAGGATGTATCAGGGTCCGTGAAGTCCCTGAGTCACACAGAAATTTAACTTCCCTCCCCTCTACCAGAAGTGTAACTTCCGGTTTTGTATCTGCTAAAAAGAGCTCTAGGCTCAATAATGCCAAGTCTAAAATTTCGTTTTCTTCACCATCGGTGATTTCTTGTACTTCCTCTGTTTCTTCTATCACATTATCTACTCCTTCTATCACATTTGCATTTGTCTTTTCTTGGTTATTCCCTTCTAGTGATTCTTGACTATCATATAGTCAGTCCTCACCCTACTTATCTTCCGTGGCTACCTTTTTGTTTTGCCTGCAATCCCTTGCCAAATGTCCCTTTTTCCCGCATTTAAAACATTCACCCCTTTTCTTTCTCTCTTCAAACTCTTCTGATTGCTTATCAGATTGTTTGTTTCCCTGGCCATTTTTCTTACCCTTCTTCCCGGACTGTACTACAAAGACTTCTGCTCCGTCTTCTACTGCGAATACTTGAGTTTTCTTTTTCTTTTTGCTATTAAAATGCCTTTTGGCTGTCTTGCATATTCAAGTAATGACTGTAAGCTACTCGTACGATGATCTACCATGTGCTTTGTATTGAAACTACTTATGGGTGCAATACTACCCTTTAAAAATGCATTCTTTAGTTGTTGTTCATATGGGGAATCATGTGTTTGGTCTTCAGGTACTTGCATTCCACAATGGTTATTAAAACACTCTAATAATCTAGCATAATATCTATCAACAGTTTCACCTTCCTGTTGGATGCATTGATTAATGCAAGTCCAGTCAGCCCTAGGCTTCCATTTCTCAGAGATTCGGTCTGTCAGACCTTTCACTCTGTTATCCAACTCTGCGTTGTTATGTGGGAGTGGCTTATGTTCTGCATCACGGGGATTCCAGTTGCCACTGATCATGTGCCAGTCTGGACCTACGATTTGTCTGACTACTTTCTCTACTTCTTCTACATTTAAATGGTAACTTAACCTAGTACCCTGCAAGTCTTCTAGGAATTTTCTAAAATTAACTTTCGGATGGGGAATTCCCTCTGTGGCTTTACGGATGTCTTCCGGTGTTCACGGTCTCTACACTAGAAGAGTTGGGTCCTGTCCTGCCTATCCTGCCTGTGGATTTGGTACTTCTATGAGTGGGCATATCTCTTCTTCACTCATAGCTTGGGAATTTTTATTTATTTCATACAATTCAATATCCCCTCTTAAGTTACGTGTTCGAGACCTAGTCTCGACAAGATCTCTGACAAACGGTTTTGATTTCGCACAGACTGTTGGATATAGCGGAGGTGGATCAGCTTGTCCACTCACCTCATATTCTGGTAAGGGAAGTGGAGGGGGCGCAGGGGCCAATGCTATTACTAGGTTATTGTCTTCCTTGTCTAAAAACATTGCTTTTGAATTTTTAATCTTTTGTTCCCTGCGGTTTGCTTCCTCAAGCCACCTGTGTGCCTGAGGAACTCCCAATTGGCGTTGCTTTTTTACCTGACCTTTTGCGTCTGTTTTAAGTTGTTTGACAAGTTTGATAAGTGAAGGTTTATCTAATTTGCCATCAAACTTGTATTTATTAACCCATTTTGTATAGTACCTAACGTTATCGGCACGTTGTAATTGCATATATTTCGCGTCTTCGGTTAATGGCGGATCTCGGGATCTTTTTGTGCACTTATTTCCCATATTGTCTTAACTTAGTTAGAAATTGTTACATAACCCTTCTTATCACGTGGTACCACGATTTTCTCTTTTTCACAGTTTATCTAGAATAACTCCCTACCTATCCTGTTTCCCTGATCTATGACAAGACAGCAATATTTTTTGTCCCTGATTTATATAAAATCTCCCTGACAAAAACAAATACTGTAACAAGTCCCTGATCTGAAACAAAGAAAAGGTAAATTCCTCCTTACCTGAGCCTCCATGACTGATCATCTCACTGCTGGAACCGTTGACTCATCCTCCAATCGCAGATCAGAAACAGTGGCTGGCCTCTTTTGAACGACAATTCAGTCAGAGGTCTTTCAGTGCAGAAGAACTGATGTGGCCTCTTCCCTGTACGGTTTCACGCCACCGGGCCCATCTGACCTGAGCTAGAGCGAGAGTTTCCGGTCCGAAGGACCAATCTGTCAAAGGAAAAATAAACTTCAAAAATGATCAATACACGGCAGGTTCAGGTTAAGGCACTTTAATCTTGCAGCAAGGAGACAAAAACATGTTAATACAGAGTTTGTCTAATTAAAATCAGGAAGTAAGGTCTTTTTTATACATTTTCTAACAAGACATTGCCTACCACGCTGACGTAACAGATCATAAGTTTTAACATCATTACTTCATAGCAGCTGTTTATCCATGATTTTCTGCTTGCACTATCAATTTTATGAAAAACTTCCTAAGAAAAACAATGTGGCCTTGGTGACCACCGGTTAGATACAGCTTCCCACTATGTTATTTTACCATTCAAGGTACTATAGCTAATTCGAGCACAAAGCAAGTACATATTCTTCAAGCAGTCTTTTGTTTCATGTATCTCTTCTTTTCCGCAGCTGTGCATGTTCTCATAACACGAACAGAGCTGATTGTTCATATTCAATCATATTATAGAAAACAGTATTGTTCTATTCATACACTATTCATTCATTTTCCTGACCTAGCAGATAATCACCTGCTTCTCAGTACATTTCCAAAAAGCATAAACATGAATTTTGCTGTGCTAGCAAATACTAGGTCAGGGTGTGTCTTGCAGTTTCAGAAAGCATACTGTGGTTTGAAAAATCATCTTATAATTTCATACAAAATTAAGCTGTACATAAAATAGAATGAAATGTGTTAACTCTTTTAGCTTCTAATAAGCACTACACATACATATTAATACATATTGCTCTAACAATATAAATGCAATACAGTACAGTACAGTAGAACTTTCCAATAGAAATGTTAAACTTACCTCTTTTAAGCTTCACTTCACATTTTTGTATTATAGACATCACCCACAAATGTTTCCCACACTTTCCTGAACTTTCAGACCTTTACCAGACCTCCTTCTACCACCTAGACCCTAGTAAGCTACAATGTTATTTGTCCATTCCACTGTACAGTACTGTAGCTTCTTCAAAACAGTGTACCGTGCAAGCCAGCAATCTTGACCAATCAGATCACCAACACAGTGATCTCTTAACCAATCGGATATCTTGTTCTGCGTGAAGGCAGATGTAACTGCTGTAACAAGATGTGTGAGCAGCTTCACAAATGGGGAAAATGGGGAGAAGGAAAGTATATCATTGTTCTTTATTTTAAGGTAAAATTTTTGCAACTTTATAGATTTTTTTCAATGTTATGTCCGACATTGCGGCAGCCTGTTCATATCTATGGGTTGCTCTCATGTCAGATGTCCATAACGTGGGGACTGTTTATAATTCAGTTGCAAGAGATTACATTTTTGAAAAAAAGATATATTGGATAGTGAAGGTTAAGCAATTGCAAACGAGTAATCATATTCTTAGCAGTAAACATAATGGATATTTCTGCTAAGAAATGAACCAGATAATGTTCACAACAGCATGTTAATCCTGGATTAAGTTATAAAGACCACAAATCTGAAATATTTTCTGAAAATCCTTATACAAAAAATCCCATACATTTCTTTTCTTTCAGATGAAAATTAGTTAACTCTAATAGATTGTCACCTGCAAAAAAAGTGGGTTAAAAGTAAGAATATGTCAGATGAGTGCAGAAGTTTGATGTTGTTTTGAAAAGAAACAAAGAGAAACAAATAGTTTCTAAACTTCTTAAGAAGATGAAAATTTGAAATCTAGAAAAGATAGGGTTAAAGTATTACATATAGGATAAAAGCATTCAGAAGCATTAGCAAGATCTTGAATTAAGTTATTGATGGTACTGGCAATGCTTGTTTCTACAATACGTTTAATATAATATTCCAACATAATTTTCATATATTTCAGAGGCTAGAAAAATCTAAGCATAAATGGACTTTAGAATGGAATGAAAAATAATTAGATTCAATGATTACTTCTTTAATTACATTTAACTTGTTTTAGAAATTAAAAGAGGTAAGTTTAACATTAATATAATATTCCAACATAATTTTCATATATTTCAGAGGCTAGAAAAATCTAAGCATAAATGGACTTTAGAATGGAATGAAAAATAATTAGATTCAATGATTACTTCTTTAATTACATGCAACTTGTTTTAGAAATTAAGTATGAAAATGAGAAAATAAAGTATAGATGGATTTAAAGACATCAACTAAATCATATAATGTCGTCAGGTTAAAAGTCATATTTGAAGAACTTTCATTTTAAAATTTAAACTTAGAAGCACCATCTTTGTGACATTCTTTAACTGTATTACAAATATCCTATAATTATATAATGTTTTTTTAAATCTGGAAGCAAGTTATATAATAAGGCAACACATTCAAATCATTCTGAACATAGAGAATGTATTTTATCATCCCCATCATTAACCCCCTTTTTCCCATTTCTACATGGGGTTGGAATGTCCCATCAACTACCGCCATCTCTCTCGATTCAGTGCCTCTCTCCACCTTTCTTCAGCAGTCATTTCAGACTGTTTGTTGCAGTTCTTCTCTCACACACAATCGATCCATCTGTTTGCTGGATGCCCATGTCTCCTTTTGCCTTCTTCCTGTCCATCCTAAATCCTCTTCACTATATTGTCTTCTCTTTTCCTACAGATGTGCTTGTACCAACAAAACCTGTTCTCCTTCTCTGAAATTGGAGTTACTAGGTCTTCTGCTCTGATGTCCTCATTTTTTTGTCTGGGTCACAGTGTACATCCTACTACCAGTCTCAGGCACTTAATGTCTGTTACTCCTAGCTTCCTCAGCTACTCTACCTTCACTGCCCAGGATTAATTATCATGCGGTAATACGGACCAGATCATTGTTTTTGTACACCTTACTTTTCAGCTTCTTTTGCATTCCACTGGCATACACTACCCAAAAACTCTGTGCTAGTTAGCTGCAGCCCCTCTGATTCTAGCTTTGACCTCCTCATTCAGACTAACCTGTTCTACTATTTTCCCTTCTAAGTTCTTATCTTCTTCTGATTCCCCCATTTGCTGCCATTACAACTGTCTTACTTGTACTCATTTTCATCCAATGTGACTTCAGTTTTGCATTCCATTTCCCTAATCTTTGTTGAAGTTCTTGTTCAGAGTCTGCCTGTAATGCCACATCATCTGCATACAGCAATGACTGTAATTTGTCCCATCCTGTTTGCTAATGTAATCAGTCACCAGTATTAACAGCAGTGAGCGCAGATCTGAGCCCTAATGTACACCTACTCCAACTGGGAAACCCACCGTGAGCCTGTACACTGTTTGTACTTCTGTCAGTTTGGCCATGTACATGGCCTGCACTTCTCCTACAAGTTTTTTGAGGGACTTCAAACCACCACAGGACTTTCAAAATCAGCTTTCTTGGGACCTTGTCATATGCTTTCTCCAAGTTTATGAATGCCTAGTTGGATTCTTTCTTCATCCTTATCTTCTTCTCAGCTCTCTGTCTCACTGCAAACATCAGGCCAGTTGGGTTGCATCCTAGTCTGAATCCATATTGCTCATCTTCCATCTTACTTTTCATCTATCAGTTGCCTTATCTAGAACTTCCATGCAGTGTGACAGCTTCACACTTCCATACTGCCCACAGTTGCGAATGTACCATTTGGTCATGAACATCGGCACTACTATGCTTATTCTTTAGCCATATGGACTATGCCTTTCTTTCCATAATTCTGTGAATACCCTCAGGAGCCAATTCTCCCCTAAGTCACCCAACATTTTGATCATATCTGCTGTGATCATATCTGAGCTTGCCGCTTTCCCTGATTTCATTTTTCTTAGTGTTGTTCTTACTTCTTCAAGGTTGGGCTCCTCTTCTTCTTTCATATTAGGCTTTGTATAATCAGTACAGGTTCTGTGGGGTTTCTTCATTCAGAAGCTGCTGGAATTATTCCTTCCAACTGCCCTTGATGTCCTGTGGACTGGTGAGCAGGTTATAGGTGGCATCTGTTATGAAGGGTGTCTGACTATCTTCTTTATCTTTCTGTCTTTGCCTTGTAATCTTACTGGGTTACTTTGTGCCATTTATTG